>NC_056735.1:308613585-308928585 GCF_019279795.1 Protopterus annectens | reverse complement strand
CAGAGATCACCTCTGAGTAGGCGGTATGCTACTGAATAGAGCTGAAGTTTTTTTAGTCTGGCAGAATAAGACATATGTTGGAGACCCTTGATCCTCTTGGTGAGGTACTTTTGTGGTCTCTCCAGCTGTTGCAAATGCCTGGTGAGGTACATACCAAATGGGGCATTGTACTCAATCATGAGTCTGATGAGGGAGGAATATAGGGGTACAATGACATCCTTGGATCTGGATGTGAATCCCTTCATGATGAGGTGTGCAGGTTAGAATGTTTTTCTAACCACTTTGGCAACGTGGGTGTCAAATGAGAGATCGCTGTCGACTTGGGTCCCTAGGTCTCTGATTACTTTTTCTGTACTCAGTGGGTTGCTGTCTATGTGATAATTTGTGGGTACTTTGTTTTTCCCAAAGGGGATGATTATACATTTTTTGGCATTTTTTTTAAGGCTGTGACTCCGGCACCAGTTGTCCGTTTCTGTGAGGCCTTTTTGTAGGATGTGTGTGTCTGCTGGTGTATCGACTATTGCACCTAGTTTGCAGTCATCTGCGAACTTTGTCAGCCACAGCCCTCCCATGCTTGCTTTAACATCTGAGAAATAAATGCTGAACAAGAGGGGTCCCAGGACAGATCCCTGTGGGACACCACTTGTGACTGGCTTTGAGTCTGATATTGCTCCAGCGATTTTAACTTTATGGGTTCTGTCCTTTAGCCAGTTTGCAACCCATCTAGTGACATAAGGGTTTACTTTTAAGCTGTTGAGCTTATCTATGATGCCTGAGTGGGGTATTGTGTCGAAGGCCTTAGCCAAGTCCAGGTATGCTGTATGGACTGCTTTGCCCTCATCAATGGCTTTAGTGACTGTTTTGAAAAAGTCAACCAGGTTTAAAAGGCAGGATCTGCCCTTTACAAAGCTGAACTGGGTGGGGTCAAGTGTCTGTAGGTCCCCTATGTCTCTGTTTATGAGTTCCATAATGATTCTTTCCATAGCTTTGCAGACCAGGCTGGTTAAGCTTATGGGGTAGTTTCAGGGTCTGTAGAGGCACCCCTTGTGGAGTGGGACCACTGTTGCTGTACGCCAGTGTTCAGGTACATATCCCGAAGTAAGGCTAAGGTTAAATAGCATTTTTATGTGTGGGTTTAGCTCCTCTTAGAGTTCACGTAACACGCACCCCGGGATACCGTCAGGTCCCATTGATGCTGTGTTTTTTGCTTTGTTTAGGGTGGTTCTCACTTGGACATCTGAGATGACAAGGAGATTACATTCAGCTGGGATAAGTATTTCTTCTTTTGGGGGTGAAGGAGGGGAGAAATTTGCACTGAACCTGTCAGCCAGAATGTTGGCAATATCTGTGGGTTCAGTGTATTTTTTGTTGTTTTGAACCAACTCTGAGCATATCTGAGGGTTTCCACCCAGGTTTCTAACATAGCTGAAGAAGGCTTTGTGGTTATCTTTAGTGTCCTTAGCTATTTTTCTCTCAAAGTTGGCCTTGGATGTTTTTATGAGAGAACGTAGTTTTCTGCTAATGTTGATCAGAGATGTCTTCCCTTCATGGGATTTTGCTCTGACGTGCAGTAGCTTCCTTCTTTTGTTATACAATTTGTTTATGGCTGAGGTCCACCAGACAGGACGCTTACCTTTGGTGGAGAGGGACTTGGATTTGTTTGGGATTGCATGATCCATGCATTCTTGGAGATGTCCATAGAAAGCATTTGTGAAGGATTCGTTGTGGGATGTGGTATCCACTGGCACAGTGGGCTTAAAGGATACCATCTCAGTCTTAAGAAGAGTGAAGTCTGCTTTTGAGAAGTTTTTCACTGTGGTCTTTTGTGCTGGGGGTGGAGGTGGGATATGTATATCCAGGGTGATTAGTTTGTAGTCAGATCTCACTAGTGAGGGGTATACTTCCGGTGTGGAGCATTTTGTCCCCATGTTTGTGATGATCAGGTCTAGTATATTATCTCCCCTAGTGGAAGAGGAGACTAGTTGTTCCAGTGCATTTGAATTTATGAATTCCAGGAACCTTTGGGCTAGGGTATTAGGGCTAGAATAATGTACCCAATCTATGTTTGGGTGGTTGAAGTCTCCCAGTATGATGGTATTTTGTGATACATTCATATCCTCCAATGTCTTCAGGAAGGCTGAGTGGGGTTCTTGAGATTGGGAGGGTGGTCTGTAACATGCTACCAGTTGTATAGCAGTTTTGCCTATGATTAGTTGCACCTGTATGGTCTCTGATGCTTCATGTGTTGCTACTAACCTGGAGGTGTGGGTGTCCTTGATGAATATGGACACTCCCCCTCCCTTTGTGGTTCGGCCTGGGTTTTGGGGCCGAAAAGCGTGATACGAGGTATAGCCTGGTAGCGCTGGGGTGCTCTCAGGAGCCTTGAACCAGGTTTCAGTTACTGCACAGACGTCGATGTTCTCCATGCTGAGGAGTGCATCAAGTGCCTGCATCTTGAGATTTAGACTTCTGGCATTGAGCAGCATTACCCTTAGTTTTTTGTTTTCTAAGGAGGTGGGTTTGTCTTTTGAGCCTTGCCTAAAAAAGGCACTATGGGGGTGGCAAGAGCCTTAGCCAATATCCGGAAGCCCAGTGGTGACAGGTGTAAGCCATCCCTTGCGAAGCAGCGTGGCTTGTCCAACATGTCATCCCAGGCAGACAGACATTGGATCCCCTTAGAATGACACCAGTACTTGAGCCAATTGTTAAAGCTGATCATCTTGTCTTTGTATTGTGGTATCATTCTTGGTGAGGGCAAGATGCTGCTCAGGATCAGGGTCATACCTGCCTGGGCTACATAATCGGAGAGCTCCTCTATGTCTCTTTTCATGTAGTCCAGGGAGGTACGTCTCAGGTCATTCACACCAGCATGGACAATGACGGAGTCATATTTGTACTTGCTTTGGAGTGACTTGAGTGCGTGTGTTATGTGGCGGATCCTAGCTCCCGATAGACAGCTCACAGTCACCTTCTCCTTGTTCAGCCTGGTCAGCGGGACATCAGTGTGTCTGACTATAGAGTCACCTATTACTAGTGTATCAGGCAAGGTGTTTGGCCTTAAGGGCTGTGATTGGTTGACACACTGATTTATTGAAGTATGTGTTGCATGTGTTTTGTTTTGAGGTGGTGGATTTTTGGATGTCTGCTTTGGGAGCCTCTGTTGTTTTGGTAAGTTTTTTATTAGAGCCTTCGAGTATGTCTTTGTGTTTTTATGTGTTTGGTTTGCAGTTGTGGTAGGTCTATGTGGGACTGGGATTATTGTGTGTGTGGTTGCCATCTCCTCCTGTCTGGTCATGCCAGCCCTGAGTTGAGAGAGTTCAACCTCCAGTTTGGCTATATAGTTGCATCTCTCACATGTTTTGTGTTTGTTGGGAGGAGGAGAGGGTTGCCTGTGTACATGAGACAATTGTAGCATTGTCTCAAGATACCCAGATTGACCAGCTGAATTGGAGACGACGCCAGTAATCTGCCACTCGACATGCTAGAACAGTATAAGGGAGTGCTGTACCTTTAAGGGAAGTGGATATTCACAGGGGTGGTAAGTAGATGTAGTGCTTTACTTAGTACGAGAATGCTTACTTAGTAGAGAAGTATTGAAAACAAGTGCTAGGCTTATAATATAGTGAGTAGTCTGGTTATACTAAGAGTAGAGCTTCCTTAAGGGAAAATTTGAAGAGCAGACTTGGCGGAGCCAGAAAAAGTTTAACCTTGTTTAACCCGCTATGCGCACAACCGCACAAAGCCGTGCAAATGCGGATTTTAAACAGTGAACTACAAAAGAGCTAGAAATGGTCCAAAACAACCAATTACTACAGCATCTTGTGCTGAGGTCACTTCCTACAGGGACAGGTAGGCTGCTCAAGGCTCTCCACTCCCACTGTTGAGCAAAGAAACTTCCTTCTATCCAAGTAAGGTAATGGACAACACAGGAACTACACCACAGCCCAGAATACAGCAATGTCTGTAAACTGGTCTAAACTAGTCGAGGAGAGGCGGGAAAACAAGGATTATTTTTTTGTTTTTTTGTTTTTTTGGTAGAAACACACAGAAAATGCAGAAACAGTGATAAATTAGTTACACAGGCTAGCACACTTTAGTGGGCAGCCTCCACAGTTAAATTAAACAAACAAACAAACAAACAGACTTTCGATCAAATTCGACTAAAATGTAACTTTAAGTGCAGATTTTAAAATAATGCAGCAAACAGTTAAAAAACAGTTCAAGCTAGTTCAGGGTAAGCTACAGAAGCTATTCCAAGTGAAAAAAAAGCAAAGATACTTAAATCCAGAAAGTAGTCGCTTTTCTGAGTTCCCTGCTGCTAGGACCACTCTGCAGAACCACAAGGAGCTTGTCTGAGCAGTATAGCCAGAAAAAAACGCCCAGAAGCGGATTTTTAACAGATGGGTTTTTGTGCATTTCTGATTGGTGTCATCATCCATGGTTCCATGAAATAGCCAGCATCCCCCAGTAAATGGCCATGTGAGATGTCACCCCTAGTAATCATCTGGTACAGCTGTGATGTGTGCCAGATACGGGAGTCGTGATAATCGCTAGGACTGCCAGCACACACAATCAGGATAATCCCCTGGGCATTGCGCATGACCTGGCAGTTGCTGGTGTAGTACGCCTTGCAGTTAATGTAGATTCTGCCCTGCTCACCAGATGAAGCCTTGATGTGTACATTGGTGCAATCCATGGCACCCAGTATCTCAGGGTTGTGTGCTACACAGTAGAAGTGTTGTATAATGCTGCCCTCACCTCAGGGGAGAGGAGAAAAGATATAGTCTCACTGCCATGTGGTAGCATACCATCCAGGAACCGGTGGAGTATCCTGGATGCAGATGCCTGTGACACCCCCATCATGTCCACAGTTGGTCTTTCAAATGTACCTGTAGCTAATATCCTAAGGGCTACACATACCTTTGTTTCCACTGGGATGGGTTCCCCTCTGTTGGCTCTGAGATGAAGGCAGCAGAACTCAGTGAGTTCTTGTAATATGTCCCTGTCCACCCTGTAGCACTCTACAATCTCCAGCTCATGTAGCTCCTGGTAGGTTACTATGGGCCTGAACACTGTTCTTCTCAGCTTAGGCCTATTGTCAGCAGCAGCACTGACTTCAGCATCTAGCACATATAGATGTAGCAGACCTGCAGCAGCACCGAGCATTATCTCAGTTAAAATTCCCAAGTCTGTACTCCAGTGGTCCAGAGTATTGGGGGAAAATCAGAATGTAGGGTGTATGCATACTTTATGCTGGTCTGCTATAGGTCCAGCATGTGTCATTGGCCAATTATTATGCATTTCACCTGCATAGATTCTAGTTAACATCATTTACTGGCCTTACTTTTTTTTCAGCATAGCTCATATAAAAGTCAAAATCAATAATTGAATATATCCAGTTTTAATTACTTGTTGTCTACGTCATCACTATGACCTAGGTGGTCTTTTTCATGCTAACATGCTCAGCTATGTGGCACACCATGCAAATGTGTGCACTGGGAATGAAAAAAAAATCCTAAAACTAATGGGACACACCACCCTGCTGGCATCCACATCCAGTGGAAATCTCAATATGGTGTAGAAGCCTACACAAAAGGGATCTGTGGACACGGTTGCTCCTTTTACCAGTTCAACAAATTCACCTCATTTGCATACATATCCATGCTGACAGCCTGGTAACTACATGGTTCATAGCCTTATGACCTCGGCAACAGCACTAATGCACCATTGTATGGACCCAAAGCAATGTCCTATAATACATTTCTGACAAATATTATAAAATAATTTTGAATGCCGCGTTGGTACGGCAGTAGCATTGTTACCTCACAGCAAGAGGTTCTCCCATTCGATTCTTGGCTGGGCTTGGGAGTGCCTTCTGTGTGGAGTCTGCATGTCCTCCCCGCTGTTGGGTAGCGTTCGAAAGACATGCGTGTGTAAATGGGCGTGCCTTCGTTGAAGGTTGGGCATCGAGCTGGCACCTCGGCGTTTTGTAAAAATCTACTGCCAATCATTGGCGGACCGGAGTTCCGCTGTGGTGACCCCTTACCGGGAAAAGCCGAAAGACAAACAACAACATTATAAAATAATTTTTATTCCTTTTTTGTTCTTATTTTTCAATTAGGCATGTTTGCGCACTGTGGTGCACAGCACAAACATGCAGAAATCATTCAAAAAATTATTTATTTTTATATATTCCCTTGCATTTTCATACATCCACAATGCATTTTTCACACATCAATGTATGTGAGCTAACCATTTCAGGGGAGTTATGCCCATATTTGTGGACTTTTACATCCCCTTCTTTCTGTGTACACTCTTGTAACTGGAAAATTGCATGTACACTACAGACACGTACACAGGGTATACATGGATGCCTTTCTGCTTGTTGGATCACTTCACCTGGGTCATTTGCATAAGATTCACCTACTTATGAGGTAATTTGCATTACACGGAACTTTCCTTGTTTGCGTGTGCTTGCACTCCACTAAGCAGTGCTTACTGAATCTAAAAACATTCTCACTCATACACAAGAAAAAAATGTGTAAGCTTTAATGAATTCCCCCTACAGTCTTTAAGAGATAGGCTTTATTCTTTTCAGAAAGCAATGAGTTTCACCTAATGGGATGAAATTCCCAAACTTTTTATTTTAATTATTGTAAAAACAATATTTTATATAAATCAAATATTATAGTCTTTGGTTTGTTTTATTACATAAACTTTCAGATAAACATAGTGGTAATTTAGGAATTTGTTTGGAATGACACTATAACAGATGAAGACATTTATTTTTCCCATGAGAGCTAATACTTTGTTAAAATAACCAATACAGGGAACCTAAATTAAATTCTGATATTACTGGTTGTATGGATTTAATGTTTGTGCCATTAAGACATTTGTGCTAGCAGAGAAAGTTGTTATTTTTTCATTGAAGACATTTCTGATAATAAGTTCCTTCAAAAATCCTTTAGATATACTAACAGGAATTAATGTATCAAACCATAATTTCAAGTCTGGATTACCAAGAATTATAGCATTCATTTTGTTTTAAAAACTGATTAATATCTATTTACTATGTGTAAGAATAGATATTGAGATGAATCCATTCATCTATCCTTAACCCCTTTTTCCCATTTAGCACATGGGGTTGGGGTGTCACTTCAACAGTGACAATCATCATGAGCCAGGGTTACACTGCCGGTTGGCTAGCCCTGCTAGGGTATTAAGTTACATAAGTAGAATCACTTTTTTATATTTCTTCATTCAGTAGAACAAATGTTAGATTTCATTTTACTAAGATTAGAAAGTGAAATATGCAAAGATTTCCAATTTGCTCTATAGCTATTGTCCAACCAGTTAACTATTATTATAAACATTGTTGTCTTTGTACAAGTTTCTGTATCTGGAAAATTAATGTCCCTAAAGCCTATGGTCTAGTATGATGAACTAAAGCAATTCTAGGCTTTTCTGGAAACTAAAGAACATGTAAAAGTAATGCCATACCACATACACATATGAGTGAAACTATCATCCTGTATGTCTGAAAAATTAAAGGAAATAAGTTAAATTATTATTTTTTTAATAATCTGGGCATATTTGCACAGCATGCCACAGTCCACAAACATGTTTTATAGAAAACAAAATGGATAAAAACAAATTAATTAGTATGTGACATAAATGTAATACAGGACTGTGTGTGGAGTCCCTAAAATGGTACATTGATGCTGTTGCTAACATGGTTGGGCTCTGAAATGAGTAGTTTCCAGGCTGTGAGCATGGATACCTATGCAAATGAGATGGAGGCACTGAATATCAGAAAGGAGTAATTGTGTCCGCATATCCCCTTCATATAGGCTTAGACCCATGTTGCTGTTTACACAGGATGTAGCTGACACCAGTGGGGCTGTGTCTACTGACTTCTAAGCTCACTT
This sequence comes from Protopterus annectens, assembly GCF_019279795.1. Lineage (NCBI taxonomy): Eukaryota > Metazoa > Chordata > Ceratodontiformes > Protopteridae > Protopterus > Protopterus annectens. The sequence goes on along the minus strand of NC_056735.1, from coordinate 308,920,657 downwards.
TAGCTTAGGTGCATGTGTTTGCATGGCACGCCACCTGGCTGAGTGTGACCCTTCAGGGGGTGTCCACTAACTTCTAAGTTTTGTTTACCTTCCATGCACATGTTTGCACACTGCGCCACCAAGTGTGTTTAAAAACAAAAAATGTATTTAATTAGTTTTGACCCTTGTTTAAGCTGAAATAGGACCATTAAATGATGTTAATTATATTGTAGGTAGGTGGAATGTATCATAGTTATCCAATCACATACATTCTGGACCTACAGTAGAGCTGTATAAAGTATACATATGCCCTGAATTCTGATTTTCCCCAATACTCTGCACCATTGGAGTACAGACTTGAGAATTTTAACTGAGAGAATGCTAGGGGCTGCTGGACGTCTGCTGCATCTGTATGTGTTAGATGCTGAAGTTGATGCTGCTGCTGCTGATAATAGGCCTAGACAGAGAAGGAGAAGACTGTTCTGGCCCAGGGTAACCTTCCAAGGAGCTATATAAGCTGGAGATTGTAGAGCGCTACAGGGGGGGACAGGAACATACTATAAGAACTCACTGAACTCTGCCGTCTTCACCTCAGAGCCAGAACCAACAGAGGGAAACCCATCCCAGTGGAAACAAAGGTATGTGTAGCCCTTAGGATACTAGCTACAGGTACTTTCCAAAGACCAACTGGGGACATGATGGGGGGTTCATAGGCATGAGCATCCAGGGTACTCCACCAGTTCTGGGATGGCATGCTACCACATGCCACTAAGCACATTTCCTTTCCCTTCACCAGTGAGGTGAGGGCCAGCAATATGCAATACTTCTACCATGTAGCACAATACCCTGAAGTGATGGGTGCCATAGATTGCATTCATGTACACATCAAAACACCACCCAGTGAGGAGGGTAGAATCTACATCAACTACAAGGGGTACCACTCCATAAACTGCCAGGTCATGTGGAATGCCCAGGGGGTTATCATAACTGGGTGTGCTGGCAGCTCTGGCAGTTATCATGACTCCCATATCTGGCACACATCACAGCTGTACCAGATGTTTGCTAGGAGAACATCCCACATGGCCATTTACTGGGGGATGCAGGCTTTGCCCTGGAACCGTGGATGATAATATCCATCAGAAATGCACACACACCCATGGAGGAATGCCATAATGAGGCACATGCACAAACTAGGAACATCATAGAGAATGTGTTTGGGCTTCTGAAGTCAGGGTTCCAGTGTCTCAGTATATCTGGTGGTGCCCTGCAGTACTCTCCAGCTACATGTGCACATATGTTCATAGTATGTGGTATGCTACACAACATGATCTTGCGAAAACAGCTGCAGCAGGATCAGCAAATGGAAGGGATACACAGCCACCCACCAGTGTCTAAGTCACCACAATCACAGTCACAGGAGGACTCGGAAGAGGAACCCCCTGATGATGTCCCTGTAGGCAGACGTAGGTGTGCTCAGTATACCCTGGCTTTAGCTAAGAGACAAAGCATAGTACATTCACTGACAAGCTAGGAGCTTTGTGACTGAAACCTTACTCCTGCTCACATACCTATAGTAAAATCGATGCCAGGCAACCCACACAACCTGTACCCATCCATGTATTGGCTGCAAAAGACAGAGTCAGTCCTGAATTACAGTTCTGTCAGCTGCTGCATTCACAAGGTAAGTCCCTAACCTACACACTACTTGTAATGATTACTATAATATACTATCATATGTATGGATCTGCTGCATTTATGCAAGGAAATATGGTGGGGTATTTGGACTCAGTTAACATCCACAGTGGACTACATTTACCCCGTCCACTAGTATGTGTTCCTTAATATTCACTAGGCCTTACAGCTGGAATATGCACTACATCAGTCAAGAGAGATGTTAAACAGTGGGGTGGGGGGGTCACATGACAGTTGGGACTACTGCATATCCCAGCAGAAGATATGGTGTTGTTCCCCCACACCCAACACAGCAGTTTACCCATATAACTGCTTTAACAGTAGGTCATCAGTGGTATATCAGCAGTCCAGGCAAACACAGGGTAGTAACATAGAAATCAATCACACATTGCATGTCTCACTTAATGCAGGAATAACAATGTACATATGTATGCCGTTGATTGTGTGGTGAATGACTACTCTCTGGCTGGCAGTTTGTGTGGCTCAGTGGACCAGGGAAGTTAGCATGGGTGATGCTGTTGGTTCAAACCTGGAAGTGTCTACATCTTTTGCATGTGAGGTGTTATTATACTGGTGTTTTCACAGACTCAGTCTGTGTGTGGTGTAACATTATAAACCTCTGTTACATATTAATTACATCAGATAGCTGAAGAATGCCATGGACATTTAGAGTGAAGTGTGGTACAGCAGAACCAGGAACATATGTCAGTGTCTGTAACACACAAAATCCCAGACTGGAGTGCAGGAAGGTGTTGCCTGTGGTCACTTTGTAAGTACTGACACTCCCACTGGGTATGCCCATACACTTAGTTAAACTGAATGCAATCATGTTGCCCCTTGATCAAAATGATCTGCTATGTATACATATGTCTATACATACATATATGTATACATATCCGTCTGTCATTATCTCTCTTTCACATACATCATATATCTATCTCTACATATTTTCAAATAGATATATAACTATATATATATATATATATATATATATATATATATATATATATATATATAAACATACTTCTCAGTCACTCCCCATATATCTACATAGCACATATACATATCATGCAAACACACAGCTGCATTTATATATACATCTCTGTTATATACAGAAATATGTGTGGATGTCTGTATTGTCCTACATACCCTAATACTGGTAAGTAAAGATGCTCTATCACACATCTATAATGTTGCTCAAAGAATCCAAAGTAAGTGCTCAACAGTACATAATGCACTTACCTACAGACCCGTGTGCCTGCTGGATGTCACCACACAGACAGCAACAGGTGAGCAGATGGTGTAATGTATAATGTCTACACATGTATGGATGGGACACATAGCTGGGATAATAACAGTTATCTCACTGCTAGCATACTACATGCAGATAACAGTACAAATCAATATCATTCTGCAGGCTACAGATGCTGTCCAACACAAGCCTAGTTTGTGTAATCCACAAGTAATTTGCCTGTAATCACATGTAAAAAAGACATCAGCCATGGTGCGTGCCAGAAATACTGTGATCTATAGTGTCTAAGACTAGATAGGTAGAGGTTCTAATCTCACTGAAAGCCATGAGGTGTGTGTGTGTGTGTGTGTGTGTGTGTGTGTGTGTGTGTGTGTGTGTGTGTGTGTGTGTGTGTGTGCCAAACAACTAAGAAAACCTAATTGACTATCAAACTGTAATGGTTATGCACAGTAAGCTGCAGCTGGCTTCCAAAGTGCCCTCTTCTACAAGGCCTGATGATGTCATCTACCTTAAAACTACCAGCTGCCATAGTAGCATCCAACTTAAGGCATGGCACATGTGATAAGTATTGTGATCCACAGTGTACAACACTAGGTAAGTAGGGGTTCTAATCTCATTGCAGGCCACTTTGTGTGTATGTGTGTGTATCCCCCTACCAAACAACTGAGAAACCTTCACTGGTTATCAAACTGGAATGATTATGCACCACTTTCTGGCCCTGTAAGTTGCTGCTGGCTTCCAAACTGCCATCTTCTACAAGGTCTAATGATGTCATCTGCCTTAAGACTACCAGCTGCCACTGTAGCATCTGAGCTAAGCCATGGTGCATGCAATAAGTATTGTGATCTATAGTATGTAACAGTAGATAGGTAGGGATGGTAATCTCACTCCAGGCCACTTGGTGAGTGTGTAGATGTCCATATGGTATAAATATGATCAGCTAGTAATGTAGAAGGAGCATAGGGTTTTGCAGAATTTTATTTGTAGCAGGTGATGTGGTCATCCAAATGCCTGTCAACAACTAGGCCTGCTGATGTCATCAAGCATAACATTTCCTAAACTGATAGTACTATCAGACATGAGGTGTGTTGTGTGCATCACGTACTGTGATCTGTAGTGTGTACCATTAAATAGGTAAGTGTTCTAATCTACATACTGTCTACCTGCACTATGAGTGTGAAGTGCCATGTCCTGTAAGCAGTAATTGGAAATGGTGCTATTCCCAAAGTAGCTATGTTTCTATGTGTGGCTGTTACAGCAATTTACGTCAGCTTATGGAACCGTAGAACATTTGACCTTCACTAGCATAGTGGCCATACAGTTATCACAATCATAGACAACAGTAAACCCTTATTTACATGATCAACACATATTGCCCCAGTCTGAGAGGGATACAGGCAAAAGCCCTGTAGTGAAATGACGGTCACCAAGCCAGTCATACAGATGGCATGTGCTGAGGTGCACTGAGGTGCTCTGCTTGCTATTAGCCAGGGTTATGTTTCAAAGATGGGTTAAAGTCTGCTAGATAAAGCTCTCTCACCAGCGTGTATTCGTAACATCACATACTAGGTTAATGTCCTTAGAGTGATTAATCCATGTACTATGCCACCTACAGATATGCAGCATTTACAATCAAGCAGGGTCACACATTGCCCCATATGCAAGGCAGAGATCATCTCTGAGTAGTCTATATGCCACAGGCTACAATGACACTCATTTCAGATGATCCCCATTGAACACATGCTGAAGATGTGAAGTTCCCTTGTGAGAGACCATACTGTTGTGTGCAAATGCCAATACTGTTTGGAACAGTCCATTACCAAATGGCCATTGCACTCAGATATTGGCATGTTGAGGGAAGAGTACATGGAGAGTATGAGTATGTCAATTATGGGTGGTTGTGCCCTCAGCTATGACATATGATTCCCGTCATACCACTGGGGAGACATGGTGATGTCAGGCACATTAGGTGCAAACCTGTGTGGCCAGGTCTGTGTGTCCAGTTGTTTCACCTCTGAGTATGTACATCACATGTTGAGACTGATGTGTTACTTACCAGGTACATAGGTGGCAGGGATAGAAATGATAGTACATATAAATTTGCATGGAGTTTTTGGACATTACTATGTCAACAGGCATTTATTCATCAATACTCTCTTGTAGGATGTTGACATAACTCACAAACTCCAATAAGTGTTCACAGTTTGTAGGAATCAACCAGCATTGTTAGCCACAGACAGTCAGTATTCACCTGTATCATGGTTAAATGGGTTCAAAGCAGTAGAGGTGCAGGACTGAGCCTGTTGAACACTGCTGCTTACAGATCAGCTATTGAAGGCGTATATCCCCATGCTGAGTATATGTGCCATCAATGAGCCACTAAATGACCCCTACAATGATAGTACCATTGATGCCTAAGTGGATGCTTTGTAAATGATGCCTGACTGGAGGATATAGCCAGATGGCTTGGATCAGTTCAGGGGGTTGCATGCCCTGATGTCCTTTCATCCAGATCCTTGGTGACTGCCTTGGAAATGTCCACCCCGTATAACAGTCATGATCCCCCTGTCAGACATCACACTGCATGCAGTCAACTGTGTGTAGATCACATATATATGTGCTGATCAGCTCCATGATGATTGTCCCTATGGCCATACAGATATGGATACTCAGGCAAAGATGTCTATAGTTTTGGTGGTCAGTGCATGGAACACCTCTGTGCAAGGGTATAACAGTTGCCATTGTCTAGTCAGCTGGGGTCCAGTCAGTGGTTTCATAATGATTGCAAGGTGTTCCCAATGATGTCAGTAATCCATGGCAGATCCAATGTAGACTTCAGCCTGGGATGTTAGCATGCCCAATAGATGTAGCGTATCCTCCATAGAGAGGCCATTTACAACCTGCTCTGTAGATATGGAAATTATGGGACAGGATGTAGGAATGTCATGTGTCACATGTGGTGGGGACAGATGAGTGAAGTTGACATGGAACATGTGGGACTATAGGTTAGCTATGAGTACAGAGCCAGTCTATGTGGTATCATTATGCATGAGTTCACCGACAATCTGGGCCTGTCCTTTGAGGTTACACATGTAACTACACTGTGCATTGTGGTTCTGCTTTGTGTGGGTGGTTAATTTTGTAACTCTCTGTATCTACACTACATCACAACAACGCTATGTGATTGTTTTACTTGAGGAGGTTGTGCCTCCATTTCAGGGAGGGCACCCTCACCCCAACTGTCATGCAGCAATGTCCACTTCTTATTGTATAGCCTGATAATAGCAGTTGTCCACCAGGCAGGTTTGCAGTGCCATGAGAATCCTGTGTTCCTCCTGTCAGTCACAGCCAAGTTCATGCAGTTGTAATGCTACTGGCATAATGCATGGGTGCAGAGCTCTGCATTCTTCCTTGTCCCATCAGAGGGGGGATGTGCAGTCAAGCTATGTAAACTTTCCCAAAGGAGGCAATAAATGGCTTTGTTAAAATATGTCTGTATTGTCTGCAAGGGGGGAGGTTAGTGATGGTAGTTTTAATGATACTGGTCTGTGGTCAGATCTCACTTGGGAGGACCTCACATTGGGCGGCTGCCGGGGTCACCCATATTGGTAAACACATGATGCAAAATGTTGGTCCCCTTGGGGGCTGTCATAGCAATGCTCCAGGGCACTGTAGTTAAGGACATAGACTAACCTTTGGGCAAGTGAGCTGCTATATGACTAAGCAACAGAGTTGGTGGTCACATAATGGTGTAATACTATATCTTGATAGACACACATACATACAAATATGCACAATGGTTGTCTGGATTCATGGAGCCACTCCTGTAGCTGGCTATTGCTTGATTATGTGCCCTTCCAGTACTGAATGTCACCTGTAGTGTCTCTGGGAAATCACAGTGTTTCACATAATCTGGATGTGTTTCTATCCTTAATGAGTATGTATATACCACCAGCATTACCTTGAACACTGTCATTTTTATATGTGGAGATGTGGATGGATGTGTAGTCTGGTATGGCTATGGTGCTGTCCACAGCCTTGAACCAGATGTCCTTGACTGCACACATGTCTGCATAATCCAGGGTGGGGACACATCCCACAGAGTGGGGTTTGGTGTTGCCATACCCACCATGTAGCAGCATAACCATGATGTTGTATAAAGATAGTGTTTTCCTTGCCAACTTTTCCCTGCACAGATGCATTGTGGGGGTGTCAGTAGCCATGGCTGTTACTCCAAATCTCAGGGGTGAGAGATGAACACCATCACTGGTGAAGCATTGATTTCTGTTGAGCAAGGCATCCCAGGCAGACATGTAGTAGATACCCTGACAATGACACCACACACTAAGGCAATTATTGATTTCCATCAATTTCCATGTGTATGGAGTCATCATCATAGGTGAGGGTCAACTGCAGCTGAAAGCTATGCGTATATCTGTGAGAGACACAGTCTAGCTAAGCACAGTCATGTGTCTGCATACAGGCCGGTGATGTATGTCCCTAGTCGTACACACCTGCAGGAACTATGATGTCAGCATTAAGTTAACTGATATCCATTGATTTGTGGCAATGTGTGGTAAGGCCTATTGTGTCAACCCATACACAGCTATCTGTGATTTTTCCCATATGTAGCCACTTCACACAGACATCAATTTGTCTCACAATGTAATCATCTCTGACTAACAGGTGTGAGTTTGTGTTTTGCCTTGGGTGTTTGACTGGTGAGAGAGTGGTGGCAGTATTATGTGTAATGTACACTCCAGGGTCAGGATTTTCTTAGGTGTCTGTTTGTCAATGTGTCTGGTAAGGAGCTGCTCACATGCAGGTGTGTGTGTGATGTGGGTATAGGTGGTATAGGATGTAAGCTGTGCATGTTGGCATAATGTTCATTGCCATATGTAATGACTGCTGTTGGAACACCATGGTAGCAAGGTTTGAAATGCAGTCACATCTGTTACATGTTGTGTTTCTGTGTCCTAGTAGTAGAGGAGTGGTGACACACCCAACATCTCAGCAGCTGGTCCTGCGAAGGTAGGGTCATGCTGTCACACCTTTGGGGTTGACAGTCTGATATACAGTGTTTGTAGGCACACCTTGCAGTGAATATGTGGATGCCTGTGCATGCATAGATGACTTGTTCAAATTTACTGACATTACATTGGCCTCATAAGTGTAAGATGCCTGCCAAGCAACTAGACAGCATGCTGGTTGTTGTGTGACATGATGTGGGAATAACTGTACAGTATGACAAGCCTAAGACATGTGGCAGGTAGACACACATTGGCCAAAGTTGGCCAGTCTGCTGCAGTAGGCCTCACAGCCATGTCATACAGATATCCACCAGTAATCTTTGAAGGGCGGGATGTATGTCTAGCTGTGAAATTGTCACCTATGATGGCTCACCACGAGTGTGCTGATTGTTACAGCAAGACTTGACATCTATGTCAATGGACATTGTACATTATATTACGGTGCTACAGCAGTGCTACTAATCCCCCTCTTGTCAGTTTCCTAGTGACATACCACCGACCCTGGAATAGATGGCATAACACATGCAAAAGCCAACTGATTGCCCAGGTTGCTAATCTAGGTATCTACTTGGAAAAGGGTATGAGAAGCCTACAGAGCCTTTCATGATGTGGGACAGCTGTGTGCATGAACAAACAGGCTGTGTCCTGCTTGTCATCATGGGCTTCGTAGTTACATTTTGCATGTGATAACAGAAAATGCATCAGAGCATGGTATCCTATGTCAGAGTGGTATCAGTGAGACCAGCATTAGTAGTTGCCGGGCACCAGCAATTCTGTGTACACCCATGCTTAACACAGTCTTCACAAGGTAATCGTGTCCTTCCAGTACACACTGCTTGAGTAGTGTCCAACTGCATAATACCTGTGTAAAAACCCCACCTTACCTTCAATGGGTATACATATTATACTTCTCTAACATGTTTGTCTGAGCTCTTTACAGACACCTTGGATGACTCACTTCTTGGAACATGCTGGAAACAACTGCAATACTTAGTTGCACAAAGGAGAGCTAGCGTGTAGTGCCAAGCAGTGTCCCCAGATCTCTGAGTCATGTGACATGAAATGTCATGGAAGGAGTTAGTATGGATACAAGCAGTAACATTATCATACACCTACTGATACTGGACCACACACTGTTTTTTTATGCTCAAGGCCAAGTCATGCCTACCAACTCTAACTGGTGGACCCTACATTACAAAATTGATGACAGGAATATTACTCACTCTGCCTATCATGGCCCAACAAGGTATTTGACAATATTAGGCCACCAGGCCTTGCTGGACACAGTGTAAGTTATCTACATACTGTTATGTCAGCTGGCGGATAGGCACGTGTCAGATGGTCATAATCTGGCAAGATAGCATTGGGAGACCTATGTTTAACACAATCTTCACAAGGTAATCATGTCCTTCCAGTACACACTGCTTGAGTAGTGTCCAACTGCATAATACCTGTGTAAAAACCCCACCTTACCTTCAAAGGGTATACAAATTATACTTATCTAACATGTTTGTCTGAGCTCTTTACAGACACCTTGGATGACTCACTTCTTGGAACATGCTGGAAACAACTGCAATACTTAGTTGCACAAAGGAGAGCTAGCGTGTAGTACCAAGCCATGCCCCCAGATCTCTGAGTCATGTGACATGAAATGTCATGAAAGGAGTTAGTATGCATACAAGCAGTAACATTATCATACACCTACTGATACTGGACCACACACTGTTTTTTATGCTCAAGGCCAAATCATGCCTACCAACTCTAATTGGTGGACCCCAGATTATGCAATTGATGACAGGAATATTACTCACTCTGCCTACCATGGCCCAACAAGGTATTTGACAATATTAGGCCACCAGGCCTTGCTGGACACAGTGTAGGTTATCTACATAGTGTTATGTCAGCCGGCGGATAGGCAAGTGTCAGATGGTCATAATCTGGCAAGATAGCATTGGGAGACCTACACTGCAAAGATGGTAGTCACCAGTGGATTTCCCCAGACATCATTGATGGCTTATACCTTCTAGCCATTCCCTCCCTTGAGAAACAGCCATTGTCAGTGCCCTCAGACTGACTACATTAGTAGGTGATTGCATTTCAGGAGCTGTCACTGAATCCCACACAGAACCAACAGTTATCGAGGGTGGCCTGAGACACACATTCATTTATTTGAGCCACTGACAAATACTAAATGCCAATGGCTGCACAATACTGTCATTTAGAAAGTCATCCACCCCTGGGAAATATAGTAGAGTCCACACACCACACACAGTTGTGCCATTACTCATTGACGTATGGACACAGAGGGTAATGTAGCCTTTGACTTTCACTTGTCATTAAGATGTGGTGATGCATTCAGTGTTGTACAACCTGAACAGAAAGGTCTGTGATGTAACTGTCAAACTGTCATTGCCATACTAAATGTGGCACTCATCACACCTATCATTGTGTACAATGCCACCCTTGCTATGTCACTACACAGGCACATCTTACAATTGTAGCAGCCACACATGATCCATGTTACATCAATACAAATTGCAAATAACATGTCCTGTGTAATCTGTCTCATAAATGCATTGGAGGGGGATGTGTATGGCTGCCATACACAGAGGTGTCAGATCCCACTGTGTGCCTCGCGCATATCCATGACAGGAAAAACACACATCTTACCTGTCCCACACACCTGCACCATCACTGTGGCATACTTAATACATGCTGGAGAGACTGGTATGTAACACAGACATTACACCCTATATACAACAAGCTCCCCATGCATGTGAAGCACACATCTGCTGTGACACACATCATGTTTAGGTTACACCATGGGATGCAGAAAAAGACAACCATAGCTCTTGTCAGACAAATATCTGTACTGGACTCAAGAAATTTGTAGCTGGGTCATCTCCAGCACCACAGCTTGTAGATGCATTAGCTCCCAAAACCCTGGTGACACTTATCAAGGGTATCAGACTTTTTCACAGATTAGGGATGCATGAGTAGGCTGAATGATGACATTGTCCTTGTTAGCCTGTTATATACATATGGACATATGGAGCAGTGCACCTATAGTGCTGTACCTTGCAGAGGAAATATTTCTATTGTGCTGACATGCTATGCTGTGCTGTGATGTCTATGGCTTTATTGCGCTGTGTATCCATAGGTGTCCCAAACAGAATCTTGCAACAGAAACATAAACAGGTCCGTGACACACCTTTTATTGTGTAAGTATACAACTATTGTGTAAGTATACAGCCATTACCACCCCCAGCCAATAGTATAAATCTACATAGCTTTACACAGCTTATCACCACCCCTACCCATGTCCTATCCACTCCCTCAAAAACAACATTAGACTGGATACTAGTATCCCACCCTCAAAATTACTCAGACTTGGGCACCCTACCTAACATACTAAGCGATCACCTTCCAGCATATACCCCCCAAACACACTGTCAGACAAAACACATTCATATAAAACTTCCAGAAATCTCACCCATTTTAACCAGGACATATTTATAAGCAATTTGAAAGCTTACAACTTGACACCATTACAAACGCTTCCCTTAGATGATGCCATTAACTATTTTAATAACATTTCTCTGGATACTCTTAATAGTCTAGCACCTATAGGAACCAAAAGAACAAAAGTTAACCATGCCCCCTGGCTAACAAAAATGACCAAACAAACTCTCCTTCAAAGAGACCAAGCCTGGAAAAAATGGTAAAATAACAAAACAAAACAAAAATGAAGTAGAATTCAAGCAACTTCGAAATAAGGCAAAAAAAACCCAAAAAACAAAAAAACAAAAACAAAAACAAAAAAACAAAAAAAAGCTAGTCATACAAGATTAAAAAAAACTACTTTTCTTCTAAGCTATCCTCCCTACACAGTAACCCCCCAAAATTCTGGAAATCTGTCTTCTCTCTACTTAATCCCAGCACCTTAGAAACCCCCCCCACCTGTAAAAAATCCACAACAAATTGCTCACGAATTCAATACCCATTTCATAACTTCCATCCAAAAGCTAATTAAAGACTCAACTCCATCCTAAACTCCCTCGACAAAAATTGTCCAACACTGGAACACAACAACCTCCCCTCCTCAGAAAATACAAGTAGCACTCGTTCAACTCACTCCTTTTCTATTCAGTCAGTACCACATCTTTTATACTTAAACTCCTATCCAAACTAAAACCCTGCTCTCTGTCTGCCGACAATCTACCCGTAAATATCCACAACTTACAGCAAAAGCAATTGCATCCCCTTTTAGCATTCTTATAAATCACTTTATTGCTAAATGCTATGTCCCCCACCTATGGAGAAAATCCATCATTGCTCTACTTCATAAAGGTGGAAACTCCCATGACCTCTCTAATTATTGACCTATCTCTATACTCTCTCCGCTATCAAAAATACTAGAAAAACGCGTACAGATCCAGTTTCTTAATTACCTATCTACCAATAACCTCCTTGCCCCTACCCAACATGGTTTCCATTCTAACCATAGTACTATCACAGCCCTACTATCTTTCACTGATACTGTCTACAAATCCATTGACACTGGCCACCCTACTTCACTAATCTTACTAGAACTATCAAAAGCTTTCGATACTGTATCCTATACTAAACTTATAAACCGACTATCTAAACTAGGCTGCTCTCCCACATCTCTCATTTGGTTTTCCTCTTATCTGAACAACAGGGAAAAGTCAGTCAGATGGCACAATAAACAATCTGGCTATCAGGCAAACAATATTGGAGTACCACAAGGATCAACACTAGGGCCCTTACTCTTTAATACCTTCATCAACAATCTCCACAAAGTCTCTCAACTAAGTAGCCTCATCCAATATGCGGATGATTCTTCAATCATTTCTACTGCCAATAATTTCTCAGATCTCTTGACAACCACTCAGAAGGCTTTCTCAACTATAGAAGCCTGGCTAAATAATGCACAATTGCTGTTAAACCCCCCAAAAACAAAACTATTACTTTTCTCCACAAAACAACCAGACATACAATTCAGGATCTTCTCTCTAGACAACACTGAAATTGAAATTGTGAACACAGCAAAAATACTAGGTATAACTATCAATGATAAGCTCACCTTTGACCCACGTATTCTTAATACAATAAAGAAGACTCATTTCAAACTAGGGAAACTATACCGTGACAAACTTTATCTGGACAGCCACACTAAAATTAACCTGGCCACTACCCAACTCATCACTTTCCTACTGTACGGCAGTGCCATTTTTATGAACCTTCACTCATCACTTAGCAATAAAATGTAATCTTGCTATTATAAAATAGCTAAATTCACCTCTGTAAACCTAACCATACCCACCACTGCCATGCCATCTCAGAATTGAACTGGCTTGAATTCTCCAACTACCTCAACTACACACAAAAAACTCTTGCACATAAACTTATTTTCAAACCCAGCTCCTGCTCTGCAGTCTGCTCCATTCTTCATACAGGTCTATATTACCACATCAAAACTTTATTTCTCCGAATATCAAAACATTGACACTGAAACAGTGAAATATGAAAAGTATGAATGGCCACTTCCACTAATTTTTTCACATGGAAAAAATTTGCTTGGCCGACCAACAGCAAAACAAACTTTCAAACCCTAATCAAATGGGGGGCTTTGCCCCCCCCCCCACATGCCCCTAACTAAATATACCAACTCTGAGATCACTCTACATTGGAGAAAAGGGCAAATGCCCGATAATGGCCAAGCAACTTTTTTCCCTGTGAAAAAATTTGCGGAAGTGTCCATTTGTACTTTTTGTATTTTGCTGTTTATGTGTCAACGTTTTGGTATTTGCAGAACTGAACTTTTGATGTGGTACTATAGACTCTCTTCATACATATACTCCCATTGCATAGCTAAACTCTGGAATTCCCTACCCTCCCACATAGTTCAAATTGAGTCTTTCAAAAACTTTAAATCAGCATTAAAAAGCCATTTTGCTCCTGTAAAATCAATAAACCACCTTAATATTGTTTTCTTCTTACTAAACAAAAATGAGATACCATATTGCAAATCACATCCTGAATGGTAGCCAAATCTCTGTATAACTTAATGCATCCTTCAACATTTACTATAATATATCTCTGCATTTATTAGACAAACTATGTCTTAAAGTATACTGTCTCAAATGTTTTCCTTTAACTCAAAACAGCTGAATTTGTCCTGTACACAGGTATCCTTTTGCATACTAACATTATTATGTTATATTATATTTGAAATTTTTTTCTAACTCAAAAACTGTATGTTTCCTGCAACATATGTAACCTCTGTACTATCTTGTTAAATCTGTAATTATTTGTGGAGCTTTTCTCCAAGGACCTCCACTGACAATGAGTTATTTGACCTAGTGGACTTTCCTAGTCAACAAATGTTAATAAATAAATAAAATAAATTATAACATCATACAACACAAGGTACACAAAATTATGTGGTTACTCATTACAAATGTCAGCATACAATATCTGTCAGTAATCACTACAAGTGGCATGGCAAAACAAGAATGCATTACCCAAGTACATGTTAATTTATATAGTCAGCCTGTGCATCAGACACATAGCTTCATTTCCCTGCATCAATGATGAGGATGACAGGGATGTGGCACAGGTATCACTTGAACAGGGTGTTGTGTGGGGCTGCAGTAGGCCTAGGTTAACCCACAAGGTTGACAGCATGTGTGTGAGTCAGGAAGGGAAGCAGGCAGGATGAACCATGGAAATGTGCCATGTGTGTCTGCAGGTGATGTGCATTTGACAGTGGTGTGTGAGTGTGTGCATGTACACAGTCAAGCTCAGTGCTAGCCCTACATGTGTGCATGTTGGACAGCTTTGAACTGTGCATGGTAGAGCTGACAGTTCACCGTTTCCAGCCCTGAACACAGGAACTGACTCTTCCAGAAGTTGCACTGGCACCTCCATGCCCAAGGTCATGAGCCCATGGCCTGCCAAGTCTTGATGTGGACAGCACACTCCCCACTTTAGCACTGGATGCACTGCCACTACAGGACAGTGATTGTGCATGGCCACATGGACTCTCAGCAGATGGGGTTGCTGACCTTCGTCCAAAAGGACGACACTCAACTCCAACCACATGTTCCACCACAGACACTGTGCATTCCAAGACAGACGCTGCCTCAGCCCACCTTCTTTCCACTGCATCAGTGAACCAATTCAGGGTTTCACCAATGTGGTGGAGGCAGTCACAGATGTCAAACTATGCTGTATCCATAACCCTGGGCATACATCTGGAGTTCCTTTCAAAATGTGCCTGTGCCTTGATCATAGCCCAAAACATATGCTGAGTGATCTGTGATGTGACACCTGCAACAGGTGGTGGAAGGACAGCAAGCCTCCTATGAGCACCCCATCAACCAACCTGTGTGGAACCTCATCAGCTCTCGGGATATGACTAGTGTCTACACTCACTGGAGCCATAGTTGCCACACTTTCCTGTTCAATGTCCCCACCCTCTGACTGTCCAATATCTGTGGCCTCCAGGAGCTGCTTATGTGCAGGCATACTGACTGTGTGTGGTAACAATGTGGCCAGCGGAGTGATGTTAACCTCTGGGACAAAGTTAGCCCTTGAAGCCCCCACCTATGCCTCTCTGTGGCCACCATCATCATCAGTGTCTGAAGAGACACTGACATCAGGTTGTGTAGGCGACAGAGACCAAACCCCTGGCCACCTGTGATAAGAGAGGAAAAAGCAGTACATTAATACCTACATTTTATGCTCTGCAGTACTATGTTGCAATAAATGTACAGCACTATACACTGTTGGCACTATTACAGACCTGTTAAAACCCCAACCTCATACAGTAGGACAGGAGGACATTCCTTTTCCCATGAACAGCTGTAGTTATGTGTAAGTAACAGCTCTTTACATAGCAATCTCATCAGCAACAATGAGATACACTGTTAACATTTGTGAAGACTCTGCACAGTTGACACATTTGGCAATCTGAAGTGTTCTGACAATATTATCACATCTATCAGTGTGGTGACACCTACAAGGCTTATATATGACTGTAACATGTACAGTCAGAAAATATCTGTGTAGTTGGCAATCATGCCGACAGTACATCACTCCAGGTGGCAGGCCTGGGGTGACACTTTTGGGTTTACATTGCTGGAAACCTACATCTATAACAAAATAGTGTTGTGCTTACCAGGAGCAGGAGCATGGCCTTGTCCGATACCTGACAGACCTGTGAAAAGTTGAAGGAGAGGTAATGTCAGTATCACCGCGTGTTACACCACCACAAGGTAATACATCCATGTACCTCACAGTTACAGCAGCTACTGTGTTCATTGTTATATCAGTCAACTTCTGAACAAGTGAGTCAAACTGCAGTTAAACCCTTCCCTCTCCAAAGAACAGAGACCTGACACTCATGTACAAGTATGTGCCAGCTGGCATAGTGAATGCTACAGTATTGCAATGGTGATCAAACTAAGCTTATGTGCACGTTCCTCTGCCATGGAAACTGTGGCACCTAAATCCACAATGTACAGTGTGATGGATGCCTGGGAGCTGTCATGTGTACCTAGGTTCACCCAGAATTCCTCAGAGGCTGAGAGTGGTTGTTCCACTGCAGGCCCTCCACCCATGATGCCACGATCCGTGGCTACATCTGCTGCTCTTCTGCATGATGCATTGATCATGTCCATTGTGTGGTGTCTAGCCTGCTCATATGTCCTGCTCTGATGACCTGTGGCATTCACGTCATGGTCAAGGTCAGCCCACAATGCTGCCTGCTATTCCTTGTTTTGCCTCCCCCTGGACAGTAGTAGTTCACAGTGTTGCCGGAGGCGTTCAAGTATAATATCATTATCTGCATCCATGAAAGGTGCACAGCATCTTGGGTACATGTTTCCTGCAAAATAACAGAATGGAAACACATGTCAGGATCACATATGTAGAAGTACACTATGTAGAGATGCAGCAAGGACAGCATGGCTGGCAGTATCCACTGCTTCATCACACATGTCATATTCTACAGTGTGCAAACATACTAAGCATGTAAATACAATAAAGATACTAGTGATTGTCAGCTATTCTCATGTGTGCCATGAGAGGTACTGCTGTATGATCATTCACCCAATACTGAAGTCTGTTGTAGTGTGTTCCCTAGGGGCTACCCCCCTGATAATATGTCAAAACAACAGTGCCACACAAATAGCAGTGTGTTATAACCACTATAAAGGGACACTCTCACAAGACCAGTGTGCCACAATGACAAAAAGCATTCCACCCTTGATGTATTGTACGTCCTCTGTAGGTATAACAAGTTTGGAAATCAATGACATGTCATTATCACAGTTCTAAGAAAGGCTTAATGCTGTAATCCCTATTCCCTGTAAGTATATTCACACATCTGCATCCTGTTGTAAATAAAAAGGTTACATACCTGCTGGAGTGCAAAACTCCTCTCTTGATATGTGGTGTTATTTAAGCTTTTGCAAACACATGTTCTGTGTGCAGAAAGTCTCATACAGAATGGTACCCCATAGCCAGCATGTTTATCTTTTAACATGCTTCTCATTAGCAGGTGATTGCCTTTTAACCAATCTGTTGTTCTGAAATGCTAATAGCAGCCAACACATTTGATTTGCACTAGCATCAGCCAATGACATGAAACCACTGTACAAGATATAAGGCCTCCATGTAGATTACAAGTCCTTTCTGATATGTTGTGCTGGACATTACTGGGGTGAGGAGATTATGGCATTGCAGAGGGTAGGCCTGTAGCAGCTACTGTTACATAGAGATGTGTGCGCTACAGGCTGCAGCTGCTGCTGCAGGTAATAGGCCTAGGCAGTGAGTGTGAACACTTTGGAGGACAACAAGCTATAGGAGTAACTGTGGCAGCTGTGGCAGCCTTGTAGTAGAGGCAAGCCAAAGTGAGTGTAGCAATTCCACTCCAGTTAAGGCATGTGTTTAAAATAAGTATGTTAGGCAATGGTATCATTAACAGAATACTAGGCTACATGTTTGTTGTGTCCTTGAGCAACATAGGGGATAACTATAACATTATGTCCACCATTTGGGCAACTGTCAGGCCACGTGTTGCAGTCTGGTATGCATTTGGAATGTATATACTGGCAGTCTTTGCTACAACCAGGGGCTCCATATGTGTAAGTTAGTTGTGCAGCTGTGCTAATCTGCACAGTGAGTTTGAAAGTATCGTGTACTCCACTCTGATATTAGTGGGCCTCATTTACATTACCTGAATTAAAATCATCTGTGAATGCATATTAGTGCATGATGTGGCACTTTATGCACTTATAGTTTTGCTATAGGGATATGTGAAGTGTGTTCCTACCTGCAGGCCTGTGATTTCCATAGTGACAAGCAGACATTTAATTTGTAATGCATTGTGTGGATAAAGAGTCCATGATTCATTAATTAATTGCTGGCTTCACAATAATGTTATTTCAGTGCTACAGACCATTGGATTTGAACACAGGGCTGTGTGTGGCCAAATGTACTGTTTGCAAGGCATTTAACAGGCTAAGCTACTGAGTCACTGTTACAGCTGGTGTATTTGCAAGATGCAAGTACACACACACAGGCTCTGACATACCTTTTTTACAGCCATCATCATGTGCATGGCTTTATATGGATGTGTTTCTGCACCAGGGTCCCTGTTGTACATTTTATTTGCCAGTAATGCCTTAGCAGGTGTACTTGTAAATTTTGCTGATAAAAGAGGACATTTACTTGCTATTAGAAAACTCAACTACATTCATTCTTGTGTTTTTGGCTTTCTAGTGGTGTACTCTTGCACCAGACTTCAAGGTGCACTCCCAGTTTTTCCATTTATATTTAAGCAAGTTGGCACGATGCTGCACGATGCACAGCTCTCCACTGAAACATGTCTGATGACTGTAACCTTCAATTACTATGTTTTGCTTAAACCACTAATAATAATATCCAAATGAAACCTGACCATAATGCTTTATCAAAACATATTATGGAGAGAGGGAACACACACAGGTTTTACTTCAGAGCTATTAAAGTTATTACACCTAGTATTAGAGAGGGTGATATAAAAAATTTCACAGAAAGCAGGGAGGTGCAATGGACTATAATGCTGTGAGCAGATAAAGGTAAAGGGCTCAATGAAAGAGCTTCTCTAAAGCCCCTTTTAAAAATAGGAGAGTTTGGAAGTGAAGTCAGAAACTAGTTTAGTTTTCTGACTCCTTATGAGTTTTTAGATATGTGTGTGTATATATATATATATATATATATATATATATATATATATATATATATATTTTATTTCCTATTTTTATTCTTTTGTCATTCTGTATATGTATATATATTTATGTATATTTAACCCATGCTCTTATGAGATGTTTTTATATATGTATATATGTGTTTTAATTGATGGTAGTAGCTTCTTAACTTGGTATTTGATACCTATATATAGTCATATATATTTAATTGTACGCATGATAGACTAAGAATTATTGTGATTGGTTGGATATAATTTGAATTTGTTCATTTAAGGAACTAGTAGAATGAATGATTTTAAAGGTCTGATGAAGCTACTTAGTGAAAGCTCTTACTGTTTTATTTGTATTTACAATAAATTTTATATACTGGAAATATAATAAGCTTTTGGTCGATGAATTGCATTTTCTACATCTTTTATGGTTTGGAAAGACAACAGAATTGTGCTTGGTTGTTTCGTTGCTTTCTGGTGCTTTGGACTGTTCACTTTATTGGTAGTGATAATTCTCTGTGAATTCTGCGCACATTATCTGCTCATAAAGTGGGCTACCTCAGCCATATACCTTTTGTTCCTGGAGTGGAAGAAAATGAGAGCATTAGAGGGTAATAAAGAATTATTTAAGGTTGTTGGCAGCAAACCTAAATTTGTGTATAAAAATAACAGTAATTTGAAAATGATGTTACAAAATGACATTATACCATATGTTTTAGAAAAGTGGCAAACAGATAAAACAAAAGGAACCTAGAAATGTGGAGAATGCAGAATTTGTAAGTTCATTCTTGAAGCACCACTGTTTTTTCTTGAACATTTGGCTTACACCATAAAAATACCAGGATGTTTTAATTGTAAAACTAAAGGGGTAGTTTATATTTGTGTATGTAGTGGATGTCCCGCATTTTATATAGGAATGACCACCAGGGCATTAAGAGAAAGAGTTAGGCAGAACTTATATAATATAAAAAGTAAGGATTCTAAAAATGCCCTGTTTAAGCATATTTTGGTATGTGAAAATATAATACATTTTTATTTGTAGTTTTGGAACAAGGAAAAGTAGATATGAGAGGGGGTGATTTTAAAAATTACCAGGAACAAAAAGAGGCCTTGTGGCAAATAAGATTAAATTCTGATTAAAAAATGCAGGATTAAATGATATGGTAAACATAAAATGTTTTTTAAGGAACAGGAAATTATACCAAAGAAAATGGGTTATAGTTTTTGTTTAAAATGTTTAGCGGTGTACGTCCATTTAAAATGTTTTATTGTTTACTTGAGTCAATTGATGGTTTTATTGGTTGTAAGATTTAAAAATGGATGTCTGAAACTTGAGATTCATTCTGATGAAGTCTTGTGACAAAAACTTTTAATAAAGATTTGGTATGCTAGACTGTGGATTTTTGTTTCTGCCATTTGGTTCCAGTTTACTTGTTTTCGCAAATGGTGCAGTATTCCTGCCTACTGGGCTTAATATAGGCTGTTTTCCCACCCTTACCCATCATTTAGCAACATTCAAAAAAGTGTTGCTGTGCCTAGCATCACACAAATCAGCGAAGCGGAGCTGACCATTCTGAAAACTCACACAACTGAGGTTTTAACGCAGTTTAACAACACGCAAACAATATTAGCAGTTAACCACATTTAAGCAGTGCTTAGCACCGTGAAGCTCTCCCAAATGTAAAAATATTGAATTTAATTTAAAAGACACTTTATATTACATTCAGCAAATAATATTGTGCTACGGACTCGAACTCAGGACTTACGAAGCTTTAGACCATCACTCTACCCATTTAGTTACTTGGATAGTATATAAAGTAGTATACTTTCACATACACTGCTAAGCAACTGCAGTGTGCCATGCAAACAAGCTTAAACAGGCTCAAACAATAGCAGAACTAAATAATTAATTACATCTGGTTTCTGTTTTTAGATGTCTGTCAGGTGTCTGCTGTCTATGTGTAAGTACAGCCTGGCATTTGCTGAGCTACGCACCATGCAAATGAACATTAAATAAAAAAAAAATTAATAAATAAAAACAAAATAATTTATAAATTTAAAATACAAACTATTAATGCCCAGCACATTTCAACAGTAGCACGGAAAAGTACAGGGAGCCTCACCATGTACAAAACATCTGACCAGCCTCTACACTTCTGCCTACATGGGTTCAATATCCCTCTTACTATGCTTTCCCTTCACAGCACGCCATGGTTAATATGCATGGTGCACTGCCCAGGGGGAACCGTGGCTGTGTACATGGGTACATTACATGTAGGCTCTACACATAGCCTACACTTATTTTATTAAATCCTGGCGATAATTTTAGATTTGTGATATTCACTCACCTTTAAGCTTTTTTTTTTTTTTTTTATTAGACCTTATTGCAATTACCATGATTTCAATGGTTAATGCATAAATAATTGAGGACAAAGGGCATCCTTGCTTTGTTCTCATAGTTAGAAGTATTAATTCTGAAGCTAATGAATCCAGTTTGACATAGGTTTTGTTATCTTTATATACATTTTCTAAAATAAAAATAAACTGGTTTGGGGTTCAAACAAATTTTATTTATATATTTTATTTAACATTTGTTTAGTGGGAAAGTCCAACTGGGACAGAACTCATTTTCAGCAGAGGTCCAAGGTGAAATGTCCTTGGAATTCGGGAGGAAACCAGATCACCCAGAGGAAACCCATGCAAATGCAGGGAGGACATGCAGACTCCACACAGAAAGTACCCAAAGGCAAGAATCAAACTGAAGAAACATTTGCTGTGAGGCAACAATGTTAACCACTGGACCTGTGCATTGTCTTTATGGAAAAGGATCTTTTAAATTAAGATCAATCCAATTGCAAGGGGATTTTGGAGTAAGGAGTCAGTCTTAATTTTCAAGTAACACCAGATTCAGAGTTATTTAAAATGCAGTTAACTTCACGTCCCACAACTAAAACTACCCTTTGAATTATTCAAGATAATATACCAGTGTTTTCTAGCTAGTCTAATACACATCCCTGGAAACTAAAATAAGTTGACTAGTATTCAAATTCTGTTATTATATTTTATTACCACTAAAGATATTAAGCCCTCATTGTCTTCAAAGTTTAAATAATCCTTCTTCTGCTTTTGAAATTTGATTGTGCTAAAACTGTTAATAAATTTTGGTTCCGGGTAGTGTCATTTATTTGTTAAAATTGGGTTTCTTGACGAAATAATTCTTGTGAATTATTATTATTAACATATTTTAATATACATCTCCTTTTCTTAGATTTATTTAAACCATTAATATTTAAATAAATTAATACCAACAAAAATAGAAATAAAAAGAAAAATCCAAGAAAATAATATGTTTTTAAGAGTATAATCTGATAAATAGAATAACATTCTACCTCTAGAATATGGTTGATGAGACAAGATGATCATTACAGATTTACTGAAAACTCTAAACTAACAATATGCAACAGAGGGATACAACTATGAATATCCACATTAAGTTTTTGAAAATTCATAGCCTAAAGTAAACAACCCAATAGACTACTGTAATCCAGAAACCAAAACAAAAGCAAAATCGCAGGACTCAGCTCCTCAGAAGTGAAAAGTTTATTCAAACCACAGATGATGAATGTAACATAAAACACCATTAACGCCTTTTACAAAAACCATAGACTACACAGCGTTTTCGTCAAGTTAATCGACTTCATCAGATGACCAGTACACATCCAACTCACATTTATATATTGCCATCCATTAACACATTTGATCAATTAAATACAATAATTAATTAATTTAAACACCCATTCATTTTCATGACTTCACATTAAAACTTGCTCCAAAAAACTGGGAAAATGTATATAAAACGTAAAACACTTAAAAAAAACATTATTTTAAAAAAAGATTTAATACCTATACTTATTTATTTATCCTATTACCTATTTGTTAAAACATCTTTCGTTAAATACGATGTTATGTTATTTGATTTTCCATATTTAGTTTATGAAAACTTTATTTAAGAACTTTATTTAAAAACACATTAATAAGTTAATTAAGGAATAAAAGAAGAAACCAATATCTCATTGCATTACCAGAAATGATAAAATAATTTGTTTACAAAAAATCATATGTAAAAAGTGCAAAATGTTATGACATCTAGTGGTAAAATAACATTATTACAACATTGCCTATAATTTAGCTGCTCTTAACCTGAGAAGTGGCAGTATAGATATTTTGTCATTTAATCCTGGAAATTTATCTGAATTCAAGGACAACTGCCACCACAGCTCTCTATATTCCACTCTGTCTTCCCAGGGACCACCCCTGATATCTTTCTTGACTTGTTCAATTATTAAAAATTTGTATTTATATTCCCTACATATTTTACTGTGTTTGTAAAGTGCGTTGCTTTCTTTACCGGTCAATATATCGTACATATGTTCGTAAATCCTTCTCTGGAGAGCTCTCTCCATCTTCCCTATATAGAAGGAATTACAAGCTTCACAAACAGCTAAGTATATTATACCAGTGGACTCACAATTGAAATATTCTGGGCTATATATCCATTTATTTCTGCTCTCTAGGTGAAGTCCCTCCCTATTCAGAACATGACAACATTGTCTACAACGTCCACACTTATATGTACCTTTTTTAGTTTTGTTCATATTTTTCCTATATCCACTTTTGGTCTCTAGGATGTTGCCTAAACTTCGAGAATTCTTGTATATAACTTTCCTAGGGATATTGTCTATACCTTCTATATCTGTTAATGCTAAAAATCTATTCCATTCTCTAAAAAATATTTTTCTGATTCCATTGTTCAATCTATTATATTCTAGGACCAAGGCCCTAGTAAAATCCTCACCGTTGGTACATTTCACATAATTTGGATCCATACCGCCTTCTCCTTCTTTCCTTATTTTCATCCATCCCTTTACTACGATATATGGGAGCAAATCTATCTTTTCGTCCTTTCTCCACTTCTTTTCTAATTCCTTTAATAAATGCCACAGGATAACCTCTTTCTTTAAACATGTTTTCTAGTAAATCACACTCATTCTTGAAATTAGAATCTGAGCTGGTCATCCTGCTCCCTCGGACAAATTGCCCTTTCACTATGTTTTTTTTGCAGTGTTTAGGATGGGCACTTTGATAGTGCAAGTAGGAATTACAGAAGGTGTCCTTCCTATGTATTTTTGTTTCAAAATTGTTACCCACTTTATGCATTTCCAGATCCAAATATACCATTTTATTGTCAGATATCTTGTGAGTGAACTTTAGAAAACAGGTGGTATTATTGATGTATTTTATAAACTCATCCAACTTATCTAACCCTGCTGTCCAAAAAATTATAATATCATCCAGGAATCTTTTATAAAGAATCCAGAATGATTTATATTCGGAGTCTATAATATATTGCTCCTCCCATTTTGCCAATACAAGGTTAGCAAAGGAGGGGGCACATGCTGCCCCCATGGCAACACCCTTAATTTGTTGAAAAAACTCACCTTTAAAATAAATATAGTTGTACTTTAATACTAGGTCAATAAGCCATAAACTTGCTATCTTATCTTTATGTGTCATTTTGTCATATTCAAATACTATTTCCTCTAGCATTTCTTTGCCATCCGAATAAGGGATAGAAGAAAATAGGTCCACCACATCGATTGTAATAAATAAAATATTGTCTTGCCACTTGCATTCATTTAAACATTCCAACAGGTCCCATGAATCCTTTAATATACTTATTTTATTCATCCATATGGGTTTCAATTTTGTATCAACATATTTAGCTAGTGTTTGTGTCTTGGATCCCTCTGCTGATACTATAGGGCGGAGCGGGGGATCCTCCTTATTTTTATGTATTTTTGGGATCCCGAAGATCGTAGGTATTCTAGGTTTATCAACTTTCAAGAATTTAAAACTTTTATGATCTATTAATTCTTCCTGTAACATATTATAAAGATCCAAATCGATCTTGTGATAGGAAATATTAATCTCATTTAGAGAAGCAGTTACATATCTATCTTCTTCCCATAACAGTGAATACATCTTACTATCATACAAAATATTGTCCATTATAATGATGCCTCCGCCTTTATCTGGCTTCATAACCCTTATGTCAGGGTTATGTTTCATATCATATAACAACTCTTTCTCTTTTTTAGTTATATTCTCTTCCTTATTCCACCTATTACTATCCTTCCTAATTGCCCCCTCCAAAACCTGTTCTAAATTTTTCAACTGTGGGTGTAGTGGGGGGTTATAGGTACTTTTTCTTTTAAGGCCTTCACTTGGGCCACTATGCGAACTAGGAAGAAAAATGTTGAGATTCACTTTTCTCAGGAACAATTTTATATCAAGAATACTTTTAGCAACATCACCTTTGCAATAAGGAATAAATTTCAAGCCTTTGGAAAGTAAGGTGAAATGTTCTTTCTCAATTGTAACTTTACTAAAATTGTATATGGAAAAATTACCATATGTGAAGCATAATCCATCAACTACTATCAAGTCGTCACCAATATTTCCTATGTCAGGAGCAGATTGGGTTGGGAGGGTATCTAGTATCTCCCCCTCCCCCTTCTCCCTCCATTCCTCTGAAAATTTGTATACTGTGGGGCCTGTGTGTTCATTAGCCTTTCAGACCTCCTTAAAGGGGGAAAGGCTGAATCATAGTCCCTATCATACTCAGAATATATTACATCCCTGTTATCCGGTAATTCCGGATTAGGCTCCATAACTATACTATCTGTCCTTTCCTGATAAGGTTTATAGTAACTATTTTGATAACTGAAACCTCGAGGTTTAGGGTAACATGTCAAGTTTTCATACTCTTTCAAGTCCCTTTGTAGTTTTTTTTATTTTCCTATTAATAATATCATTGCATTTCTGGTCAATATCATTTCTTATATCATAGTATTTTCTCTTTTCTTCCTGTATTCCAAAAAATAAATCATTGTGTATGTACTGGTCCAATGTTTCAATATCTTTATGTAGAGCTTCTTGGACTCTACCATTCTCCTTAATAATTAACCTAAGCACATCTATACCACATTTATTGAAAACTTCACATAGCTCTTTATAATACTCAGTGCCAAAAACAACATTATTCGGAAATTTGAAGACACGTAGGCCCTTAGGCACAACATTCCTGGAAATACATTCACTTAAATATTCATTTTCTATCTCCAGTGATCTAAATTTAAATATTAGATTGTTTAAATGTTCCAGTTTGTATTTGTATGTACCATCCTTAAAGTTCCGTTGTCCATTTTGTATATCTTGGGAACTAAAATTAAAATTTGCTTTGGGCTTGGACCTTAACCAGTCCTTAGTATTTACATAGTTAAAAACGCCAGTATGCACAGTACCTTGTGGAGGCAAACTGCCTCTGTTATTGCTTCCTTCCAAGTTGATACCCGTCGTACCATAGTTGCTGGGTTGCAGGATATTAGGTGTATTTTCCGGTTGGAAAGTTTCTCCAGGGTCGCTGACGCCACCTACATCGCCTATAAGCTCCCCTTGATTACGGTAGTTGTTCCTCGTGTCATCGCCATCATTACATAAATTACCAGGGCGTTTAGGTCTGTTGGAAGCTCCCAACAATGATACACTGAGCGGTGTGAGTATGTTGATAAGTTCCGTAACCCAATAGACTAACCCACTAAGATCAAACTCTTAATAAAGCCTTTATAAATAAGCAAGGCAGAGTAAACCAAAACCGAACTCTATAGGGATACAAAATATATGCTATTTTTATATATACGTATTCTATACAGATTTCATTTTATTTATTTTTTTTTAGTATTGGGAAACATCATACACCATTGTCCAAAGCAGCTGTGATCACAGCCACCTGCAACTCCAAGCATATTGGTGTGATATATTTCATCTGAACAGGGACATATGGCAGAGTTCAAATCAAATGGGAGTGTAGTGTTGCTGCTCAGTGCATAAATATTTCTAAATCACTCCACCTTCTTGTTTTGCCTTGTTATCATAAAAGACACTTCATCACATGGTCATTAGTCTATAACACAATGACCACATTATTTTGCTTAGCCATGTTGTGTTGTTGGGTTTTCTGAATCTCACTCAACCCGCACGTTGTCATGCTTCATGTAAATTCACTTAGCACAATGCTGAAAAGTTTTCTGAATCTTTCCCATTGTCTTGTTTCTTGCTTATTGTTACCTTATGTTATACTATATTTGTATCTTCACATGCTGCTCCCATGATCCTGATTTGTGAAACAAGTTAGCTATATTTAAAGAGGCTTGTCCCATTCATTTCCGTTGGTTACATCTGAGGAGACAGTGTTTACATTCTTGCAAGCATGTTCTTTGCATAAGAACTAACTGCTAATAGCAGCTTAAAGTGCCTTGTCATGCCGAGTACTTAACTCTTGTCCAGCAATCAGGACATCGTAATACTGTGTCTGTGATTATGTTTACATTCTTAGAGAATCATCTGAAAGTCTCAAGGCTGGGTCAGTCATGCATTTTGAAGGGAAACATCTCCATCAATATTGTATCTAACATGATATAAAAAGTATGATTTCTCACAAAAAGTACAGCAAACATCAGTCTTTAGCCACATACCATTTATTACATAAATATATCTTTGTCCATTATCTCATCATATTTAAACAGTATTATATGTAGGAAGAAGTGGATGAAAATATTTTATTCATTTTTATGTACATGTTTAGATATGCCTTTCCATTTGCTGTCACTTTTTCACTGACTTTATTTCTGGAAGTCATTCTACCAGATGAGAAGGTTAAAGCAACCATCAGTGGTCAGATATGGTATCAGTACATCTATAAGGTCAAATCCTGAAAAAGACAATTTCCAGAGTACCTTCAGCATGAGTGAATTGTTTTCTTGTATGAGGCATAATCACCCACTCCTCCTTTTTCTTTCTTTATTTTTTGGGTTACATATTAGGCTGCCGCGGTGGTACGGCGGTAACGTTGTTACCTCACAGCAAGAGGTTCTCCAGTTCGATTCTCGGCGTGGCTTGGGAGTGCCTTCTGTGTGGAGTCTGCATGTCCTTCTCGCAGCTGGGTAGCGTTCAAAAGACTTGTGTGCGTAAATGGGTGTGCCTTTGTTGAAGGTTGGGCATCGAGCTGGTACCTCGGCGTTTTGTAAAAATCTACTGCCAATCATTAACAGACCGGAGTTCCACTGTGGTGACCCCTTACTAGGAAAAAGAGAAAAGACAAACAACAACAACGACATTAGACTCCTTTATTGTGTATATAAAAAGAGTGGTGAGAAGGGTTATAAAGTTGGGGCACTTGACCCACATGCTAATTTGTTGGGACTGCCTGTTTAGGTATGGCACTTTTGAAAAATGAACAGTTTGACAGTATGTAAGGTGTCATTAAAGAACTTTAATCACTTATAGATAACTTGTAAATTGCCAAACTATTCTTTTCCTGTAAAAGTAGCTGCAAACTATCCATTCAATTTCCGTTTTTAATAAGCAATCATTGGGCATTACGATAATGATCACTAAATGGCAACTTGTAAATTACCAAGCTGTTCCTTTTTTCTTGTAATAATGTTTATTGGCAATGCAGAAAATTTGTAAAAAAACATATGTGTGCATGTATGTATGTATGTATGTATATGTGTGTATACATATATATATATATATATATATATATATATATATATATATATATATATATATATATATATATATATATACACACATACATATCTCTCTCTCTGTCTATATCTATATATATATATATATATATATATATATATGTGTGTGTGTGTGTGTGTGTATGCATGTATGTATATCTCTCTCTCTCTCATATATATATATGTGTGTATGCATATATAATTTGTAAATGCAGCAACCTAATAACATTTTTTCTACATTAAAAAATAGAAAAGCTGCTTTAACACACAAACATATTTGCATACACACTCAGTGACTCAACTAACCTTCCTTTCATGCTTCAACTACCTGACTTTGTCACTGGTCACTTGAGATACCAGTTACCTGTCATAGCCACAGCCAGTAGGCAAAGAAGGAACCATGTTCTTTCTTTTCTTTGAACAGCCCACCAAGCATCCACAAAAGTACTCTTTATATGGGCATAAAATGGTAACATGAGATGTCACTGCTTTCTTCACTGTGGAGAACTAATGTGTTGTGTGTGTGGGATGTTTTAAAAGTCAGCTCACAGCCCACAGCCCAGACAGATTTTTATTGAATTCAGAAAGTAAGCAAGCATACAAACAATATGGGCCATAACTTGTGATACTTTACCTGGAACAAAACAAGTTCATTTTTAACAAAATAAATAAAAATACATAAATAAATACTATTTGCAGCCCAGAAACATGACTCACCCCATCATGTTTGACTGATAACATTCTTTAATACACTAATAAGACATATGCTGTTGCATTGTTGCTCTTGGGAGTCAGCACCTTGAGCACTTACAGTACATTCAAGAATTCATATCTGTATAATTGCGTTACACAAGAGAGAATGGGCAGACAAATACATAAACTTCAGTGACAACTAATATAGTCTAGTGAGAAATAGGAATACAATTCTGAACTAGATAAACTGGATAACTATCAGGGAGGGTTCCAACATGGAGTGGGTTTACCTTTGCATGTAAAGGAACATGCATCCTTGAAGACTTTGAAAATCAGTTTGGACACGCACATGAGAGACTGAAATTTCTCATTTTGATTACATTATTCTTTATGTAGATCTTTTTCTTCTTGTTTGGACTTGTAGATAATGTTGCAGGAAGCTATTGTGTTATGGGTAAAACAATGATGCACACCCAGTATGATGGTAACATTCTGATCCATTTCTGTTAAAAAAATCATGTTATTAAATGACAGACTAGGAGGAACAAGGACATTGCAAGTAAAGACTTTTGTGTCAGGAATTACATAACTTGGTTCATCAGTGTAAAGGATAACATGAGGTTGCATAAAAATTGTACCCTTCCTCAATACTCATGAAAGATAGCACAGATTAATATCAGTAGATAGGTGTTTTAAGACATGAAACAGAATGACCGTCTGCTGTTCAAATTGATCACATTACATGTGCTTGAAATGAAAGTATTAGTGAAGCCTTGTGAATGAAGCATGAGACATGGGCAATTAGAATGGTTAAATTAGACAAATATAGACTGAGAATGCAGCTCAAGTAGCAAACCAGTTATTTTGGTGGTCTAGGGATTATAATTGGCAAAATAATATCTTACTTGACTGTAACAATGCTTTCAGAGGTTTGCAACATTTGTTATACTCCCCTCTAAGTGCTATTACAGTCTGGTTTCACAGAAGGGACGTCAATTCACTCTTAACTGTCCCTGAAGTACTTTGTTCACTTCTTTGTTCTCTTTGTGGAAGTTTACACGTCAGTCTATTTAACTAAGAATAGAGTTTAAAAATTGTCCCTGATAATATTACTTGCTCTCTTTGAGACAGCACTTGCTAAAGTGATTTATTTTTTGTTTACTGGGAAAGTCGAAGTAGGACAGATTTATGTCTTTGTAACATGGGAGAAATCCCACACAAACACAGGGAGGACATACAGACTCCACACAGAAGGCATCCCAGCTGAGAATCAAACCAGAGAACCTCTCACTGTGAGGTGACTCCACTAACTGGTGCACCACTTCACCGTCTTAAATGCCTTCCTTTCTTTTAAAGCTGGTAAAGCACTTCAAGCTTTTTTTGTTTTGACTGATAGTAGATGAAGTAGATAAACCTCCATGGACAACAAAGAGTTATGATTGGGTCTCACAGGTCGTAACCAATTATTATTTGTTCTTGTCGTGGATGTTAATATTCATCTTCTCTATTTAAATGTTTTGTCATGCAACTTTAAAACACATAATAATATGGTTACAATTGGAGACCTGATCATAACACTCAATAATAATCATAATAATTCACTTTCTATTAGCTTTTACAGTACACAATGCAGGCTAGCGACCATGTTCAAGAAGCCTGTAGTAGCCCAGAAGTGCTCACAAATTGAGTCTTGTTTTTTTTTTTTTTAATCATGAAAGGAATTTATGTACAAATAAGCAATCTTAACAGTCAGAGAAATTAAGATAAGGGACTTAAGCAAAACAATGTAATCTTCTAAAAATGTGCTGTAGAATTTCAAGCAATAAATCATACATTATATGTTATAATGGCCTGCAGGGCTTAATCTTTATATATTCTCCGCCATCAGCATTTACATTTGTTAATCAAAGAGAAAGGAAAGGAAAGAGAGGGTAGACAATTGTTGCTTTACAGCTTTACTTCTTGTTGGAATTCTTCACATCCATTAGCTTTTCAAATAAAATAATGGATTCCATAATGCAGGATTTAATAACTTATTTTGTGAAATGTTTTATTGCTAACACTATTTATTAAGCATAATTTAATAAAATCAACCAGAAGCATTTTGAATCTTTTCTCTATGCATAATAGCAGAATTCCATTGTTAGAACAAATGCTTTTATGGTGTATTACCATAGCAACAGAAACATGATGTTTTGCTCAGAAAGTTCACTCTGAGATAGGAGTACAGGCCAAATCAGTTCACAGCTCTCTGCATTGCTGATGCTCACTCATACAACTAACAGCATGCAAGTCCTGCATCTTTTTTAAGAAGTAGCTTTGCTTCAAGTCTCTTCATCTTCAAAAGAACACATTCCTTCAGCTGGAACACTAATGCTAATAAAATCAATGTTTACCAGCCCTATTCTAACTGGGTTTACCTCTGATGAGTAAATGTGCAACATGTTTTAAGTGTGGATGCAGTATGGTGAGAGGAGTTTATATTATCTTCCATTTATATTTTTCACACAATATATCAATTACTACAAATGTGGCAAGAAGATGTCTGCCCTTTTGTAAAAGCCACTGACCATATTTCAAGACAGCTTCCAATTATAAAAATATCACAAATATAGATCCTCTGAGCACTTGCCTAGACTAAAAATACATTTCTTTGCATCTCTTTACCTATTTTTCTCTGTGTAGCTGTCAGTAACAGTAAACTGTTTCATTTGCAAAGAAAAAAATATCTGAATGCAGCTATAGTACCTAAGTGATATAGAACTAGAGCAATGTATAACTTCACCGAGCAACCACATATATGCAACTTTTCATACTTTACTTAGCCAGATAAGACTTCCGTGGTAGTGCAGCAGTAGCGTTGTTGCCTCACAGCAAGAGGTTCTTCCGTTCTCTTCTCAGCTGGAGTGCGGGGAGTGCCTTCTGTGTGGAGTCTGCATGTCCTTCCTGCGGTTGGGTGGGCGTTCGAAAGACATGCGTAAATGGGCGTGCCTTCTTTGAAGGTTGAACATCGAGCTGGCACCTCGGCGTTCGTGAAAATCTACTGCCAATCATTAGCGGACCGGAGTTCCTCGGTGGCGACCCCTAACCGGGAAAAGCCGAAAGACAACAACAACAGTTAGCCAGATAAGCCTACTGAACACGTGTCCATTTTCAGGAGAGACTCAGTAACACTGTCTGGGTAAGTGATATGGTCCGAGTCATACAGCAGGCAAAGGGAGATGACTCCAAATGGATGCATAGGTAATGCAGTGTAAACTCTGATCATACATGAATATAAATGCATGCAACCTGGGCCACAAATTATTCATACAGTTTAAGTTATAATTGATAATTGGAGTCTATGTGTCCTCACAATGTCTGCACAGGTTTTCATTAGGTTCTCTGACTTTGTCCCATATCACAAAAAAATTTATATAGCTGAAAAAGTTACTCTCCAATTTTCAAATTGCCTAAAGACATAGACATAAGTGTGGGCATGAGTGTGTTTTGGTGTGTGCATGTCTGTGTGTGAGTGTGTGTTCTGTGATGGTTTGGAACCTTATCCAGGATTACAATCTCTTCCTGGAACCCAGTGAGTGCTTGGATAAGGTCTAGCTCTCACCACAACCCTTTGCTGGATTAAGAGGGTAATGGTGGATAGCCATAGATGTCTTAATAATATATGACATTTGTCAGTTAATGCAAAGTAAACATGTATAAACAGTAAGTGATGTGTGGTTGTATCTAGACAATAAATTGAAAAACTACTGTAAAAAGAAAGATAGTGAGTGCATTTTAAGTAACAAAGTATTTTGGTAATACAGGAAATGCAATTATACAATGTCCCCTTATGTGATGTGGTGCCATTTGATTGTCTACATTTATTTAAAAAATCATAACTAATCTTAATATGAAGCAATTATATATAAACTATTCCTTTCAACCAAAGCCATACATTTGTATATAGACTATGGGTATTATGTTCTTCAGAATGGGGTTAGCACCATGAAATCTTTTAAGCAGACATGATCAAATAAAAAATGAGGAGTAAGCAGAGCTGTTGCAAGGTTGTAGAGAAGAGATCAGTTGCTTTGGGTACAAGCAGTTATGGAGCATAGAAAGAATTGTTGAAGAGGTGCCACTTATAGGTTCATAAGTGAGTACTAGGCTAATGGCCCTGGAGCCACCAGAAGCCTAGCTCAAGAATATTCCCAGTGGTCCTGCTGCCAGACGTTAGTTCCTTGTGTCCCTATCAAGCAAGGCTGTTGAAGTGATCCCTGGAGTGAATTTCCTGTTACCCATCCATTCATCAAGATTTTTCTTGAACAGGGCTAGTGAAATTCTCTGCTTGACATGAACAGGAAATTTATTCTAGAGTATGGGAAGTCTCTGGGTTAGGAACCTGTCCCTCTAGCAGGTTCTGCTTATTGTGGTGATAAGGTTGAGGTCTTTGGAGCATGTGGTGGGGAGGGATTGAGACTATTTCAGATGAAGCATGTCTAGCAACTGGGTCAGACATGGCTTTGTAGGTCATACAGAGATCGCCTCTAAGTAGGTGATATGAAATGCAGTATAGCTGGAGTTTTTAAGTCTGTCTGTACAGGGCATCCATTTGAGTCCTAGGATCCTCTTTGTGAGGAATTTTTGTGACCTCTCAAGTTGTTATAGGTGTCTAGTGAGGTACATGCCAAATGGGGCATTGTACTCTATAATGGGTCTAATGAGGGATGAGTAGAGGGGGATTATGACTTATTTCTTCCTGGAGGAGAAGCCTTTTGCAATGAGGTGTGCCACATAGAAGGACTTGTGACTACTGTGGCAACATGGTTGTCAAAGGAGAGGTTGCTATCTATCTGTGTTCCCAGA
This sequence comes from Protopterus annectens, assembly GCF_019279795.1. Lineage (NCBI taxonomy): Eukaryota > Metazoa > Chordata > Ceratodontiformes > Protopteridae > Protopterus > Protopterus annectens. Next base: position 308,886,244 of record NC_056735.1, on the reverse strand, counting down.
TCTCTTATCACACTTTCAGAGTTGAGAAGGGCTACCATTGATGTGGTAGTTCATAGGCGCCGTGTTTCCCCCAAAGGGGATGATGATGAACTTTTTAGCATTGAGATTAAGATCATGATTCTGACACCATTGGTGTCTGTGAGGCCTTTTAGTAGGATGTCTATATCAGCTTGAGAATCAATAATAGCTCCCAGTTTGCAGTTATCTGTGAATTTGGTTAACCAGAGTCTCTTGGTGTTGGCCTGAACTTCAGAGAAGTAGATACCAGACAGGAGAGGACCCATCACAGACCCTGTGGGACTTCACTTGTAAGTGTGTGGAAGTCGGACTTGGAGTCCACTGCTTTCACCATGTGGGTTCTGTCCATGAGCCAGTTGGCAACCCATCTTATGACATAGGGGTTAATGCCTAGGTTAGTGAGTCTGTCAATGATCCCTGAGTGGAGGATGATGTCAAAGGCCTTGGCTAGATCAAGGTAGGCTGTATGGACTGCCTTGCCTTGATCGACCGCTCTGGTGACAGATTCGAAGACGTCTATCAGGTTGAGTAGACATGATCTGCTCTTCACAAACTCAAACTGTGAGGCTCCAGGGCTTGAAGGTTCCCTATATCCCTGTTTATGAGGTCCATAATGATGCATTCCATGGCCTTACAGATCAGGCTCACTGGGCTGATGGGGCAGTAGTTTCCAGGGTCAGTATTCGCTGCTCCTTTGTGTAGTGGAATGACTATGGTGGTGAGCGATTTGGTGGGAATGAAGCCTGAAGTGAGGCAATGGTTGAACAAGGCACTCAGGTGTGGTGCCAGTTCCCTCTGTAATTCATGTAGAACACAACCAGGTATATTATCAGGTCCCATGGAAGCTGTATTTTTGGCTTTGGATAGTGCAGATTCTACCTGTGTGGCCGTAATATTAGGGATTTGGCATTTCTCAGATATTGGAATGAGCCTTTTAGGTGTTGAGGGGGGGGGGGTGAAGTTTGCACTGAACCTGTCGGCCAAGATATTGGCAATATCTGTTGGTTCAGTATATGTGGTACTGTGTGCAATAGCTCAGAGCACCTCTGCGTATTGTTATGCAGATTCTTGACATAGCTAAAGACTGCCTTGTGGTTGTCTTTAGCATCTGTAGCAATTTTGTTTTCATAACTAGCTTTGGAGGATTTGATGAGGGATCTCCGTTTTTTTGCTGAGACTTACAAGGGAATTTTTCCAGTCTTGGGATTTTACCCTTTTCTGCAACAGTTTTTTCCTTCTGTTTTAGAGTTTGTTAATGGCAGGGGGCCACCAGATTGGCTTCCTTTTTTTGGAGGACAGGATCTTGGTTCTGTTTGGTATGGCCTGATCCATGCACTTGTGTAAATGCACATAAAGCACCTTGGTGTACAGTTCAGCAGCCATACGTCCATTCCCTGTTTGCATGGATGACGTGAAGTTTGACACTTCTGCCTTTAGAAGTTCAAAATTGGCTTTGGAGAAGTTCTTCACTGTGGTTTCTGTCATGGGGGGTGAGGGTGGGATTGGATATCGACTGTGATTATCTTGTGGTCAGATCTAACCAGGGAGGAGTTGATTACTGGTGTAGAGCAGTGATCCCCCATGTTTGTAATGACCAGGTCGAGAATGTTCCTACCTCTGGTAGGGGTGAGAATGAGTTGGTCCAGGGCGTTGGAATTAATGAATTCCAGAAATCGTTGGGCAAAGAGTTGGAACAGGAGTAATTCTCCCAGCTAATGGAGGGGTAGTTAAAGTCTCTCAGTATAAGGGTATTTTATTTGAACCTTAATGCTTTCCAGAGTGTTCAAGAATGCAGAGTGGGAGACTTGGGGCATTGTAGGGGATCTATAGCAGGCTACAACCTTGATTGCAGTTTTATCCAGTGTTAGTTGTACCTGTAGTATTTCGGATGCATTATGTTGGGCAACCAGTCTGGAGGTGTGCGTATCCTTTATGAAGATGGATACACCACCACCTTTGGGGTTGTGGTCCACACCTCCTTAAGGGCTTCGATCCAGATTTAGGGGCCGAAAGGTGTGATATGCAGTGTAGCCTGGTAGCGCTGGGGTGGTCTCCGAAGCCTTGAACCAGGTCTCTGTTACTGCACAGAGGTCAGTCAATGTTCTCCAGTTTAAGGAGTGACTCGAGCAAGTGCATTTTGAGATTTAGGCTTCTAACATTGAGTAGTGAGTGGGACATCACGTGCGCTTTATTATTGAGTCACCTATGACTAGTGTATTGGGTAAAGTGTTTTGCCGTAGGGGCTTAGGCTGAGTGGCACACTTTTTATGTGGGCTATGTTTCTTGGGGTTTGTGTTTGGATGAGATGGTTGCTTGCGTTTCTCCCTCGCAGGTCTTTGTTGTTTGGGCAGATTTTTGTTGAGAGCCTCCGCAAAAGTGTGTGTGTGTTTTGTGTTACTGTGTGAGAGGTGTGGTGGTGTGTGATTCTGGGGGCTATGTGTTCTATGAGGTGTGATATTAGTGTCTACCTTCTCCTCTTGACTGGCTAGCCCAGTCTGGGTTTGAGAAAGTGTGGCTTCTAGTTTGGCTATGTACGTGCATCTCTCACAAGTGGATGTGTTTCGAGGTAGGAGGAGAGGGTTGTCTGTGTACATGAGGCAATTGTTTCATTGCCTCAGGATTCTCAGGTTCACCAAGTTAACAGGAAAAAGTTTAGGGAACTGACCTTCAGACATGCCTGAAAAGGTGCTTTGTTATTTAAGTACTAGAACTGTTTTCCTCCCTTTTAAGTATTGAAGCTGTTTTTGTTTCCTTTATGGATGGCTTTTAGTGCTACTAGCAGTTGGTATGCTTACAATGACAGCTGCAAGGGGTTATGAGCAAGTGCTGGGTTTAGAGGACTGATCTGACTGCTCAGAGTTGAAAGCTAGCAAGATCTAAGGGAAAAATTGAAGAGCAGACTTTAAGGCACCATGGAAACCCATGCAAACACGTGTTCTTAAGTCAGAAAGATGAAAAGGGTCAAAGCAGCCCAAAGCGGCCAATAAAATACAATTCCTGAGCTGGAAACCACTCCTCTAGTGATAGATATGCGCTTCACAGCTTACCACTCCCACTGATAAGCAGAAAGACTTCCTTCTATCTCAGCAAGTTTTGGACAACTCAGAACACACAATGCAGTCCTGAAATCAGCAAATCTGAGATCCGGACTATTCTAGTTTAAGAAAAAGGTGGGAAACGAGCAAGTAGATAGGATTTTTTTTTTTTATTTGTTTTTTGTTAAAGAAACAGAAAAACAGTAAATGCAGTAGTAAAATACACTTGGTCCCTGCAAGCAATATATGCAATCATTTAAGCAACCACAAGCATGATCATGTCTGCTTAAAATAAAGTTAGTATTTGGTTTACTGAAAGGATGTGCAATTAGCAAGCAGTAGGTAACATCTGTCAGTGTCCTTAATTTGCAAGTCTGAAGGCAGTACAGTTTTCAGCACTTCCTGCATTCCTGCAAGTCAAGGTCCAATTGGTAACCTGTAAACAATCCTGAGCTTGCTCATGTGTGTGTGTGTGTGTGTGTGTGTGTGTGCGTGTGCGCGTGTGCGTGTGTATGTGTGTGTGTGTGTGTGTGTGTTTCTTTTTTTCAACTCAGTGAGAGTTTTTTTTTTTTTTGTGATTGTGGAGGGGGCAGCACATAGAAACATTCCTTGTGAAGTACAAATTGACCAAAAAAGAAAAAAAGACAAATCCAATTAAAAGCAATAGTTAAAAAGCACTTTAAATGACAGAACATAATCAATAAAATAAAATGAGGGGAGATTCCATTGAAACACTACAGATATATTTGTTTCTCTACTTTTTTGATGAGGTTAGTGCACAATGGATGGCCGATTTTCACAAATTACCTACTGTACTATTCATACTGAACAGGGATATTTTGGCCTGGAAATTTCCCACCTCACTTTTGGTGGAGGTGAGTGAGGTGGTTGGTGTTATGAAGAATTTTGCTGAAATTGTTGATATGCAGTCTGGAAATTTTGTTAGCTGATTACTGCCTTTAACTTTCAGGAAATGTGCTAGTAGTGAGACTAAGAATTTTGTGGTGTGTAACATTGCAGCTAATGTCATGTCTATGCAAATGCTTCTAGAGATGTTATTCTGCAAAAGAATATGGAAGGTTTAGCCATTGAAACTGGTGAGCAATATAGCTCAGATGATCATTCATGTGTGCCTGGTGAATCTCCCAACAGTTCATTTGATTTGAGTGCAGAAACTTCTGCTATTTGCTATTTACCTTGCTTCTGCTTTTCTGTTTTCCCCTTCCCTGACCAGTTCATCTTTAAATGTTCCTCCTTCTGTGAGTCTGCATAAGAATTTTACCATTGACAGATGTTTTGTTTTGCTTGACGCAGTTGCATTTTAGATCATTGTTCTTATGCTGCAGACATGACTTCTGGAATAGGATTGATCTACCCATTCATCCATCCTCAACCCCTTTTCCCATTTTGCTCATGGCGTCGGTGCGTCACTTCAGCAGTGGCAATCATTTTGAGCTGAGGTTTACACTGCCGGGTGGCTGGTCTTGCCACAGTAGTTCATTTGTATCAATCACTTGCACACACATTCTTATCTATGGCCAGTTTAGAGTGTCCAATCCACCTACTGCATGTCTTTGGAATGTGGGAGGAAACCAGAGCACCTGCAGGAAACCCACGTGACCACAAGGAGGACATGCAAACTCCACACAGAAGTTACTGCAGCCAAGAATCAAACCAGAGAACCTCCTGCTGCACCACTGCAGCCACCCATTGATGTTGGGGCTCTAATAGAAAAACATTAAAGCTGCACTTCCTTGGACAGGTAAATCTACCAGGCAGGGAATTTCTTTGGGGATGCATTACTAAGCCTACTAATGTACTTGTGCAGGATGTCACAATATTGGTACTGGTAAATTTTGGTGATAAACCCTGCTATGATATTTATTTTAAAGTGTCTGAAGCCTTGAATACGTTTTATTCATTCATTCATTCATTCATTCATTCATTCATTCATTCATTCATTCATTCTTTTATCTAGATTTTTCTTGTATTTTTGCTAGAGATTGTGACTTTACTCCCTGTAACAATTTTGTTGTAATATTTAAACCAGTGATGACACAGAAACATATTTTCATTCATGTCATAAATGAAATGACAAAAATTGAGACTAAGTCTATCTTAGAAGTATAGGGCAGGATTCAGAAATGAATAGTAGAATATATTAGGCAAAACAGTGTGGTAAGCGAGAGCATACAGGGTGGGGGCAGATTAATCATAAACAGGCAAAATTCTAAAGTTGGTGTTATATGCTAATAACCACATAATGATACAGAAATGAGCAACCTTGTGGTAATGAGCCAACTGCAAATGCAAATGAAGGTGAACAACATGGCAGAATAATGCTGAAAATATAAAATTGCTCAGCTGTGGGTAACTTTGTATATCACGATTTCTTGGCGAACAGAGGCAGAGACCTAGTTATTATGTAAGGAGCAGCATTCAAATTAGCTATATAACACGTTACAGGCTATTCTCACAGCCAGTGCCAGTAATGCGGCACATCCTTGTCCTACACACAGAAGGATTCAGCTGTACCGAACATATCATCATCCCTCTGAAAGGAACATACTTGAATACTTTCATGTGAACAGAGACATCACACAGCAGCCGGTAGACATGTGCAATCACCACATGGAATCTCATGGGATGCATGGAATAGCAATCCCACTGGACTCTAATCTAAGCTTTGACACTCCTTGCTTCAAGGACCTTTCAGCTACCATTAGGGGATGTAGTTCTGGATTGCAATCAATAAACTGCCAAATCCAGGACAAATTACACAGCCAAAGCACAGAGACAATATGATTGCATAGCCAACCAATTCAATACTCACTTTATACAGACAGTACAGTCATTAACCAACCATGTGAATAATCCGGCTCTTGAGGTCCCTACTCATTTAAATAACCTCCTTCAACATTTCTACTTTCAACCTGTTCTCACTGACACCATCAAAAAATTAAAGCCTAATACAACTGCCACTGATATTTTACCTGGTGAATATTTCAAAATATCAGCTGAGGCTATAGCATATCTAGTTTCAATTCTGATAAACTGATCTATATCTAAAAATTAAGTCCCCTTGCTATGGAAAAAATAATTTCTTATTCCACTGCCCATGGGTTGAATCAATGCATATCTTTTAAATTATAGGCCAATTGCCATTTTATCTCCCCTATCAAAAAAAGAAAAAAAAGTAGAAAAATATATTCACATATAAATTCTCAACTGTCTAATAAATAACCAGATTCATTCTTCAATCCAACATAGCTACCGTACTCATCACAACACAACTACTACTCTGCTGAATATTGTTATTATTTTTAACACCCACAAAAATGCTGGAAGCCTTGTTTCTATCATCTTCCTAGACTTAGCTTTTGATGCTGTTTCCTACCAGAAACTCTTATATAAACTCCCATCCTTAGGGCTCACCAACTCTTTACTCCAGTGGTTCCATTGCTACCTCTAAAACAGATAACAAGCAATGAAATGGAAAAATGAATTCTTCACCTTCCTGCCAGTAAGTATCAGTGTCCCAAATTACTGGATTCATCACAGATGACCAGTTGAAATTCAATCACCATGTATCACATGATGTAAACATCTAATTAAAAACTCAGTTAATTGTACAAAGTAAAATCTACCTCGCTGACGTAGCCAGAAGATGTTTAACCTCTGCATTCTTAATGACATCTCTCCTCTATGCTTCCTCAGTCTTCATTAACCTTCAGGTCTCACAATTAACCAGACTTCTGCAATGTTATAACAAAATAGACAGGTTTGCAGTAAACTATAACAATATAAAACAGCACAGATTAGACCTCAAATAATTAAATTGGTTAGAACTACCAAGTTATCAACTCTTTCTCAGCTAACCACTATATACAGACCTCTCTATAAGCCAGAAAACTGCCCATTTCTAAACAACTTAATACGACACTACTTCCCCAGTAAATTTTAAACTCTAGAGAAAAATCACTAATGACTGTAACCAATTCATCTAATACTGCATGTGAATTTCTACATTCAAATAGTGTAGCTAAATTAAGAAGCCATGTGCCGCTACCACTAAATCCATTCAGAATGCAAACATTTAAAACAAAACTAAAACGTCACCTATCAAATCAAGAGATCTGCTCTATCTCCAACATAAATGCCACGGTTATCTTCAGCTTGTCATACTGTCAAACCATTTCTCTTGATTCAGAATGTTATGCTCCACAGCTATGCTTCACCAATAATTACATAGTTTTACTAGCATTTCCCACCTATATACATTGTTTTGTGACACTGCTCAACCCTGCCTCTATACTTCTAATATAAACCTTATGATAACCATATGTTTATAATTGTTTCTGGACCTGCTTTATACACCACCTCTTAACTACAATATTAACATTTTCTGTGCTAACTAGTTCCTTCTCTCACCTCCATTTGTTTGATGTTCTAAGCACTAATCACATGATCAATTATCTGCCTGACAAACTAATCCACCTCTTTAAATGCTCAATGTTCAACTCTACTAATGCAAAAGTATCTTTTATACTGTAATAGTGACCTCTGTTTTTATATGAATGTAACCTATGTGTAATTGTTAATGTATATTTCTTAGTGTCTGTTTGTGTATATTAGTGAACGTCTGTTTAAAAATGTTTGCAATATAATGGAGCTTTACTCCCTGGGTCTTAGACCGGCCATCTCATTAGACACAAAGGTGACCACAGCATTGTGGTTCCCTATTGAAATGGCAAAAGACTGAAAATACAGGAGAAGAGTGAATCTTAAACATCACATTCTTCCTTTAACCTTCTTTTTTACAGGCTTTACCCGCCCTCCACTTCCCTCCCAAACGTATACATACCAACTCCAAGAATACCATACCTAAGAGAAAAAGGAGGTTTTCTGAGAAATGGTCATCTTGGATTTAATATATAAAAGTCTGTTTTTTTTTGGCTATTCAGACTCCACATTCTGGGAGATGATATAATGAGCCTGGACATTTCAAATGGTTACCCAAGCTGGTGCATCTAAGCCACATACACTTCCCAAAGGCCACTTTATGGTACTCTGGAAAAACTACAGTCCTTAACATCCAGGATATTTAACATCTTTTTATTTTGTCATAGTGTTTAGTGTGTAGCTGTGGGTTAGATACTTGTAGCTCATAACACAAGAGATGCAGCTTTGTATCATGACACATTTGATAGCCATCTTTTGATCTCCAAAATCCTATTCATGGTCACAGGTGCACACATCTTTTAAGCTCATCTCATAATTTTCTATCCTAATCTTTTCTGTCTTAATTACTTACTGTTAAACTGCAAAAAAAATCTTACTCCTTACTATGTAAAGTGGTAAAAATGTCTCACTTCTTACAATCTATCTAAAAATATAAATATGTTTTATTGTATAAACGCCATTCTGCTGTATTTCTCCTGGCTTTTATCCTGTTAGTACTCTGTCTTCCATGACCATGCATTAGTCTATAACTTCAGTATATTTTGCTTCACTTCTAGCCTGAATAACTATATGCAACCTTGTTGGCCAACTACAGCTGTTGATGGCAGCTTAAGATTATTCTCAGGCTTATGCTGTTTATACTTAACATTGGTATGAATCCTAAATATTTTGTGAAGAGGTATTAGAATTTGATCTAATCAGTGAATCATGTTTATTTTATAGAATATATGCAGTCATATATCATTAATAATTTATAAATAACCATTTTACTCATTTAGGCTGAACTAAACTTTTTATGTTATCCTATCAGTATATATTTTAGGTTATATCAAGACTTCATCCAACATTCAGGAATATATATAATGCACTCAACACTGCTTGCAGTAGGATTGCTCAGTGGGTTATGGGGTATGCACGGAGGCTTGTCATATTACAAAAGAAAAAAAAAAAAAAAAAAAAGAGAGATTTTTTTTTCAGTGTTCACTGGAGGTAGCTTTGGTGAACGGATTTCAATCTGTTTTTTTTTTTTTTTGTATAGGGTTAGTTTATTGGGTGTATATTAAATAAGCGAACGCTCAAAACAGCAAATGCTGATTTATCGACCCTTTATGAGCGAAACCTGACAATCCTGAAGACACAGAACAGAAATTTATTTCCCAGGGACTTTCCCATTTCCTCCACTGTGGTTCGATCTCGGAGTTGGTATATTTAAGTAGGGGGGGGGGGTGTGGGGGGCGATGCCCCCCACTTTATTTTGTATTTTGAAATTTTTTTTTTTTTTGGTGGAACAGCAATTTTTTTCCCTGGGAAAAAATTGCTGTTCCACGTCTTTGAGATTGTCAGGTTTCGCTCTTTAAGGGTCGATAAATCAGTGTTCGCTATTTTAAGTGTTCACTGATTTACTATAGACCCAGTTTATTTATTTAATAAGGTACATATCTGTGAACGTGTCCGACTTTAAGAAGAAAATTATCAAATTTAGGAGAAGCAGTGCTAAATCTGACAGCAAACAAAATAGGGCTATGCTTAAATCATAGTGGCTGAGAGGTGAGGACAACCAGACAGATCATGCAGTGATGGTTTGGTAGTCGTAAGTCGTCCAGTTACTCTTAGTTTCCCCATATGTGTGACTGATGGGTCCACTACTGTTCATTCAGCCTGTCTAAGTTCATTGAGTTCAAAGGTATACCATGGCTCATGGTGCACAAAGTGAGTCAGATATACAAGGTTAAGGGCTAGATCAGAAGATGCCATCAATGTTTTTATAAATTTCAGTTAATTCACCTGGATTATTTTAATCACAACTGATATACTCTTCAACCTGTTGGTGCAAAAGAGAAACTGAATAATCTGAAGTTAAACATAATTCATACAACACACCACTATTACATTAAAGGTTGCCTGCTTCATTGACTATGTAATGCATCCACTGGCTGCCAGCAGGCTGTGTTCACATAATATAAGTGGATAGGGATGCTAACAGTTTGTTCTTGGTTACACATATAAAAAATGATAATTTCTGTTCTTTCATATACCACGCAGTGGGGTATGTACCTTGCCATATGCAAGTAACATATTTGTGTGATCTTTGTCAGCACTGTTTCCTATGAAAGATATGTGTGTGTGTGTGTGTGTGTTTGTGTGTGTGTGTGAGTGTGTGTGTGTGTGTGTGTGTGTGTGTGTGTGTGTGTGTGTGTGTGTGTGTGTGTGTGTGTGTGTGTGCTTCTCTATATGTATATAGACATGCGTACATACTCAGTAAAAAAAATGAGCGCATTGTCAGCATTCAGATTGCCAGCAAAATCTCAATGACTTCATAAATTGTCGAAAATACATAAAAGACAAACAAAAAGTTTTGCATGTGGGCAAGCACCTTCCTACATCCCCCCATGTGGGATGTGGGAGACTGTTCACTTAATTCCTTGGCTACATATATGTATATGTGTGTGTGTGTGTGTGTGTGTGTGTGTGTGTGTATGCATATATATATATATATATATATATATATATATATATATATATATATATATATGTGTGTGTATATTTATATATTTACTAACTCTGAGGTTGCACAACAGTGGGAAAAACCACTGTAAACGAACCTTGCACTAACTCCATCTCCATACATTTAATTTGTGTATTGATTAAAAAACTAACCCTTTCACTAGTCAACAAATGCACTAATTAGTGGGGAAAAAAACTACTCCCATAATGTTCTTACATGGTAGTTTAACAGCCTTTTGGTTGCTTTTTGTGCAAGATCACAGAACAGGAAGGTCTGAAATGTGTCCATAACCCCACGATTGTGCAGTCTCAGAGCTGGTACATATGATATGTAGGGGACCACATGCACCAACATGAGGTGTGCAATGGGGGCTTGCCCTCTGTAAAAAACATTGTTTTTAGTCCTTTTCTTGGTTTGACCTTTTTAGATTCAGTCTAAAAAGATTGCTCTTTTTGTTTTTGCTCTTGTAACAGTTTGCTTAATTATGTGACAATCATATATCTATTTATCCATTTATATATATATATATATATATATATATATATATATATATATATATATATATATATCTATGTGTGTGTGTGTGTGTGTGTGTGTCTGTGTGTGTGTGTGAGTGTGACGTCCCCGCTCTGGGCAAGGAGCCTGAATCCTCACCATTAACACTGGAGAGGGACGTTCACTTGAAATACAAATGGATACACTCTGTATTTCCAGATGCAGACCTCTCTGCATCAAGCACAATTTCCCTTAACAGCACCCAGGGAACAAACTCAGCCAGGGATCTTGGTTTCTCTCTCTTTCTTTCCCCAGGTCCCCAGTAAGGCTCCCCACTGGCACAGTTTCAGAGTTAAGTCCTCATCTGAGTGCCCAAGCCAAGTCCCCCACCACTATGTTTGTGAAGCCAGTGCTTCGAGTCCCTGCCCAGGTAGCTGACACACACACTCTTTGAGTTTTAATTTTCACACACACACCTGGGAAAGGCTGGCACAGATTACCCACTCTACCAACTTTGTCCAGACTATAAGATAGATCCACTGCCACCAGTCAGTTACTATAAGGACCAGCCACAATGAAAAGTTTAAATATATTTAATAATAAATAATAAAAGAACATGAAAATACTAAATATCTATTTACAGTAAATGCCAGAGTTTTAGCCACAGGGAATATTACAATAACACCAATGTAAAGTTTCACACATTTATAGAAAAAACATGTTTAGCAAGTCAAGCTATCTATTCCTGATTGACTAAATGAATTACTGTTCCTACTTACTGAACAAGATGATTGGCATGAGTGGTACTTGTTGTTAGATCCAAGACAGAATACAGAATGGTGAGAGCAAACTCCTACTAATATCTAAATATTATTTTTGGCTTATAGAATGACATCACACACATCTGGTCATCTGACTGATTCAACAATGAGATCTCTTTGATGCTTTTTTAAGCTCTCTGCAATCCATGGCTTTTGCTGTAGCAGGCAACTGAGTTTCCCATGCTATCACAGACAGTAGAAGCTGACAGAATTTTAGCACATATGTGTTACCATACACACAGACACAGCTTTACTCAGACCTCCTAAAAGTTATAAAACCATAAAACCATTCCACTTTTTTTACAGGAGTTACAACCTATCGCTAGTACAGACATTGCATCTCTGGCTCCATTCAAAACAACGGGATAACATCTTTATGCCTTAACCCATAAAGTAATTTAATTTCAGATATATTTTAAAATTTGCTGCAGCTGGACTATGATTAGACTCTGCTCTGCCAGTATCCTCTGTTGTAACATATGCATTTAATTCACTTGCAATAGTGCAGGTGCATTTTTTTTCTTTCCAGCAGGGCACACTGTTGCTACATTTTAACACAAGCAACTTTACAAATACTTTTTTAAACACAAGCATCTGTACAAATCAATTTGATACACAAATTACATATAATTATTTATAAAATTCCAGCTAGCTGTGCTGGCATATGTTACAAATCTACTACCCTATTTCTCCTGGCATGGCTAGCAGTATCTCCTATCATCACAATATATATGCTCATTATCTATGTATCTGTATGTGCATATATATATATATATATATATATATGTATATATATATATATATATATATATATATGTATATATATATATATATATATATATATATATATATATATGTGTGTGTGTGTGTGTGTGTGTGTGTGTGCTCCTGTTAATTGGTTGAACATTCACTTCAGTGAATGCTGAAAGTCCTTGCAGAAGGGTCAAAATAAGTGTGATCATTTTTATTTGGGCATGGTAAGTGTGGGTTTGGGATTTGAATGCTAAAACTTTCATTTTTTTTTTTTGCATTATGGTTAGGAGCATGCATGCTAGTTATGGAGTTAGATTTAGTGCTCTGTGTATTTGCTAATATATGCAATGTGTGTCTGAGTGCATCATTGTCTTGTGTAGTGGCACTATTATGGTCATTTTTTTCAATGGTAAATTGTAAGGTAGCTTTTAGGGTTCACACTCATTGGTAAGGTGCTGCAAAGGAAGAGAAGCAAACATAAAATTAGTAAAACAAGAGGAGTACTATTAAAGAAATATAGCATTTGGAATCAAATGGGTATGCAATTAGTTAAACATGAAACCTTAAATAGTGTCTGTTGATATTAGTCAGAAAGTAACTGCAATCCATGACAGAGCAGAACTGAAAGTATAAAGGAGTTGGAAGGTATACAAGTACCATCATTACAGTGCTATGGTTCATAGATTCATACTAGGCTAACTGCCCTTGTGAGCCTAGCCAATTATCCCTTGTGAGACTCTAACGCTGCACCTTGTATTTGTAAGGCAAACACCTTAACCATTTGGCCATCCTCACAAACCATCTTCAATCTCTAAAATACAGTAATCTTGCAGTTAATATACAGTGGATATAAAAAGTTTACACACCCCTGTTAAAATGCCAGGTTTTTGTGGTATAAAAAAATGAGACACAATAAATCATTTACACAACTTTTCCCACCTTTAATGTGACCTATAACCTGCACAATTCAATTGAAAAACAAACAAATCTGTTAGGACAAAAAATATAAAAAATAAAAAACATACAATAAGCTGGTTGCATAAGTGTGCGCACCCTTAAACTAATACTTTGTTGAAACACCTTTTGATTTATTTACAGCAGTCAGTCTTCTTGGGTACACACACGCCATCAATTAAAGAGACTCTGATTAACCCCAAATAAAATGTAGCTGTCCTAGTAGGATTTTCCTGACATTTACTCAGTTGCCTGCTACAGCAAAAGCTATGGATTGCAGAGAGCTTACAAAGCATCAAAGAGATCTCATTGTTGAATCAGTCAGGAGAAGGGTACAAAAACATTTCCACAGAATTGGATATACCATGGAACACAGTGAAGACAGTCATCAATAAGTGAAAACACTATGGGATAACAGTGCCATTGCAAAGAACTGGACATCCCTCCAAAATTGATGAAAAGACAAGATGAAAACTGGTCAGGGAGGTTGCCAACAGACCTACAGCAACACTGAAGGAGCTGCAGGAATTTCTGGCAAGTACTGGTTGTGTAGTACATGTGACAACAATCTCCCATATTCTTCATATGTCTGGGCTATGGGGTAGAGTTGCAAGGCTGAAGTCTTTTACAAAAATAACATCCAGGCCCAGCTAAAATTTGCAAAACAATACATCAAATCTCCCCAAAACATGTGGGAAAATATGTTATGGTCTGATGAGACCAAGGTTGAACTTTTTGGCCACAATTCCAAAAGGTATGTTTGGCGGAAAAACAACACTTCACATCACCAAAAGAACATCTTCCCCATGGTGAAGCATGGTGGTGGCAGTATCATGCTTTGGGTTGCTTTTTTTCAGCTGGAACTGGGGCTTTAGTCAAGGTGGAGGGAATTATGAACAGTTCCAAGTACCAGTCAGCTTTGGCCTAAAACCTTCAGGCATCTGCTAGAAAGCTGAAGATGAAGAGGAATTTCACCTTTCAACACGGCAATGACTCCAAAAATACATCCAAATCAACAAAAGAATGACTTCACCAGAAAAAAATTGAAGTTTTGAAATGGCCCAGACAGAGCCCAGACCTAAATCCAATATAAAATCTGTGGGGTGACCTGAAGAGGGCATGCACAACAGATGGGCTCACAATCTGACAGATTTGGAGCACTTTTGCAAGGATGAGTGGGCAAATATTGCCAAGTCAAGATGTGCCATGCTGATAGACTCCTATGCAAGAAGACTGAATGTTGTAATTAAATGAAAAGGTGCTTCCACAAAATATTAGTTTAAGGGTGTGCACACTTTTGCAACCAGCTTATTGTATGTTTTTTTTATTTTTTATATTTTCTCCTAACATATTTGTTTGTTTTTCAATTGAATTGTACAGGTTATAGGTCATATTAAAGGTGGGAAAAGTTTTGAAATGTTTTATTGTGGTCTAATTTTTTTATATCACAAAAAACTGACATTTTAACAGGAATGTGTAAACTTTTTATATCTACTATATATAAATAGAAAAAGTGTGGGTGACACAAACTCTAAATTCAGGGGGAGAGGGGGTGAAGTCTTAGACTAAAAAAATGCTGCAATGGTATAATGGACTTTTTGGAATTTGCTGTGTTGGGACTTGCAAGACTGGTCACATGCTTCTGATAAGGAGCTGTATTGAGGCACTTTCTAAAGTAGCACAGAGAATCTGACTCATGAAGCCGCCAAGGCAGAGAATCTCTTAGGTCTGACCCAAGTCTAGAGAACTCAGTCATAAATGTGGTAGTTGTCAATAAGCAAAAAAATAAATAAATAAATAAAAAGGTGACCAGAGTACATGCAAAGGACATTAGGGGATCAAAAAACATTTTATATAGGCAGGATCTGGACTATGTGGAGCTTTGGACAGCGTCAAAACTATTTTTAGTGTACATTTGACAACCGACAGAAAGATAGAGCAAAGAATGAAAGTTAATATATAACTAAATTTTATTAAACTTTAATAAATGAACTATGGAACAGTGTGTACATATCTGCAGCTGATGTTATCATGCTCTGGAGAGTTAGGGCCATTCATTAGTCTATATCAGGAGACATGATGTACTGAATATAGCTATACATACTTCTTGTAGTAATGTGTTCATGATATCACGTGTGCCGTTGTTAAAATTTTCACTGAACGACATTGGCATTTGCTAATGTATGTTTCTTTTGTTGTCACTTCAAACTCTCATACACGGGGGTCAGCAGGTATCTACCATGTCAGCTAAAGCTGAAACAATTTTGAGGTGTAGCATTTTGCTTAGCTCATGGAAGCCATATCTGACATCTCTCAATATATAAATAAAATTATATGAGTGTAGGCATAGGCAGTTTTAGGTCCCCGTAAGCCATGAGGTCACTGGGGCCCTCTGGTCTTGGGTGGCCCCCAACCACAGCAAGTTAATTTATTTTGATATTTTGTTACATGGTTATCAAACCAACAAAAGCTGTTAAAGCAAACCTGTGCACTTAATAAACCAGGTGGGTAATAACTCTTAGGTCTTATGAAGAATCTTAAGGAGTTGCACGATTTCTCCTTTAAAATTCAGATATATTTCTGGTTGTAGTAACAGTGTTTTTCATCAAGTAGCAGGCTTCATAAATTCATTAATTCTTTTACATTGACATAGTGCCATTGACTTAGTTAAATCAAATGCAATTTGGATCAAAGGATAGGGAATTGCAAATTCACACCTGGGGTAGTGTCTATGTCCCCCCAAGGGGCCATATAATGGGTAAAATTAGACTATATTGGCCATGCATGTAAGCGTTCTTAAGCCATTAGCCTAGTAATCTCCTGCAAACCTATGGAATCCTGCTGGTGGGCATTCCCTACACTAAAACTAACATCATAACTGACATTAGGCTCCCAGGATAACTGCAGCACCCATGATACTTGCACCACTCATGACACCCACAGCTGCAGACCCCCCCTCCATCATCGTTGACTATATGAGAGCCATGTAAAAGCTGCTACTGGTTGTAGGAAATGAGAAGAGAAAAAAAGATCATTCATTATCTAATTACAGTATATCCTAAACAGGATTATAATACTACACTAATAGGATAAAGCCATAATCAATGAATGAACATGAGCAAGGTAAGCTCAAGAGCTCAGCAGCCCAGAGCAGCCAGTCTCAGTGCTTACCTGGTATTTTAAGAGGAGCAGATGCTCCCAATCTTCAGGGATGTTTTTTCTTTCAAGGAGTTTAAAAATGCAGGCAAGTTTCTGGGTATTTTCACTCTCAACTTCTTTGCTCAAAATTCTGGTAAAAGTCAACATTAATGGCAGATTAAAGGCTCAAAATTAGGAACATTTTATAAATATTAATCTAATTCACTTTAAAAAGTTAACTGAATAACATGTTTTGCATCAACATGCATTTTTTGCACTTTAAGAAGTATGAAACTCTAATCTCTGGCATTATTGACCATCTGTAATCCTGAACGATGTACCAGCAAATCAAAATTTATACAAGGGGCAGGGCAAAAAAATATGAGGCAAAATCAGGGACATTCAGTGAAATCAAGGACAGTGACAGGTATACATTACTCCTGATGACTGCTAAGCAACAATCACTGATTGGATACGGCTGCACTAGTGTCACAGTAAGTATTGTTAGTTGTTGAAATCAGAGTAAAACTGGTATTGCTATAGCTTATGGTTGTGTGTGCGTGTGTGTGTGTGTGTGTGTGTGTGTGTGTGTGTGTGTGTGTGTGTGTGTGTGTGTGTGTGTGTTTGTGTGTGTGTTGCTTCAATGGAAAGGTGAGTAGCACTGCCATTTCAATTGAGTTCTTCTCTGTGGCATTTTCTAAGTGGAGTCCACATGCCTTCCCTGTATGTGTATGTGTGTGTTTGTTTTTGTGTGTGTGCATGTATGTCTGTCCATGTGATCTGTTTTTCTCCAGCACCTCAGTATTATGCAGTAGGCAAATTAGC
Organism: Protopterus annectens; assembly: GCF_019279795.1. Lineage (NCBI taxonomy): Eukaryota > Metazoa > Chordata > Ceratodontiformes > Protopteridae > Protopterus > Protopterus annectens. The sequence goes on along the minus strand of NC_056735.1, from coordinate 308,868,737 downwards.
ATTCCGCCCATTCCCCATAAAGGTTATCAAAGGTGTGTGTGTATGTGTGTAAAGTATCACTGATGTTCAAGTCTGTACACACACAATAATTCTGGGTTCATACATAAATCTTCTAGGTAGCAATAAAATCCAGTTAACAAGTAATTATCTTTAAAAAATAAGGCATAAAATGCATCATAGAACATTCAAACTTTTTAGAGTGTCTTGGGGTCTGGTGGCACCCAGATCTCTGACAATATAAATGGATTTTGACATGGACTTTATGGTAGTCTCTAGACTCATCTGCACCCTTTGTAAAACCAGCCCTGCTCACAGGTGTATACAGAAGGTGGCTGTAGCTTGTATGGGGAGCAGGGAATGGAATGGTTATTATTTCTTTAATTTGACTCACAAACAAACCTCAGAGGTATGCACAGGAGGTCATTATAGCTTATGTTAGGACTGGGGACAGTGTAGTGATTTGTTTCTTTTACTTTTCTGACAGACCTCAGAGGTGTTCAAAGAAGATTGCTATAGCTTGTGTAAAGGTAGTGCAATAAGTTGGGATATCCTACTGTGATCATTATTTTTTTCACTTTCCTTGCACTTGTACATCAGGATGTATAACAGTGGCTGCCTTTGAAGGTTGGGTGGGTTTGTGTAGGCATGTTATGCATATGTTTAACAGCAATCACTTAAAATACATAACTGGCCATTTGAACCTTTGCTTTCATTCCAGTCTAACACCCGAATGATGTAGAGACAGTGGCTGTCTTCTTTTTTATTTGGGAGAGGGTTAGGGAGGTGGACAATATTCCCAGATAGGATTTATGCTTCATCTCAAATCTTTGTCTTGTTAATTTATTATGAGCTACTCTTTTATCAGCTTTGATTATTAAGCCTTGGACACAACTTTCATCTTTTGTCTTCCTTGAAAGAAAAATTAATACTGATATTATTTTCTTACTCATGATTTTTGTTTGGGCCACCACTGGATCAAAAGGTTGGGAAATGCTCTAAAATGCACTTCAGAACACCTTTTCTTGGGTAGCAACAGTGTTCTTGGCCATGGCAAGGTGTTGGCAAGCATGATCACAAAACAGCTTGTCTCAAGGTGAACCGAATATATGAACAAATGCTACAGCCCAGAAAACTAATGGAAAGTGCAGTGAAAGAATTCTGAAGGAGAGAAAGTGAAAAGGAGAAACTGTACCCAAATAACATTGCTTGTACTGCAGAAGTAATTAAGAGTGTAGGGAAAATGTACTCAAATACTGCAGGCAATGTGCTAAATTGTCAAAGAAGCATTTGTAACATAAATACTGCCATACTGATGTAATGATAATTAATCTCTTGACAATACTTGACATACGCACATGAAAACTGACATGCTAATAAAGGATGTGAGAAGGGCATAAAGCTATAGTGTAAGAAAGGGCACTGGAGATAACAGTTAGTAAGGAAAGTGGCTATCTGATAAATGCGTACACTACAGTTATTGCATATGAAATGTATATACAGAGAACATATGTACGCTGACACCACTGCTGTATGATTCATTTCAGCATGTATGCACAAGAAGAAATGAGCCTTACAGCTGTTGTGTCATGTACATCAGAAAGGAACATGCTTTTACCAATAACTGTTATTGGCACCTATAGAAAAGGGGTTTATCGCCTGTAAAACATGTAAGAGACAAACGTGTTGTATAGCCATGTAAATGATAAATGGTAATATAATAACACTCAACATACATAAGTTAGAAATGGCAACATGAATCTGATGACAAGTCATGATTTCAAGTTTTCCACTGGTAAATGAAACCCTTCAAATATCATTATACTGGGCATGCTCAGAAGGAATTACAGTAACATAACAGAAAATCAACAGCACCAACATACAATAAAGTGTCTTACCAAAGGCTCAATCACACTTTCTGATGATATGGAAGCATGCCATACAGTATTATGCAAACCCATATTTGCCATAAAGCTATATGGTGTGTGAAGAAAACAATTGCAGTAATAAAGAAATGTTTGGATGAAGACATACAATACAAAGCAAAATTACTTCAAAAAGGTAATGTCTGTAAGCAATGAATAACATAAATATTCACATTTTGTCATTTTTGAACACATGCCAGTTCAGGTATCACAGTGTTGCATATCAGTCAGTCATGGATGGTCCAGAAATACCACATCAGTTCTGTCATGAAGAATACCCTTGAAGGGCTTACAGCACTTTCCTATCATAAGGAGTATGGATGCCCTACCTTGTAGGACAAGGCCTGAAAAAGGTGACATTCTCACTGTGCAATAACTATTTTCTGTGTGTAAGCCATGGATGTTTGACAGACAGATGTTACCAGATTCAAACCCCTACTTATGATACTAGGCTCTCTACAGATTTCTGTATCAACTGCGTGTGCCACTGGAAATAGCAATGGAGGCTGTCACAAACAACTGAAATCAATGTGTGAAGTAAGAAATGAGTTATGAATATAATTTGAACAATATGATTTAGTCATAATGCTGAAAGGGAGCTACAGATATTACTGTCCATACAACAGTGGGCAGTACAATATCAGTGTTTCTTTGTCAAGGAAGCAGTTTGCACCATGTAGTATATACACTGTCCCAGAATTGAACCACAGTCTATCTGGGTGCATGCCACAGGAACACTCAAAACATGACATGCCCTGAATAACCATTTCACTGTCATGCAATCACAACATGTGATTATATATTATTGTCCAACATAAACATGGACACAAATAACTAGATACAATTTTTGTGTGATATCAGTGCACTCATATAATGTTGCCTTTCTCTGGAATTGAACAGCAAGCTATGTCAATCTACTGACTAATGAGATGTGGATGAAACACAAGCACCAGAGTGAAAGTCCACTCCACATTTGCTAAGTCATTACATCATATGAATGCGTCACAAACAATCTCTTTGATATAAAAGAGATGGAGGAGGCCTCTCTCACTGTAAATGTACACATTATAACTGTGGTGGATGCTTTTCATGTATTACAGTGTAAGACCACACAATGCTAACAGTCACAGAATGTGGATTTTACACACCTGAGCATTTGACTTCAGGAAGTATATATTATAGAGAATGAATGCTCCATGTTAAAACTGCCACTACAATTGTGAGATATGTCAGTATTTCAAGGCATTATATCATGTTATTGCTGCAATGGATATGTGTGCCTGTAATTGCTGTAACAAGGTATGAACATACAGAATAATGTCTCATTTTCTCCTGCCAGAGGAGAACACTTACTACAACTGTTATGTAAGGAAATCTTTATTGCATGTCATCATTACTCTGAATAAAAACATTGCTATATGAGAAATTATCATAGCTTTTTGTAAAAGGAATCAATATCTATACATATACACAATAGATGTGTTTCACAACAGTGTTGGAGACATACGGTCACAATAAGACTGGCACAATGCAGTCTGAGCAGCAATGGCTGGATTTGAACAAACAACCTATGATAACAAGTTAGAGATTAGCACCTGAATCACAGATGCCCCATACTATGTTGCTGTGCAACACCGACAGTGCACAGTTGAATGGATATCACCATTATTTGTCAGCTGGATGTTTATGCTAAAAAGTGGTCAAAGGGTACAATAACACTGTAAATCTGCCTATAATATATATATTTGAAGAGTAGTCTACACAGTTTGAGAGTGAAAGACACATTCAGAGATGGACTCAAACATCTTCCCTATGTAGGTACACAATCTACAAAGTGCAGTATCAAAGTCAGGCACCACAGGAGAAGTTGTATTACAATTGTGAGATACTGCAGTTATGTAAGCATACATAATCATTGTGTTGCCAAAAATGTATTTTTCCTGAGGATGCTAGAATTCTGTAATTTAATACTGTGTTACTGAAAATATATCTCATAAGTCAAATAGTACATAATGGGGGGCGTGGCCAAGATGGTGAGCAATTAACAGTACTGTTTTTTAGCTCTGCTTCATTTTAACATCTCTGGCATGAATTTTACTAAAAAACTCAAACAGAATGTTTCAAAACTTGATGTATTTATAGTTGAACATCTGCTGAAAGATTTACTACACAAAATAACATGTTTGAAACTCTTTTAATTGCTTTTTCTTGTCAAGAAAACTAGAAAGAAGTAATTGTCTTAGAATGAGCCTCTCTAAGCACAGTGTACAGGTCAGTATTATGAAAAAAGACATATAGTCTATACTAAGTAATAATTAAGTTATCTGTAAAGATAGAAAAATTAGAAATCAAAATGGACAATTTCAAAGAGGAATGTAAAAAATAAGCTGAAGTGCTGAGTGAATCTCTCAAACAACAATAATCACAAATCTCAAATATAGAAGAGACAGTTTCTGATTTTGATGGAACATTACTTGAAAATGAGAATACCACTAAATTTCTTCTGAAACAAAACAACTTATTCCAGGATATAACAGACAATTTAGAGAACAAATCTAGAAGGAATAACATCAGGATTTACGGGATTCCTGAAAAAGAAGGGAGAAACAGTGTGATTCAGTTCCTTAATACCTGGCTGCATAAACCTTTGAACCTGCCTGAAGTTTTTTCCTTTGTCACTGAAAGGGCACATAGATCACTTTCTAACTCATCTTAAAAAAAAAAAAACCTTCACCAAGGTCAGTGATTGTAAGAGTTTTCACAAGTCAAGATAAGGATTTAGTCTTAAAAGCTGCACGGACTAACTATCCAGTTAAAATTAAAGGAAATACCATAACATTTGAAATGACTATTCTGCATTAGTGATTCCCAAGAGAAAAGCAGATTTGCCACTTGTTAAAAGCTTAAGGAAAGACAATATTAAAGCACAAATCTTATTTCCAGCAAAAATAAGGATTCACATTCCTGAAGGAAATAAGTTACACCTTGGAAGATGCAATGGACTCTATACAGAAACATAAAATCCTAGAAAAAAACAGAAGAAATGGACTGGAATCTATTAAATTCTTTGAAGAGAAATGTAACAAGAGATAGTTGATTAATAAAAGCAAAAACACTAAAAAACTGAAGGACAAATGAAAATCAATGTATTTCATGGCTAGGAATTCTTATTAATTTAAATAAGTGCTTGAATATTTATGAACAGGTGCTGCACATTACTTTTTACAAGGTAAATCAATTATTTTTTCTTTCCCTACTTCATATGGTTACTAGTTCCCATTTTAAAATGTTAGAATTTAAATATTTTAGCTATATATGAAATTAAAGCCTCTTATTTTCACTCAGAGTTTAAAAGGTTAAACTATTCATCTTATTAAAAGTTTATCATTATTATGATGAAACTTATGTTAGGCGGTGCTCTTTCTGATATCTTGGCATAGTTGAGTAATGTATTATTAAATGTAATACAAAATGCAGCAAACGACACTAAAGATGCATGTTAAGTTACATTCTGGGCCCTCAAAATGGTCAAGTAGTGTGCTGTTGATAGCATACTTGACATGCAATAGCACCCAGGAAAGACATTCTATGTTATAAGCAAAGTATAAAAAATATAGCTTTTTGCATATATGAAAGTTATTATTGGAATGATATCAAATAGAGTAACACACTTTTACAAGTTAAACCTGGATCACACATAACTCTCATTTTTTTAATGCAAGTTTATGTGCTATGTCTCCTATAAATAAATGAAAGTCTGCTTTATATTAAACATCTAATGCAAATAGTTCTTGCTGAATCATTAATTGTTATTTTTTATTGTAATGTTTATTGGTGGTTGGGATACTTTGGGATGTTTTTTTTTTTTTTTTTTTTAGTGGTTTGGGGAGTTTGAGGGATTGGTGTGTGGTGGTGTGGAGGTGGCTTGAATTCACGTGTGGGCATTTTTGTGTGAGTTGTGACTGATGCATTGTTCATTTCCAAGCTGTTATCATGAAAAACAGCTTGAAACAATGTATAGTCATGAGCACTTTTACAATGCTGTAAGAGTTCTAAAACTCTAAGAACTGTCCAGGTTACATCTTACTGTCTAAAAGTAAATAATCATAATATTTTGAATCGTATGCAAAGATTTTAATGAATACAAGTCAGATAATAAGCAAAAGACAGTGAAATGCATTCTAAACCACTGTCAGTTATTAAATAGTTCTGAATGCTTGCAGTATACCAACAGGATAGTTTATACACTAGCCTATAGAATGACACTTCTGATTAAAAAATTAGGATTGTGTTTCTCTGTTATTGTCTCTTTTTAATGATAACAACACTTAATAGCTCAGAGCAATTTATTATGGAAAGTTTGAATCTTAAAAGGGAAGATTTTTCAGATGTTTGTTCAGATACTATTAGACATAACTTTTAAGGAAAAAAATAGGACTGATTCCAACAGTAGTATTAAATTAAACAGTATCAAATATATAATGGTAAATATACATTTACATTTATTTTATTTATTTTACATTTGTTGACCGGGCTAGTCTAGCTGGATACATGTCCATTTTCAGTAGAGGCCCGGGGAGAAAAGCTCCACATAATAATACATATTTAATAGATACTAAAAGAATAGAAGTTATACAGTATTGTTAAAAACAAATCAAAGAATTTAAGATAATACAATAAAACTTTTTTTTTTTTTTTTTTTTTTTAGAATGGTATTCCAGTTCTGTAAGATACAGAAATAAATTTTACATATATACATATATTTGTATGCAATAGGAAAGGTTGTTAATATTTGAGAGGGAGAAGAAATTAGTCAGGATTATTACAGGTGCATAGCCAGTGATTATTGAGATATGGTTTTAGATGTTTTTTGAAAAGTGAAAGAGAAGTCTGAGCTGTGATATCGGAAGGAAGTTTATTCCATAATTTCCCTACAGAGTTAGAGAACAAGGAGTCACCTGCTGAGTTGTTGGATTTAATAGTGTTAATAAGCAGTTTGTTTGAGGAATGTAGATTTTTGAGGTTATTATAAGGTATGATAAGGCTAGAGAGAATAGGAGTATTGTTAGGTTGATACAGGGTCTTATGAGCTATTGTAAGCTGGTGAAATTGAAGTTGGTTAAGGAATTCAAGCCAGTTTAAATGTTTAAGATTGAGACAGTGATGGGTTCTGAAAGGAGAGCCTGTAGCAAGTTTAGCAATATTATTGTAGGAAGTTGTTAGTTTCTTGAGGTTGTTTTTAGAGATATTAGTATAAATGGGAGTGGCGTAGAGCAGAGTGGATAAAAGGTGAGTTCTAGCTATAGCAGACCTAGCTTCTGGAGAAAGATAAGGTTTGATTCTATAAAGGGATCCCAGTTTCTTATTAATTAATTTTATTGTCGTGTTTATGTGTGTATCAAAGTTTAGGTTGTTGTCAATTGTTATTCCTAGGAGTTTAGTGGTAGGATCAGGTGAGATAAGCGTACCACTATTAGAAGTGAGATTGAACTGTACAGGGATGGACTTTTGGGTTGGGGTGAAAAGTAGCAATTTAGTTTTTTTGGGATTTAGAAGGAGGCAGCGGTAAGAGAACCATTGTTCAATAGAGTTGAAGGCTTTTTAGGTAAGGGATTGAAGTTCGGTTGGTGAGGTAGCAAAGCAGATTAAGGTTGAGTCATCTGCATATTGAATACAGGTGGAGTATGGAATTGCTGATTGCAGGTCGTTGATGAATATAGAAAATAATAGTGGGCCTAAGACAGAGCCTTGTGGGACACCGAGTGAGATTGGGAGGTGATTTGATAGTTCATTTTGCCAGAGCAGAGCCTGCTGACGATTACCAAGGTAAGATGAAAACCAGTTCAAAGAAAGAAAATCAAGTGAGAGAGACTTAAGGGTATGCAGTAGAAGTTGATGGTTGACCATATCAAAAGCTTTGGATAGGTCAATGAGGACTGCTGATGATAGACAGTTGTTGTTGCGGTTGTTGTTGATATAGTTTGTGAAGGATAGCAGGGCAGTGGTGGTTGTACTATGGAAAGGTCTGAAGCCATGTTGGCAGTTAGCAAGTAGATTATTTTGGAGAAGGTGGTTGAGTATCTGTTTGTGGATGCATTTTTCCATAATTTTAGCTATAGGCGATAGTAAAGCTATGGGACGATAGTTGGAGAAATCATTGGAGTTTCCCCCTTTATGAAGTGGGATGATATGGGAGATTTTCCAGACTAATGGGACATCTCCTTCGCTTATCAATCTATTTATCAGAATGGAAATAGGGTAGGCAATGGCCTTAGCACTTTTTTGCAAGAATTCTGCTGGGAGTTTGTCAGCTGATGGGGAGGTAGGTTTTAACTTTTGGAGAAGGGAGGAAATGTATGATGTAGATACAGGTTGGAGGTGAAATTGTGGGGGTGGATTATTAGAAGAAGTGGGCAAGTTAGATATATCAGGTGATAGGTGGCTAGCTAGAGTTTGGATGGTATCTGTGAAGAAAGAATTAAAGGCATTTGCAGTTTGTTTTGGATTCTTGGGGTTAGATCCCTGGGGATTGGGTGTGATCAATTGGCCTGGGTAGAGTAGATTATTAATACCAGTCCAGAATTTTTTAGGTTGTCTGATAGAGGTTTGTTGTAGTTGGAGATAATAATTCTTTTTATCTAGCAGGATGGCTCTTTTTGTGCTGTTTCTATGTTCTCTAAAGGTTTGACGGTCTGTCTGATTCTTAGTAGTACGCCATTTTGCCCAGTATTTATTTCTATTGTGCTATTATATGACACTCTACACTAAGATTATAGCTAAAGTATAAAACCTAGGAATATAGTAATAGAACAGGACATGGCATACAAACAGACATAGAAAGAACTCAAAATTAGTAAATATACATATAGTTAAAGAATATAAACATGCCTACAAGGGTGGAAGGTTGGTGTAGTGGTTAAGATGTTCATCTTATAGGCACAAATTGCAGGGTTTGAATCTCACATATGGTAATTAGCTGGGCCAGGAATGGTCCACAAGAACAGTTAGCTTGGTACTAATTTATGAACCTATGTACAACTTTACACATAGTAAATAAAATAAAAAAAATGTACAATCGTCTGACCTATAAATTAATAAATATGAAAATAACAATTGACTTCCTCCCTATAGTAGATCAGGGAGATAATATGAGGTACAGGGAGAGATGATTGTAGGGATATTCAGTTTGGTCAACTTACAATAAAGATTCTAAACACCTGTTTAATGTTTCTTATTCATAATAACTCACTGATTTTTTTTTAAACATGATCCATACTAAAAAAAATGAAGCATATTAATATGAACCAGAAGCATGAGCTAAGCTTTGTTAGTCTAATGGAGAGTTTGAGAGGGAGTTTTTTCATCTTTTTCAACAAACCAGGAATACATTTTTCCATGGTAGAATATTTTAGGGTTGCATCATTAGGTAATTTATTTATTTCCAAAGTTATGTCTATAGCTGAAGATTTCATATTGAGATATATAAAGTAAATAAGTTCTGTACATAAGTGCAATTTGATTATACCTGTGTTTTTTCTCTCTCCTATACAAATGTCTGATTTCAAATGCATATCTATTAATATTAATGGATTCAATAATCCAGTAAAGAGGGGGAATCTGTTCAAATACTTGCAATTACATAAAGCTCAAATAGTATTTCTTCAGGAAACATATTTACCAAATAAAGAGGTAAATACACTTTCATTAAATAATTATTTGGTTTTGGCAGGCTCTGGCTTTCAAGCTACAAGAAGAGACACCCTCATTTTATGGAATAATTTACCAGTAATGCCTAAAGTAAATGATACCTATGCTGATAAAGAGGGTATGTTAAGCATAGCTCTAATTGAGTGGAACAGAAAACTATATACGTTGGTAAACTCTTATTGAATCCCAGGGGTTGGAGCAAAAGATGTAAAAAAATTACTTAGATACTATGGCCTATTACATGAAAGGTGAGGTCATAATGGCTAGCGAATTTAATTTTATTTTATCAGACAAATATTCCACTGCAGATAGCAAGCTGAGAATCCCATCTTCAGCCAAATACTGGATACATTTTGTAAATCTAATGAATTTAAAGGATATATATGAGCTAATGAAAACAAGCTCACTTCAAATTACACATTATTCATATAGATATAGAGCACAAGCAAATATTGATAAAATTTGTATCTCAATCTGTTATCACATATTAGAGAAGCTTTAATAGTTTCATGTGTATTATCGGACAATAATGCTATAATCTTTAATATTATTTTAAAAACTGACAATCTAATACATCACAGGAGATTACTAGCTTGCATTAATTAAAATAAAAGGATTCAAGGATTGGTATGTTAAAGAGATAAAAAAATTCCTGGAAATAAATATGAATGGTGAAGTAACTGACATTATCCTGTGGGGTTGCCTAAAGGCTTACTTAAATGGAAGAGTTATAAGCTAGTATATTAGTAAAACAAGAGAATGGGACAAATAATTGAATACACTACAAGTCAAAATAGACACACTAAAATTAAATCTAAAGCCAAATGACATTATCAGTCAGTCTGAACTTAAAATCTTAAATACAAAATATGTTGAAATTCTAAATCATAAAGTTTCAAAAAACCTGGAAAAACCCTTTAATCTTGCATAAACTTGATCTTAGATCAAAGAAAATGCATAAATTAAATCATATCAAAGAAATGATAACACATATAAATAAAAAAGAAAGTAGAACAGATATTAATGGTATTCTTGAGGGCTTTAAATATATTATGAACATATAAGTAATAATACAAATAACTTTGATAATGACAATATAGTTGAAACATTTCTAAGGAAAAATATAAATAATAAGTTAACAAGTGAAAAAAAATATATAAAAAAGACAGACCATTCACTTCAACAGAAATAAAAGATCAAATAAAAAAGTTTAAAAATAATAAGGCACAGGGCTTAGATGGTCTTATACCATAACTATATAAAATACTACTGGATAATGCAGTTAAAATATTAGATAAGGTCTATAGAAAAATAATAACTGCTGAAGTCCCCCATTATGGATATATTCCCTTATGACACCTATTTAAAAAAAGAATCCTACAAAGTGTTCATCACACAGACCCTTTTCAGTTTTAAATGTGGACTATAAGATATTCATGTTCACTTTAGCTAACATAATGAATCTACTTATGCCTAAACTAATTAACAATTATCAAACTGGGTTTATTTTAAATAGACAAGTACAGGATAATATAACAAGAATACATACAGTACATTAGCAGACTATGAAAATAAAAAAAAAACTTTCAATCATTAGTCTTGATTTAGATATGCCTTTTGACGGAGTAAATTGGCTGTACCTGTTTAAAACACTTAAAATGTATAATTTCTCACCCGAGCTAACTGCATTAATTTCTAAGTTATATAATACATCTTGCATAAAAGCACAAAAAAAGGCTTCCCATTATCGCATTTACTTTTTGGATTAGCTATAGAACAATTTGCTAATAGTATTAGATCCAATAAGAGCATTAATGGTATCAAAATAAAAGAAATTTTTGAACTAAAGATTCAGCTCTTCGCTAATGATATTTTACTAAAAATTGGAAATACAGACAATGCATTAGAACATATGATTAGTTCAATGAGTCAGTTTGAAGAAATCTCCAACTTAAGATTTAATCATAATAAAACAAGTACATTGTTAATTAATTAAAAATTAAAAAAAAATCATATAAAATATTCTGACTTCAATTGGAATAGCAATGAAATGAAATACCTTGGTATAACCATTATGTCTAATAATAAAGAAATGAAACAAATTTTCAACAGGTTGTTGATAAAAAAATTAAGTTTAGTCACAAATTGGAACAAATTCTTCTTACTATGGAAGAATGATTAATCCTTATTAAGATGGTAATTCTCCCTAAAACATTGTTTGTCTTACAATATTTACTGTATCACTACCCCCCAAAAATGATGAAGAAGACAAATAATATTCTACTTACATTTTTTGGCATCCTAATAAACCAAGAGTTTCCTTTGACTGTTACAGAAAAGATTGAGATAATGATGAAATAGGATTCCCTGATATTCAATTGTAAAGTACTTCAACAATTGTAAAAGTTATAGCATTGTGGATAAATTAAATTTATGATTCAAACTGAAAACAAATACATCAAGAAATATTATTAGTAAATAATAAATATACTGCAACCAGTCATAAAGCAATGGTACCTAATAATTTTAAGTAGTTATTAAAAGATTTTTGAGTAAATGGTATTACACTACCTTCCCAAATTCACTATTTAAATAACATTATTTCCTCTTTCCAAAAGTTCACATTTTGTCCCATTGTATTAAAGACTTAATATTTTCTATGTTTCCAATTGCATATACAAATGATTGCTTAGAAACTCATAGCTTCAGCAAAATGCTAGTATTTAAAACAACAAAGTAATTTAATTTATTGGCATCAATTTTTAAATTGTGCACACACACACAGACACACACACACACACACATATATATATATATATATATATATATATATATATATATATATATATATATATATATATATATATATATATATATATATATATATATATATATATATATATATATATATATATACTGTTGAGTTGAAAATGTAAGGTCCAAATATAATCAGGATTCTGAGAATTGGTTAATTTTCCAAATATTTAGAGACTTTGTGAACACAGAGGTAAATAAGATATTTAACCTGGATAAGAAATCACTCCAAAATTATTGAATTCCTAATAAATATCAATAATAATGCAATGACAACTAAATCATATTGGTCACAAATTTATAAATTTCTTAAGTTAGATTTCACATATTTAGACACTTGTTATTCAACTACTTTTCAAAAATATAATGAAGACTTCTCTGAAGAATACAAGAAATTAATATTAAAATCTACAGATACACCATATCTTCATTATATTGGAAAATGTTCACTTGGAAATTTTTACACAAAGCTTTTGTCTCTCATAACAAAATTACAGTTATGTATACATCAAATGTAATTAAATGCTGGAGATGTGATTCTGAAATAATAGGTGATTGGGTGCATATGGTATATGAATGTGAAGTCATCTCCCCTTTTTGGAAAGAAATTACTAACCTTAGTCAAGCTCTATGGTCAGACAGATGTAATATTTCTAAATTGTTAGTTCTATTTAATGTTCTGATTTCTGAGATAATTCCAAAAACCCAAGTGCCTCTTCTTTTGTCTATTCTTGCTATAGCCAGAAAAGTAATTACTACAATTTGGAAAAGTAAAGTTAAACCTCTAGTGTTGAATTTATCAGTATGGCAAAATTATTTGCATTAGTGAATTGTGTATTATAAAGCTGAGAAATTCTAATATTACACATTCATATCAATTTTGGCTTAAACTTAAAGACTCGCTAGAGAAATATTAATCATTGATGTATAACTTTGATGTGTTGATCAGCTGTGGACCTATGTAAATACTTATTTATTTGTTTTATAATTGATTTGTTTATTTATTGTTTAAAATCTAATAAAAAATAGTACATAATGGTGGTTGTGAGGTGGCCAACTATATATGACAGTAATCACACTATTTAAGCAAGGAGGGACTCAAACCACCTACCAGTCTATAGAGCAAAGTATCAGCAGCTAGCTCCACAAGAAAATTCTGAGTATAAGTGAGACATACAGCATATATGAAGGGATAACATCAGTAGTGTATTGCCAAAAAGAAGTGTTTGTTAAAAATGACTTTTCCAGTCATCTTGGTTGTAAATATTGCCACTACAAATGTGTGTAAAAGAATGCTGAATCCATTTCAGTTTCACACACACACACACACACACACACACACACACACACACACACACACACACACACACACACACTCTCTCTTAGAACATAGTCACTGCTGTATTTGAACCTTCTGCTTATCTAGTTAGACATTCCAGAGAACAGTGTATGAAGTGCAAGCACCACAGGTGTAGTCTGACTTTTAAAGTGCGACAGTGTGCTTTAGAAAGAATGTGCACATCAGTATGCTGCAGAGGAGATGTTGTTATGACAAATGGGATAAGGGGATGGGAGACTCATTTACCTGTCTAAGCTTTACCCATGAGGTAGTGGATTGATTTCAGCTGTTGTGGAAGCTATACCTATCTGACTTTACAGCCTCTCAGAGACAAGTTCATCACTTTGAAATTTGAGCATCGTACTTATCTAGTTACATAATCTACAGGTTCAACAGTAGAAATTTGACCACAAATGAGACATACAGCATCTTTGAGGTGATGACATCACCACTTCATCGTAGAAACATTGCTATGGTTAACACTCAAAACATTGATGTTTGATGATGGTTCTAGGCAAAATATGTCACTTAAGTGGAATGTAACACATTACAAGTGTGAGTGAAAGCATTCCAATGTATAATGAGCTCTACACAGATGTGTGTCACTACTGTATGTGAAACAAATACCTATTTAGTTACATTTGCTAGATATCATTGTATGAATACCAAGTTCTACAGGAGAAGTCTGACTTCCATAATGTGAGTGCACTTTAAAAAGAATGACCTCATCAGTGTAATGCAGGGAAGATGTTGCTGTGAAAGGTAGATAAGGAGATGGTGGAGTAATTCAGCAGTTTAAAATGTTTCTTGAAAGTGGAAGTTGATTAAACATATCTGTGGTTGAGGACATGCTCACCTGACTATCACACACACACGCACACACACACACACACACACACACACACACACACACACACACACACACACACACACACACACATATGCACACACTTTTCACATGTTATGAAGTGAAACTCCTACCTGTCTAGTTACATAATCTAGAGAGCACAGTGTTAGTTGTAAGTGCCACAGGAGAGTTCTAAATCTTAAGGAGAGCGAGTGCACTTTTGACAGGATGACCTCATCACTGAGTTGAAAGTGGATGTGTCTGGTAAAAGTAGAATAAAATGCAGAGGGAATTAAATTCACACCCTGTGTCACCTGTCTTATTTCTCTCAATTCACTTCACTTATACCTTGTGCCATAGCAATAGTTATCTGAGAGTTAGAATTTATTCACTAAGTACTATCTAGAGTGATGATGTGTACATACCTTTGACAGGCATGTTTGCACTACAGAAGGCAGTCTAAATTAACGTTTTTATTTTTTTTCTTTCAGCAGTGAAATGTAGTTGCATGCTGCTTTCTAGTGTGCAAGTAACAATGGATATGGAGTTGAAATGTGAAAATAAAAATTAAATATGAATACTAGTTTCAACATTAGCTTGCAACAACATAACTTATGTTACACCTCATGGCTGCTTCAGGTAAGGGCAATTATTCATAGGTTCATAGGTTCATAGGTTCATACTAGGCTATCTGCCCTAGGGCATTTATAAGCCTAGCCAGAGTTTGTTTGGCTTTCGCCACCCATTTTAAATGTATTTTGCTATGCCCTTTTTCGAGGTTAGTATACTGTGCTTCTGTCTAACAGTGACACAGAAGTGATACCCGGGGTAAACCTACGATCTCCGATCCACTCATCAAGATTCCTCTTGAAGAGAGTCAATGAGGGACTCTGCCTAACCTGGACTGGGATTTTATTCCAGAGTGAAGGGAGCCTCTGGATTATGAATCTGTCCCTCCAGCATGTCCTATTTATTTCAGTGTTGAGGTTCAAGTCTCTCGAGCGCGTAGCTCGATGGGATTTGGATTTTCTGAGGTGCAGCATGTCCATTAATTCCGGGTTGGACATGGCTTTATACATCAGGCACAGATCACCTCTGAGCAGGCGGTATGCCACTGAGTAGAGTTGGAGTTTCTTTAAACGGGCAGCATATGGCATCTGTTTGAGCCCTTTGATCCTCTTGGTGAGGTACTTTTGGGGTCTTTCCAGTTGCTGCAGGTGTCTGGTAAGGTACATCCCAAAAGGGGCATTGTACTCAATTATGGGCCTGATGAGGGATGAGTAAAGAGGCACGATGACCTCCCCTGATCTAGATGTGAATCCCTTCATGATTAGGTGGGCTATATAAAATGTTTTTCTAACCACTTTGGCCACGTGGTTTTCAAATGAGAGATTGCTATCAACTTGGGTCCCCAGGTCCCTAATTACTTCTTCCGTACTTAATGGATTATCACCTATGTGGTAATTTGTGGGCACTTTGTTTTTGCCAAAGGGGATGACTATACACTTTTTAGCTTGAGGCCATGGCTCTGGCACCTTTTGTCTGTTTGTTTCTATGAGGCCCTTTTGTAGGATGCTTGTGTCGGCTGGAAAGTCGATTATGGCACCTAGTTTGCAGTCATCTGCGAACTTTGTCAGCCACAGTCCTTCCGTGTTGGCCTGTACCTCCGAGAAATATATACCGAACAAGAGGGGTCCCAGGACTGAGCCTTGTGGGACGCCACTTGTAACTGGTTTGGAGTCTGACATGGCTCCAGTGATTCTAACCATGTGGGTTCTGTCCTTGAGCCAGTTTGCAACCCATCTAGTGACATAGGAGTTTATATTTAAAGCTGGTGAGCTTATCTATAATGCCCGAGTGGGGTATTGTATCGAAGGCTTTTGCGAGGTCCAGGTAGGCTGTGTGGATCACCTTCTCCTCCTCAATGGCCTTGGTAACTGTTTCAAAGAAATTGACCAGGTTTAAGAGGCAGGATCTGCCCTTAACAAAGCCGAACTGGGTAGGATCCAGTGTCTGTAGGTCCCCAATATCTTTATTTATGAGGTCCATGATGATCCTTTCCATAGCTTTGCAGACCAAGCTAGTCAGGCTTATGGGGCGATAGTTTCTAGGATCCGTTGAGGCACCACCTTTGTGGAGAGGGACCACTGTTGCTGCACGCCACTCTTTAGGTACATATCCTGTAGTAAGGCTGAGATTGAACAGTAGTTTTATGTTTGGGTTTAGCTCTTCTTGGAGTTCATGTAGGACGCAGCCCGGGACACCGTCTGGTCCCATTGATGCTGTGTTTTTTGCTTTGGAGAGGGTGGCTCTTACCTGAGCATCTGAGATGTCAGGGGGGCAGCACTCTGCTGGGATAGATATTTGCCCTTTTGGTGGGAGAAGTTTGCGCTGAACCTGTCAGCTAGGATGTTGGCAATGTCTGTGGGTTCGGTGTATTTTTTGTCATTTTGGACTAATTCTGAGCATATCTGGGAATTCCCACCCAGGTTCCTAACATAACTAAAGAAAGCCTTGTGATTATCCTTAGTGTCCTGTGCAATTTTTCTCTCAAAGCTGGCCTTAGACGATTTTATGAGTGCCCGTAGTTTTATGTTAATACTGATCAGAGATGCCTTCCCTGTTTGGGATTTTGCTCTATCATGTAGTAGCTTCCTCCTTCTATTGTATAGTTTGTTTATGGCTGGGGTCCACCAGACAGGACACCTGCCTTTGGAGGATTGGGTCTTGGTTTTATTTGGGATTGCATGATCCATGCATTCCTGAAGGTATTCATAGAATGCATTTATAAAGGATTCTGTGGTCTGGGCCATATTTTCCACAGGCCCGGGGGCTTTGAAGGATTTCACCTCAGTTTTGAGGAGTGTGAAATTTGCTTTAGAGAAGTTTTTCACTGTGGTTTTCTGGGCAGGGGGTGGGATCGGGATGCGAATATCCAGTGAAATTAGTTTATGGTCTGATCTTACCAGTGAGGGATACACTTCTGGTCTGGAGCATGGAGCCCCCATGTTGGTGATGATCAGGTCCAGTATGTTTTCTCCTCTTGTGGGAGTGGTAACAAGTTGTTCCATAGCATTTGAGTTTATAAATTCTAGGAACCTTTGGGCTAGGGTGCTGGAGCTAGAGTAATGCTCCCAGTCTATGTTTGGGTAGTTGAAGTTGCCCAATATAATGGTGTTTGGACAGACCTTCATATTTTCCAGTGTTCTCAGGAAGGCCGAGTGGGGTTTCTGGGTTTGGGAGGGTGGTCTGTAGCAGGCTATAAACTGGAAGGCAGTTTTACCCACTGTTAGTTGCACATGGATAGTCTCTGATGCTTCGTGTTGTGCCACCAACCTGGAGGTGTGGGTATCTTTGACGGATATTGATACTCCCCCTCCTTTTGTGGTTCGGTCCAAGTTTTGGGGCCGAAAAGCATGGTATGAGGTATAACCTGGTAGTGCTCGGGAGCCTTGAACCAGGTTTCTGTTACTGCACAGATATCGATGTTCTCCATGCTAAGGATAGTTTCGAGTGTGTGCATCTTGAAGTTTAGACTTCTGGCGTTGAGTAGCATTACTCTTAGTTTCTTATCCCTTGTGATACCTACAGAGGTGGGTTTGTCTTTTGAGCCTTACCTAAAAAAGGCACTATGGGGGTGGCAAGAGCCTTTGCCAATATCCGAAAGCCCAGGGGTGACAGGTGCAAGCCGTCCCTAGCAAAGCATCGTGGCTTGTCGAGCATGTCATCCCAGGCTGACTGGCATTGGATACCCTTTGAATGACACCAATACTTAAGCCAATTGTTGAAATTGATCATCTTGATTTCATATTGTGGCATCATTCTTGGTGAGGGTAAGATGCTACTCAAGGTCAGGGTCATACCAGCCTGGGCTACATGCTCAGAGAGCTCCTCTATGTCTATTTTCATGTAGTCCAGGGAGGTACGTCTCAGGTCATTCACACCAGCATGGACAATGACTGAGTCATATTTGTACTTGCCTTGGCATGACCTGAGTGCTTGTGTTATGTGGCGGATCCTAGCACCCGACAGGCAGCTCACCGTGACCTTCTCCTTGTTCAGCCTGGTGAATGGGACATCAGTGTGCCTGACGATAGAGTCACCTATTACAAGTGTATCAGGTGTGTTGTTTAGCCTTAAGGGCTGTGACTGTTCAGCACACTGGCTTTGTGAGCTATGTGTTGCACATGTTTTGTTTTGGGGTAGCGGTTGCTTGGGGGTCTGCTTTGGAGGTCTCTGCTGCTTAGGCAGATTTTTATTTAGAGCCTCCGAGTATGTTTTTGTGTGTTTATGTGTTTGGTTTGCTGTAGTGGTAGGTCTATGTGAGACTGAAATTGTAGTGAGTGTGGTTTCCTTCTCCTCCTGACTGGTTACACCAGTACTGAGTTGAGATAGCTTAGCCTCCAGTTTGGCTATATGGTTGCATCTGTCACATGTGTTGGAATTTGTTGGGAGGAGGAGAGGGTTGTCTGTGTACATGAGGCAGTTGTAACATTGCCTCAAGATTCCCAGATTCACCAGCTGGACCAGAGAGGAGATTGACAACTGACCTTTGGACATGCTAGAATAGTACTGGGAATTCCTTTATAATTGCAAAAAAAGGCCAGTGGGGAACAAGGTACTCAAGGGGAGTTTGTGAGGGTGTAGTGTTTTTAATTTTTTAGTGCTGACTTATATAATTGCTTTAGTGAGCAAGTGCCAGGCTTTAGAGTAGGAATAGGGTGTTTATTATGAGAACTAGATCAGTTCTAAGGGAAAAAGTGAAGAGCAGACTTTGTGGAGCCGAGAATGGTTTAAACCCAATTAAGCGGAGCTGCCCGATGCTGTGCTATGAGCAAAATCGCGCAAAGCCGCACTACAGGGGGACTTGAAAGAGCTAGAAATTGGCCCAAAATGGCCAATAGACTACCAGATTCCTGTGCTGGGAACACTCCTCCAGGGATAGATAGGCTGCTTTAAGCTCCCCAATGCCACTGGTGAACAAAGAAGCCTCCCTTTATCCAAGAAAGGAAATGGGCAACACAGGAACTTTCCAAAAGTCCAGAATATAGCAAAGCCTGTATTTGGACTACTCTAGGTCAGGAAAGATGGGAAACAAGGATAATTTTTTTGTTTTTTTTCTTTTTTGCAACAAACAGCAGGAAAATGCAATAAATATGTAACACAGGCTAGCGCACTTGAGTGTGTAGCCTCAACAGGTAAATGCAGAAATTAATATGTAACACAGGCTAGCGCACTTGAGTGTGTAGCCTCAACAGGTAAATGCAGAAATTAACATCATCTCATTTTTGACACACCACATGCAAGTTGTACTGACATACTTTGATAGGGGACTGATACTTAGGCTATGTACCACAGAGACAGGTAGATAGATGCATCTTATACAGTTATTTTTATTTGGAGTGCTGACAGCTGTACACTGACACCAGGTCCATTTGCAATACTGACGGAAATCTAAATTAAACTTTTCATTTTTTGCCCCTTCTATGTTGAGCCATGCAGTGCAGAAATGCAGATGGCAAATTATATATATATTGAGAATAATTAAAAGGAAAGTTTACCCAATTAAAGTGTATGTGTAGCAAGTGCCTTACAATGACACATTCATCCTCTTCACATGAACTTGCCCCACCAGTAAATTAATTTCTGTAACAGATTAGACCTTTAACTTTCATATTTAAACTCATGCATATGATATGTTGTTCTTATCTTATATATTTAGATTGATGCTTGTTGAAATTGAAGGCTCTGGAAAGGTAAAAAATAGGCTAGCATACCATAAGTATCAATATTAATGTTGATGCGTTCAGTTGTATTTACTTTATACATATATAATATCAATTTAAATATATAAATACATTTTTAAATAGGTTATTTATTTTTAAACACCCGTTTATTGTGTAGACTATTTTAAGTATGAAGTTTTTAGGTATGAATGTTTCTTTAAATGTAAGGGTGTCTTTAGTTGTAATTAATTAATTAATTAATTAATTTAATGTAATTGCATGGTTTATTGGTTTTCTGTTTACTATATAAGTCTTGATTTACTGGGTTATGTTGTCTGAGGAAGTGCATGGATTTGATGTACGAAAGCGCTTACAATAAACAGTTTCTGTGGATTGGTTTCTCTGCTTTTTCATTTTTGTATACAGTTTTGTGTTTCTTTTGGATTAATGATGGAGCGCAGTACTCAGTAAGTCACTGGCTTATCTGTCTTCACTTTCTTTATCATTTACTGTTGGCATAGCCCATCTATATCAGTTATTTGTCTGCATTAGAAAGGTTTGTAAAAAATGCTACCTAACATAATTGTGTAGATTTTATGTTCTGGGAATTTGAACAGTTATTGCAAAAGAGTATAGCATGACTTGTTACAGGGTCAGGTGGTTTTACATGAGTAGCCCAAAGAATGTGAGTTTGTGATATCAATCTGCTTGGCTGCCACACCAATGGAGATGGCAGTATAAATGTTTCCTCCATTTCTAATAGCACATTGTGAATTAGTATTGTTAATGCTTCAGTGTATTACACAGTAACATGACTGTTGTCTGCATTACAGAACTTTTATAATTCCTGTTAGTTTTATGAATTTTGTATGAGGATGCTGTCTTAGCATGTGTGAAGTCATAGGGAGCATTGCACTTTCAATTGTTACATGCATGATGGATGCATACATTCATACATAATTGAGTTCCCAGCCATTCTGCATGTGTATTATAATTTTTGTGTCTATTTTTAGTCTCATCTCATAGAGGGCTTTGGTCCCCAAGACGTGTACCCTGCAAGCGGCCATTCATTGGTGAAGAAAATGAGGACATTATCCAGGCCTTTCATCCCCAAGGAGCTTTTTATTTGTGGAGAGATAATGGTGATATATCTGTCTAAGACAGGATATGGCAGCAGTGGTCAACAACATCAATGCTGTCAGAGGGCATGGGAGAACTTACAACCAGGTAAGACACAAAGGCAAATCATATGATCACCTCTACCCAGCATAAGGTGGCTGCAGTTACCCAGGAACACAGGACTACAGAAGATGGTCCTGCTACTGAATCACCGGAGACTGAAATAGAGGAGTTCATGTCTGTCAGAGATCCAGGCAGCTCAACAGGGGGGTTATACAGAATCATTGATGCTGATGTTGACATGGACAACTGACCCAGAGTATCTCAAGCAGAACTTCCAGGTATGCAAAATAAAAATAATGTAACTGTCATTCTAGATAGCTTTATATGTGTATATCTTATATGCCTGATATATCTAGAGACAGGGATAAGTGCTGGTTAGACAATACAGTACAAGAGAGCTAGAGGAGTATGTTTGGGGGGAGGGGTGGAGCTCAACTGGGCAGTAGATTTTTGTATGAAATGATTCTTAATCTGCATGTGTAAAGGGGACTGTGCTCTGCTTCTTGGGTCATTTGCATTGTGATACTTAGCCTTCTTTCTTCTCCCTTCCTTACATACAAAAGCATCTGGGTTGCAGTCTGCAAGACCACCTGTACATGGTAAGCAAACCTTTTTTATTTTTATTACTGTATATAGGGTAGATTTAGGTCTAACTGAGACTAGTATTTGTATTGTTTTGACATCTATTATAGATTAACATAGCTTTGGCATAACAAAGGTTTGTTCAATTTCATTTTCTGTTTTTCTCTTTGCTGTGTTTATTACTTGTTATCATAGGTGAGCCTGTCAGTGACACTGTGGAACTTCTACCACCTGATGTCAAAGTGTCAGTTACCTCTGATGATGATAGTGGTAATGAAGAGGCACAACCTGAGGGTGCAGAGGGTCAGTCTGATACTGAGGTTGTGGCTCTCATACCCCTGCCCATATGTCTTTGCATACCCGTGCCACAGAGCCCGCTGATACAGGACAGGTTGAGGGTGACACAGTTGATCAGGTTAGTCTGGTTACTCCTGTTGCAGAGCTGGTTGATTCTCCCCATAGCCATCATGAGGGTGAAGGCAAGGTGCCACACATGAGGGCTGATCATCATTCTCCTGATGTTGGTGTATCATTAGGTGCCACCAGATGTATGGGTAGGACCATGATGTAGGCATAGGCACATTCCACCAGGACCTCAGAAGACAGAGTGTAAGTAATAAACATCATGCATTCTGATGTGTATGACTCCCCAAACTGTTCTGATGATTTCTTTGACAGGATAAATGACACATTGGATCTGGCAAAGTCTGTGATGGAACATTTGGTGTGGCAGAGTGGGCATCCATGTGAATGGGGAGTCACTACATCATTTGGTGTCAGCTGATGTGGCCTTGCCAGATCCCACTCCCATAGTGTCACTATTTCCATTACTCCTTCAGTGTTTCCAGTGTTCATAGCCAGATGTGGTAGAAAACAGGGTCATGGTCCTTGGCATACACTTTATTTGAGCTCATCCAGCACAAATCAGTCATGTTCAGGTAGCACCCTGATTTCTAGCCAGGGCCATAGAAGTAGCAGTGCAATTCCTGCCAGGGGTAGTTTTCACAGTTGGAGACAACAATGCTGAAGTGAGTACTCTACCATGCACGGCTCACACTTTTCCAAGGTGCTAGGACATAGTGCTATCACAGTACTTGATTGCATTCATGCAGACACACAGACATGCATTGAAAATAAAAACACTTGCCCATACTACTTCACACACCTGCAGCCTATGTAAACAGTAGTGTTGAGTGCTATATATCTCTTGTTACTGGGCCTGACCACTGTATACTTTAATAAATACACGTGTTTCTTAACTTACACACACTCACTTCTTTTGTGCCAACATTGCCCTCCTGTCACCCCTTCCTAACCATCCTGTGCAAATGATGATGACTGTACCCTGCCCTTTGCACGTCTTTATATAATTATTGAACCTCATTATATTTCAGTTACTATTGTAAGTAATGCAATCAAAGTAGTAATTATTTCAGTCTTGCTTATTGCTATACTTGTGCAAATGATGGTATCATTGACCTGTTCCGTGGTTTAAAGACAGTGGTCAAGTGAAATGCTTGATGCTCAGTACTGGGTAGAATATATAGCTGTATCTTGCAGACATCAGTCATAGTATGATTGACACGACTGTACACCTAAGTCAAATGTTCTGCTTAGGGGCATATGCATATTTTCATATGAGAGTAGTCGGTTATATAATTTTTTTCCTTAGAGGTTCTACACTTACCTTGTTATTACTGCAGGTACAAATAGTTTCTTTGGGGATTGTCCCCATCTGATGCTATCAGAACACAGCCATTACATGGTTAAGTAAAGTTTGTGAAGTTTGACATGTATCAGTTTTCATATTTGTATGTGCATGGGATCTTAGGTAGTGGGTGTGTGCTATCCTTTACTTCTTACCAGAGCCAACACATGTTGCACATGTCTGCGTCTGCCAGCACTATCTGCAGCTGGTGGTTCTCCCTCAGACTCCTCATCTGTATCTGCTGCTACTGCTGCTGGCCTACCTGTAGTTCTTTCAGTGGTCGTCTTGTTCCTTGATGTCTGTATTGAAGCTGTTTCCTGAGAATTATATTGTGTAACATGGCAGAGACTGAGTACTTTGGTGGAGGTGACTAGGTCATACTGCAATGCACCTTCTTATGTATCTAGACCCCAGAATCTTGATTTGGGCAATCCAAACACCTATTCTATGATATTCGTAGTTTGAGCATGTGCCTCATTGCATCCTTGCTCAGTGGGTTTGTTTGGGTTTCTTCATGGGTGTCATGTGTCAGAGCTTCAGTGCATAACCTGCTTCCCTCTCTAGATGCCCTTGTGGAAAGTCACCCCTAACAAACCTTGTGTATAGCTCATAGGTGTGAAATATATGTGACTCATGAAACTGCCTCGGTTATATGCACACCAACCGTAGATGATTTTTTGAGCATTACAGACAGACTGCCAGTTTACAGAGTAGTATCCTTTTCTGTTAATGTACATCCTTCCCTCTTCACCCAGTGGTGGTTTTATTTCTATGTGTTTGAAATCTATAGCCCCCAAACCTTTTCCGAAGTCTGCTATTGGGTAAAACTCCTGCATGGCTCTTGCCTTCTGCCCTGGGGTGTATGGAAAACAGATGTGATCTCTTGCATGCTGTAGCACTGCATTTAAAAACTGATGTGATATTTGTGAGGCTGATGCCTGTGACACCCCTAATATATCCTTTGTGTGTCTCTGAAAAGTACCAGTATTTAGTATACATAATGCTACATATATATTTGTTTCCACTGGAATAGGTTCTCCATGATTTCTCTGATGCCTGAGGTGGGGACAACAAAAGCTGCTTAGTTCCTCTAGTGTTTCCCTGCCCACCCTGTATGGCTCTGTAATTTCTGTTTCATGCAATCCATGATAAGTCAAACAGGGTCTAAATGCCCTTCTTCTTATTTGAGGTCTGGTAGCAAAGCAGCAGCAGCATCTTGATTTAAAGCCTGTTGCACATACAGGATAATTATAGCAGCAGCAACCCCTAGTATTTTTTTTCTAAGTGTAATCATGCCTGTATTCCAAACGGTTTTGCAGTTCAGGGCAAAAGTGAGCGCTGAGTGTACATGATTGCTTTATAGCTTTCTGAATAACTCTTCCATGTTAGATTAGTTAATTAGCATGTAATTCAGCTCTTTATGCTTTCATTAGAATATTCTGCCATACTAAATAGCACACTATTATGTACCTGATGTGATATGATGTCTACATGATAGTAGCACTCAGTGTAGCTGTTAATGAATTCAGCCCTTTAAAATGCACTTCAGAGCATGTAGAAAACCACAACCTCTTGAAAAAGGTGAAGAATAAGTTGAAATGTGAGAAAGGGAAGAAAAAAGTAATGTGCATGGTGTGGGGTGCCCAGGATCGAGGAAAATAGAGGGGAGCACTGGAGGATTTGTCTGGGGTGGTGAAACAGTACACTTTGGGGTGAGCCATGCAGCCCTTTGCCTAGCGCTTCATTTTACATAAAGTCAGTCTTGTATATAGGGTTGTTGTAATGTATCATCTTTGCAGCTAAACGCCAGTCACTGTTAATGTCCTTCTTCTGAAATGGGCCAACATAGTGTCGTGCACAGGTCTGTCAAACTGTAAGAGTACTATAGGTTATGCGTACTACTCCTAAAACTCTGCAGCATGAAATGATGCTTGTGAGGATTGGCAGTGACAGAATGATACTTAGACTGGAAGTGTCCAAGGGGCTTCCAACTTCCACCTTCATTTGCCTGCTGTTTGAATCTGGGCAAATCACTTACTCACGCAGTCCTCCTGGGTTGCCCATAAAAAGGGAAAGTTTGTCTAATAGGTTTACCCCATCAACAAACAGGAACATAAAAAAATACATTGAGTTTAACACTGACTTTTTATGGAGAGCAACAAAGGATGGAGGTGAAAGAAAGAGCTGCTGGCACTGAAGCCTTTTAGCAACTTGGTAGTGACATCAGCGCATAGTGATATACTAGGGAAACATTAAGAATGGATAAAACTGAAAATATAAAATAAAGCAAGGGTTTACTGACCAAGAATAATAAAAGTAATTCAGAACCTTTCTTATGGATGTCTTGAGTGCCAGAAGGTAGCCATTTCATACATGCTTCAAACATTAATTGGATTCCAATGAATATCACAAAGGTACCACTTGAACATATTGCAATTGATACTATGTGGTACTAATGAAATCCCAAATTGGATTTCAATATATGTAGCTATTTTGCACTCTGCAATTACATACCCTGAAGCTGCCTCACTATGTAAAGCCTAGGCTAAATGTAAAGCCAGTGAGTTAATCTTTTTTTCATGCTAGGGATACTAAAGGAAATATTCACTGATCACAGGATTCCTTTTATATCCAGAACAATGTATCATCTCTGCCATTGCTTTATAGTCAAGTGACAAAAAAACTCAGTGCTATCCCTAGGTGGATTGATTGCATTTTAAGTTAACACTGAAGGTAATGCTAATAAGGATTATTGATAACTCAGGTGGATGGCAAAAAACAATTGGTTAGTGCCATGCCTCCTATTTGTCATTAAAGAAATGTAACAAACCTCAACTGGGTTCAGAACTTTTGGATTATTGTATGGCAATCACCCTTGGAGACTCTTAGATACTCCTAGAGACAGCAGTGAAGAAGAGAAAATCCCCATTTAAAAATGCATTAGAATACTATACCAGCCTGGAAGGCAGACTAAAAATAAGAATGCCCAATGTATGGTTGCCAGTGGAAATAATTCAAGCTACCCAGCATGTGGTGCACAATAAAATGTAAGGGCTAGGGAATGTCTAGCTGTAGACCAAATGTCAGTTTGGTCCCAATCAGTAGTGAGCAAGGTTTTGGTGAGATGGCAAGGTCCGTTTGAAATAGTAACAAAAACAGCTAAGATGTACTACAGAATTAGACAGGTAAGAGAAAATCAGAACAGATATACCACATGGACATTTTGAATCTGTGATAGGAAGTACAAACTATTGCAGTTAGTTTAACAGCAAAGATCTGTGAATTTAGTAGAGAGAGAACTGAGTCCATTGCCTTGTTCAGGCAGATGAGACACAATCCAAGCTACAGTAATAAGAAATAAAATAATTTCTGTTAAGGGACAATGATATGCTTGCAGAAATGCCTCCTAGAATAAATATAATTCAACACCGTATTAAGATTAGTCCAGAAAATAAGACATTTGATTGCATTGCATTGGGTAACTATTGAATTTGGAGATGCTTTTTAGTCTCTAGAAATCATTACAGACCTAAATGGTTCTATTAGGTTTTGGGAACTGCACTATGGGGCTGTTCCATTTAGTGTTACACTTTTCTGTTGTCCCCATCTTAAGCATCTTTGTATGTCTTCTCATACGGTCCATCTCTGTACTTGTAATTTTCTGTAAAATTTTAAATTAATAATATCTGCATTGATAGATATTGGCCACTATTTGCAGCAAGTATTTGCAAGCTGCTTTATATTTCATATAAAAGTATATGTCATGATGTTGCATGATTTAATACAACATATGCATAGTGAATTTGTGAGCTGCATTTTACATTACATATTACAATGCTATGTCCTGCTGTGAGATTCATTGCTATTTGTGTTTTAGATTGCCCTTTTTAGTAACCCAACCTGCTGGTTTGTCGGCAATGCCTTAAATATCAAAGTATGAAAGTTTGTAGTGGTCAAGAGATGAACAGGATAGCAATGATACTTCACAATCCTTTCTGTCTTCCTTGTGCAGCAGTACACAGACTACACATTGTATTATGGGATACTTGACAGTCACTGTCATTACTAGTGCATTGTGTCGCTATCATCCAAGGTGGAAGAATTTGGTAGCTTCATGAGGTGGATGGCATCCAATGGGTAGCAATGAGCAGAGCTCAAGGTTCACTATCAGATGATGGAAATGTCTCCAACTTGCATTACTGCAAATACTAAACATGCAGAGCAGTCAGGATGTTAATGACAACAGCTGACTGTTTATAATATACATTTATCTCCGTGCCTTTGAGCATTGCATGAAATGACCATTCCCTCGAAGGCAATGCTGTTGTGCATAACATATCTAAAGGCACTGTAACATTTGGATCCCTTGTTTGTCTCTTATGGTGAGACATTGAAAGATACAGTGTTCATCAATACATTGCTTGCAATGCATGTCAGTGTGCCATTGATGTCTACAATATGCACATTAGTGTGAACAGTAACACATATGGCACCATCATAATCACTTCTCAAGCATCATTAGTGTTCAGACTGTAGTGGGTGTTGCTTGGATGCATATTGTCAGCCTGAAGAAATAAATTCTTTCCTTTCATAGCTATATGTAATTCTGTACACTTTGCAGCAAAGTGTTTAGTTTTATGCTCCTTATTTTTCTTTTTTATTTAGGTGACGACTATGATCATTCTTAGTTTCAGTTCTTAACTTTTTTTTTTTCAGTTTTGTAATTTCTTAACCGAGTAAGAGAACAGGTCCTTCTCAGGCCTTTTTCAACCACATCTTACAACACAAGTGCAAAGATAGGTATACTATAATATAACATAATATAATATAATATAATATAATATAATATAATATAATATAATAATAATATAATATAATAGTAGCCAGCCAACCGGGCGGCCACAGTGGTACAACGGTTAGCGTTGCCGCCTCACAGCAAGAGGTTCTCTGGTTCGATTCTTGGCTGGGGTGCCTTCTGTGTGGAGTCTGCATGTCCTCCCTGTGGTCGCGTGGGTTTCCTCCAGGTGCTCTGGTTTCTTCCCACATCCCAAAGACATGCTGTAGGTGGATTGGACACTCTAAATTGGCCCTAGGAGTGAGTGCATGTGTGTGTGCTTTCTGTGGAAGGTTGGGTGCCGGGCTGGCAACTCGACACTGTAAAACCTCACTGCCAATCATGAACGGACAGGTGATCTGCTGTGGCGACCCCTAACCGGGAAAAGCTGAAAGAAGAAGTAGCCAGCCAACCAGCATGTTTTTTGAATATGGGAAAAACAGAATATGCAGATAAAACTCACTCAGATGTGTAGGTAATAAAGCCCACACAAACGTAACCAGTGATCAGGGCTGAACCCTTGACCATGAAAACATAAAGTAAGAGCTTTAGCCAGTGATCATTTATGTTGTTTCATTAACAGTTATAGAACACATTGCAGTATATGTAAGTATGTTTAGAGAATGGGCAACCTGTACATCACCACCCTGATTGGAGAATGGACATTATCCATCAGGAAATGTTTGAGTGTGTGGGTGCATGTGTGTGTGTGTGTGTTTAAGAGAGAGACACACACACACACACACACACACACACACACACACACACACACACACACACACACACACACACACACACACACAAACACACACACACAGTGAGATAAGGAACACCATTGTCTTCAGATTGCAATGTGGGGTTATTAAGAAATAAGAAGTATAAAGCTCTAATGTCTAGCATTATTGACTGACTTTAATCCTCTGTTATTTCCATACTAGTGAGACAGAGCAGAACTATGCTGCAAAACCAGGGACAGTTAAGAAACATGGGAGGGGTGCAAGAAAGTGGCTGTAATTGCTGGCCATGCATGTGTGTGTGTGTGTGTGTGTGTGTGTGTGTGTGTGTGTGTGTGTGTGTAAGACAAATATAGAAAGAGACACTTTCATTTGTGTGTGCATGGGCACGTGTGTGTATGTATATGTGAATGTTGGACAGAGAGAGAGAGAGAGAGACAAAGAAACACAGAGAGCATAAGATAAGTAATACCAACACCTTTAGACTACAAAATTCAATGTGTCAATATCATCATCTTCTTTCGGCTGTTCCCGTTAGGGGTCACCACAGTGGATCACCTGTTTCCATTTCTTCCTGTCCTCTGCATCTTGCTCTGTCACACCAACCACCTGCATGTCCTCTCTCACCACATCCATAAACCTTATTTTAGGCCTTCCTCTTTTCCTGTTACCTGGTAGCTTCATCCTTAGCATCTTTTTCCCAATATACTCAGTATCCCTCCTCAACACATGTCCAAACCAATGTAACCTTGCCTCTCTGGCTTTGTCTCCAAACTTTCCAACCTGGGCTGACCCCCTAATATACCTATTCCTAATCCTGTCCACCCTTGTCACTCTGATTGCAAATCTTAACATCTTTAACTCTGCCACATCCAGCTCTAACTCTTGCCTTTTTGTCAGTGCCACTGTCTCCAACCCATATAACATAGCTGGTCTCCCTACCCTCTTGTAGACCTTCCCTGTCACTCTTACTGGTACTCGTCTGTCACAAATCACTCATGACACTCTTCTCCACCTACTCCATTCCTCACCTTTCTTCCACACTCACCATTACTCTGAACTATTGATCCCAAGTATTTAAACTCATCAACCTTCGCCACCTCTACTCCTTGCATCCTCACCATTCCTCTATCCTCCCTCACATTAACACACATATATTCTGTCTTAGTCCTGCTGACCTTCATTCCTCTTCTCTCTAGAGCATATCTCCATCTCTCCAGGGTCTCTTCCACCTGTTCCCTACTCTCACTACAGATCACAGTGTCATCTGCAAACATCATAGTCCATGGGGACTCCTGTCTGATCTCATCTGTCAACCTGTTCATCACCATTGCAAATAAGAAAGGGCTCAGAGCTGATCCTTGATGTAATCCCACCTCCACCTTAAACGCATCCATCACTCCCACTGCAGACCTCACCGCTGTCACACTACCCTTGTACATATCCTGTACCACTCTTACATACTTCTCTGACACTCCTGACTTCCTCATACAATACCACAACTCCTCTCTAGGCACCCTGTCATATGCTTTCTCTAAGTCTACAAAAACACAATGCAACTCCTTCTGACATTCTCTGTACTTCTCCATCAACACTCAGAGCAAACATCGCATTTGTAGTGCTCTTTCCCAGCATGAAACCATACTGCTGATCACTAATCATCACCCCCCCTTCTTAACCTAGCTTCCACTACTCTTTCCCATAACTTCATGCTGTGACTGATCAATATAATCCCTCTGTAGTTACTACAGCTCTGCACATCATACTTATTCTTAAAAATCGGTACCAAAACACTTTTTCTCCATTCCACAGGCATCCTCTCACTTTCCAAGATTTCATTAAATAATATGGTTAAAAACTCCACTGCCATTTCACCTAAACACCTCCATGCTTCCACAGGTATGTCATCTGGGCCAACAGCCTTTCCATTCTTCATCCTCTTCATAGCTATCCTTACTTCCTCCTTGCTAATCCATTGTACTTCATGATTCACTATCCCTACATCATCCAACCTTCACTCCCTCTCATTCTCTTCATCCATCAACCCCTTAAAGTACTCTTTCCATCTCCTCAACACACTCTCCTCACTTGTGAGTATGTTTCCCTCATTATCCTTTATCACCTTTACCTGCTGCACATCTTTCCTAGCTCGGTCCCTCTGTCTAGCCAATTAGTACAGGTCCTTTTCTCCCTCCTTAGTGTCCAACCTTTCATACAACTTTTCATATGCCTTATCCTTAACCTTCACCACCTCTCTCTTTGCCATGCACCTCATCTCCTTATACTCATGTCTACTTTCTTCATCTCTCTGACAATCCCACTTCTTCTTTGACAACCTCTTTCTCTGTATACTCTCCTGTACTTCCTCATTCCACCACCATGTCTTCTTGTCATCCTTCCTCTGTCCAGATGTCATACCAATCACCTTTCTAGCCATCTCCCTTACTAGCTCTGCTGTAGTTACCCAGCTATTTGGTAACTTCACTGCCACACAGTGCCTATCTTAACTCATCCCTGAACTCCACCTCACAATTACCCTTTTTCAATTTCAACCATTTGATCCTTGGTGCTGCCCTCACACTCCTCCTCTTCTTGATCACCAATGTCATCCTACAAACCACCATCCTATGCTGCCTAACTACACTTTCCCCAGTCAACACTTTACAGTCTCCAATCTCCTTCAAACTGGCCCTCCTACATAAGATATAATCCACCTGTGTGCATCTTCCTCCACTCTTGTATGTCACCCTAAGGTCCTCCCTCTTGTTAAAATACGTATTCACCACAGCCATGTCCATCCTTTTTGCAAAATCCACTACCATCTGACCTTCTGCATTCCTTTGTTTAACACCATACCTACCCATCACTTCCTCATCTCCTCTGTTCCCTTCACCAACATGCCCATTGAAGTCTGCTCCAATCACCACTCTCTTACCCTTGGGTACAGTCATCACCACTTCATCCAATTCACTCCAAAATTTTTCTTTCTCATCCATTGCACACCCAACTTGTGGAGCATATGCACTAACAACATTCATCATTACACCATCAATTTCCAGCTTCATAAACATCACTCTATCCGACACTCTTTTAACCTCCAAAACATTTTTAGAATACTGTTCCTTCAGAATAACCCCTACGCCATTTCTCCTGCCATCCACACCATGGTAAAACAATTTGAACCCACCTCGGATACATCTAGCCTTAATCCCCTTCCATCTGGTCTCTTGCACACACAATATACCAACCTTCCTTCTGTCCATCATATCAGCTAGCTCTCTCCCTATACCAGTCATGCTGCCAACATTCAAAGTTCCGACCCTCACTACCACAGTCCTAGCCTTTCTCCTTTCTTCCTGCCTTTGGCCATGCCTTCCACCTTTTCTCCTCCTTTGGCTAACTATAGCCCAATTTCCACCAGCACCCTGTTGGCTAACAGTACTGGTGGCAGTTGTTGTTAACCCGGGCCTCGACCGATCCGGTATGGAAATATTTACTGGTGTCCACGTGAAATTATTTGGCAAAGTTTTACGCTGGATGCCCTTCCTGACGCAACCCTCCCCATTTATCCAGGCTTGGGACTGGCACAAAGAAATACACTGGCTTGTGAATCCCCAGTGGTTGGGTTTAAGTATGGCATAGATATACTACAAAAAAGCATTTGACAGTTTCCCACATTCATGGATAAAAGAGTGCTTAAAAATGTATAAGATACATCCTACACTGACTGATTCCATTGCAGTGACCATGAAACAGTGGCAAACCACTTTGCAGTTAAGCCATGATAAAGGACAAATAATTATTAGAGGGATAAAAATTCAAGGGAAGATATTCCAGGGTGGCTGTCTGTCACCACTGCTTTTTTGTCTTGCCTTTAATCCATTAAGCTGTCTACTTAACAGATTAGGTCATGGCTGCAATTTGTCTGTCAGAAAACAACAAAGTATAAAGACTTATCATCTTCTTTTTGTGGATGATTTAAAACTGTATAGTTCTTCAGATGAGGAAATAAAAGCACAACTTTAAGTGGTCAAAACTTTTACAGATAATATAAGAATGTCATTTGGTCTTGATAAATGTGCAAAAGCAACCTTTAAAGATGGAAAGCTGCAGCACCAAGAAAACATCAGTTTAGTACAGGAATGTGAGCAACAGGGATTGTACAATATTTGGGAATTGATGAAGGTTCAACAAAAAATATGAACAAATGCAAA
The DNA here is from genome assembly GCF_019279795.1 of Protopterus annectens. Taxonomy (NCBI): domain Eukaryota; kingdom Metazoa; phylum Chordata; order Ceratodontiformes; family Protopteridae; genus Protopterus; species Protopterus annectens. The sequence goes on along the minus strand of NC_056735.1, from coordinate 308,835,128 downwards.
TAAAACTCAGTAAGGAATACTTTAGAATACTAAAAGTAATACTGAAAACATCCAAGAATAAAGTCCAAGCTATAAACCAATTTCCTTGCTCTTCTTGTCTTAACTTACAATTTTGGAATGACTGACTGGCCTCAAAAGGTGTTGGATCAGTTGGATGGGAAAACAAGAAGGATGCTTTATGCTCACCAAATAATTTGTACAAATCAATGTATACTAAGAATATATATTCCACATTCTGAAGGAGGTATGGGCCTCCTCGAAATTGATTACATGTACAGATCTGCAATCATGGGACTCCACACATGTCTGCTGACATCACAAGACCCAACTTTAGTGAAAGTTTTGAAACATGAGGAGAATAAGTCTAAGATGACTTCCTTGCTTAGTTTAGCAGAAACATATCGGTATCAAGCAGGAATGAAAATCAAATCAGAAGTAGATAAACATCAGGTAGCAACTGAATGTGCCAAAAAACAAAAGAAAGAAAGAATATAAGATGAAAGATCAAATGAGAAGGAAAGAAATATGGAAAGTGTGTAAGTACAGCTGCAAGTATAGAAAAGGATCAGAATAGAACACATGAATTGTTAAGGAGAAGTGATTTTAAACCAAAATCAAAAGGTTAATATTGGTGGCCCAAGATACTAGACTACGTACACATTGGTTTACAAAGTCCATTGAACATGTGAGAGAAATAGGACAAATGTAGGTTTTGTAAAACAGAATTGGAAACAGTTACATGTCTTGTTGCTGGTTGTGATATACTAATGGCAGAAGTACTATATACTTAAAGGCATAATAATATGGCAAGACTGTTGTATTGGGGATTGTACAAGCATTATAATACTGAAGTAGCTGAAAAACACTGGAATCATGAGCCACAAAGCATTATAGAAAATGACGACATTCATACCACATGGGATCTCCCATTACCAACAGTTCAAAAAATAGATTTGAGAAAGCCAGATATAGTAGTCCATGAAGAGAAGACAAAAGTAGCAGTGATTATTGAAACTGCTACACCCAGTGACTACAGTGTCTTGTGTACAGAGAGACACAACTCATAAAATATCAGGATTTGCAGGCAGAAATGAGGGCAGTGTGGAAGAAGGATACCCAGACAGTTCCATAAGTAGTAGGAACAATGGGTCTTATAAAAACGAATTTACAATTGTACTTAGATATGCTACTGATACAGGTAACTCCATATGAATTGCAGAAGGAGTCATTCCTGGGCACATTGCATGTGCTGCAAAGAGAACTTCTGGCTAATATCAGAGATTGAAACAATACTAATTTCATGAACTCTAATCATACTTTGACTTAGGAATGTGCTCCATTCCTGTCATTGTATTAGAAACCCAAAAGATGTGGATAAATTAAAAAGACAGAAGGTACACAAATATATTTCATGAAACTGATAATCATGCACTATGTAACTATCATATACAGGCTACATTACGCATTGAAGGAACACGAGCCATACTTACTCCTTTGAGAGACTTTCCTGGTGGAGCCAAAGCTCATGGAAGAGCTCTGTGGTGATTTCCTGAAAGGAGTCATGAACTGCATTGGCCATATCTAAAAAAAACGACACATCATCATCTGCATTTGGACAAAGAACAAATCCTGAAATCTTCTCCACATGGTGGAGCATGGTGTTGCTCTTTCATTGGAATCACTATGCAGGAAGGTTCTCACTCATTAGATGGGGATTCTTATTTGTCCTCAATCTTCGACTCTTCTGACAGGATTCAGGCATATCTCCTATGGAGTTGTCTATCAGCAGACAGTCTCACACATCTTGGGTACTCAATAAGATGCAATGTAAATAAGAAAAAAAAATGGAAAAATCTGAGTCATTGGCCATGCATTACACTCATCTTATACAATACAATATAATACAATACAATACTCTAATGCACATCTGTCCCTTGGGATCTTAATTAAATGTTCACATTACTGTACTCATCAAACTCATACAGCAGGACATCTGAAGAGATCAAAACAGTTATGGAGGCACAAGTCCCATTAACACCTGTTGCTTATTACCATGAATCACTTAAGAAAGTCACTCTAGTAACAGGTTAACCGATGCCATTCATGAAGTGAAGGAAATGAAGTATAAATCTGAACTGATTATCATGATTTTGTGAGGAGAGCTCACAGTGATTTGTCACAAACAAAATACTTACGAGACACATGCAAGAAATATGTGGAACACATACGGTCATTATGGCAAATAATGGACAGCTGACAGTTATGCACCTAACATCAAATATGTATTCATTTTGCACAAATACTGGGCACAGATCTGCATGCAGGATACATATGCACATAAATGCGCCATGGCTCATGTCATATACTCACATGGAACACTTACATACACAGGCTGGCAGGGTCATACACAGTCATGCTTCAACATGTAAATGAGGTCAGGTAATGATGTTTACAGTACCAGGATGACTGACATTGTCCTATAATATTATACCACATGTATGGAGTACGGATCCATACTGAATAGAAATGTGTGCATGCTGCACAGTCAGGTGCACGCTAGTATACCCTGTACCTGTTGGTCTAGCACAGTGGTAGTTTATGGTCTTTTAACCCAGTGGTAAGTGTAAATGCAAGTTACAAATGTGGTGCCCCTCCTTACATAAGAATACATAAGAATACTGAGTAATATAAACAGCATTACTGAGTGCAGTATACAGAGATAACTGGTAAATAGTGGCATATATCCTATGAACATGGAAGAGGCAGAAAAGGACAGTATGAAAGAGAATGGATTCTGATATGCAACATCATTCACTATCTGCTACATAACAGCTCTTGTTTGTTAATGGAACTGCAATGACTTGATGATGTGGCAACAAAAATGAAGTATAGAAAAATCTATGACCTGAATTTAAGCAAATTCAAATAAACAAAACATGAAGAAGCAACAAGGAAGCTATAGTGATATTAAAAAGATAGAGGTATATCACTGATTTAAAGAAAGAGATGAAAGCAAAAGGATCAGTAAATAAATAAAGAGGAGGGAAGACATTCCTTTGTTGCAGTAAAAGCAGAAAATGACAACATAATCTGCTAAAACAATATATACAGAACAGGTACTTATAAGGAGGAAAGGAACAATCAAATTACAGAAAGAATAGACATTACAAAGAATATGGTGATTATAATGATCAAACAATTAAAGAGACAACAGCATTTAAGTAAACATTCACAAATTAGAAGGCAATTAAAGTTATGCAGGAAATAATGTACACAACATCTGTATAATGCAAAAACATGCCATATATGTAGGTTTTAGAATTTTACGTATGAGGACGTTTAGCAGCAGGACTCCTCTGCTATTTGTTAAGAGTCAGTGGAATTTGTTTAGATGTTCATGGACAGGTTTCACCACTATAGTGCGATCCTGGAGTTAGTATATAGTTGGGGTGGGGGGTGGGGGCACAGCCCCACACATTGGGGAGTGTGGGGGGGTTGCAGCCCCAACCTCATTTGTTTTATATTGTATTTTACCAATTAAATATGTACTTTAAAAGTCATTGTCCTGCTGCAAGATTAGCTTGTATATTGCTGAGAGCACTGATACATTGATGTATAGTCTAGAATGCTGCATGTCCTTAAAAATACTACCCTCATTTCCAAACTCTCAGGTACTCTGGATAATACTGAGTGCTTTAAGTACTATTAATGCATGAAGAGTGCAAACTATCATCCTGCTGCCCCTTCTACTTACCATCACCTCTGAGCACATTGTCTTTACAGGAGGCAATGGTTTCACAATCTCACCAAGTAGTATAGGGAGAAAGCTAGAGTCTATGTAGGACATATCGCTTAGGCCTTGTATCCTTTTAGTAAGCTATCTCTGTGGGCATTCCAGTTGCTGCATCTGTCTGAACTGATACATGACAAAGGAGGCATTATACTCAATTATTGACTTCATGAAGGGTAAGTAAAGGAAAGCAATGACATCACTAGATCTAGACACAATCCCTTTGTTTATAAGCTGTGTAATATAGAAGGACTTTCTTATATCAAATGACACGTTGTTTGAAAATTAGGTGACTGTCGACATAAGTTCCCAAATCCTGAACAAGTGGGTGAGCTCTAAGGGATGTATTGTCAATGTGGTTATTCCCTGGGGTAAATGAGATTCTACTGTTGAATTGCACACTGTTGAATTGCACATCTGAAAATATTCTTGGAACTATGTCTTTGTACATGATTTGCTGCATACTGTGAAAGTCATCTTTAAATCCTGCCCTTCCTCTGCCTAAACTGCTACTATGATGACATATTTAACACATATAGGTTCATAGGTTAGTACTAGGCTAACTGGCCTTTTGGACCATTTGAAGCCTATCCAGTTACTCCACTTGAGAATCAAACCCTGCACCTTGTGTCTTTAAGGTAAATACCTTAACCATTATGTCATCCTCCTATCCCCTTTTTATATTTGAGCAAGTAGAGGTTTATAGCTTACATTTTTCCTATATTTACATACAATGTAGTGTTTCATTATCTTTACAATGACTGTGGTAGTACACATCAAAAATATCAGAAGCAGGGTTCAAGTTACTCTTTATCAGGTTAATTAACTGAGTTATATTTCTTGATTAGAAATGTTCAACTGTGAAGTCCCATTATCAGTGGAATTCTGGACAGATAAATAACTGGTGCCAAATTCATGGACTGAAAGTAAATTTTACTTATTTTACATTTGTTGACTGAGAAAAGTCCAACTAGGATGGAGCCTATTTTCAGCAGAGGTCCAGGAAGAAACACTGCAGACACATGTCTTTGGAATGTGGGAGAAAACCGGATTACCAGGAGGAAACCCAGGTGAACGCAAGGATGACATGCAGACTCTGCACAGAAGGCACCCCAGCTGAGAACTGAACTGAAGAACCTCTTGCTGTGTGCTAGAAAATGCAATATCAAATCCTTTGGGAAGTCATCTGTCCCAGGGAATTACCATATTGATGATATATCCCTAAAAGGATTTGGCAACTTATGTGGACTGTCACCTAACTTTAAAACAGCATATGTATGTCACTTTTCATAAGAAAATCCTTTATATTCCACAGCATATAAATTTGTGTCTAGATCTAGTGATGCAATTTTCCCCTTTACTCAACCTTCATTAAGCCAGTCATTAAGTAGAATGCCCTCTTTGGCATTTATCTGTCCAGACAGGTGCAACAACTAGAACGCCCACAGACATATCTTACTAAAAGGATACAAGGCCTAAGCAATATGTCCTACATTGCCTGAATCAAAACACTGCCACTATACTCTGTATCCTACAAACTGCTAAAATGTTACCTGTGTTGGGCATACAAGGCATCCTCTGAACTAAGACTGATGGATTTACTGCACATCAGCATGTCAGATGTCATCAGAAATACTCAGTCTAGGGAATTTAAACCTCTTCTGCAACATCAACAGAATAGGTTGGTAGGAGAGGTTTATCTTGCAGGGGATACTGCTGCTCTGGAACAAACTCCCCATCCATTTAAAACCAACCTCATCCCTGTCCATATTCAAGTGCAACTAAGATCTATGAGTGGTAAACCCAAAATTTACTCTACGACTACCCCCTGCGCTACTAATGGACAGAGGAAGTGGGTGCGCAGTGTTGCAGTGGTTGGTGGTGTCTCCTCACAGCAAGGGGTTCTCTGTTTCGATTCTCATCTGGGGTGCCTTCTGTGCAGAGTCTGCATGTCCTCCCAGCATTTTCATGGGTTTCCTCTGGGTGATCTGGTTTGTTCCCACATTCCAAAGATGTGTCTGGAGCATTTCTCCCAGGGCTTCCACTGAAAATGGGCTCTGTCCCAGTCGGACTTTCCTGGTAAGCAAGTATTAAACAAATAAATAAATGCTTTGGTCAATAACCTCAAATTATCAATGGTATGATGCCAGTTATTCTAACTAGGGGTGATTCATAATTATTGACCATGGTGTGGATAAGAGCAATCTAACACCATATGGGATAGGCTAATTTTAGCAACAAAAAAAAATTGGTTAGGCTTAAAATGGCCCACAAGGACAGCTAGCCAAGTACTTACTATGAACCTATGAGAAATCTCCACATAGATATAGTAAGCTGACAGATTGTAAAAATGAATACATTGTCAATAATGTAAGAATTTCAATATTTTTTTCTACATGCTTTCTCATTCCTGATTGATGAAAACTGGATGTACTCTTCTTCATCTTTAGTTCAATCAGTCCCCTATGCCGGATGTCTCCAGTTTACAACTTGGAAATTTTTTTTTGCAGATAAAAGGGGCAGATTTTGACCTATGTCCCTGTACAAAGAGACATCTTTCTGGAAAAAGAAGTGTGAATTTATTTCTTTGTATTTGCACTTTGTATACCATTAACTACTTTTGGGGGAGTAGATTTACTGTATAGTGTGTTACTTCTTCCTGGGATGTGACTACAAAAGCTGATGACTGTAGCTATTTCATCTTTCAAAAACCTAGAGAAGCACTAGTATAGCTGTTGGACCATTACTTGACTGAGCTGTCTTCCTGAAAAAAGTGGGATTTCATTTCATTTTATTTTGCATTTGAATTTTTTATCTGATACCCCAATGTGTTCCAAAGATGGATTACATGCGTGTTTAGATCTTCTTTGAAATGACTGCAAATAATAGTGCTCATATCTAGCACGAGTTTGGGAGGTTAAAAGTATGCGTTTTATGTTTGTGTTTGAGGTGTCTTAAATAGTACAATTTTTCTTTCTTTTTTTATTTACCTATTGTTGGTTATGTACTTCCAAGCTACAGAAGAGTTTTTGGAATCATTTATTTTTTTTTTCAAATTAGTCAAGGGAAGATGTAATTAGACAGTCTCGACCAAATCCACATCTCCATGATAATAGGTAGTACAGAAAATAAATTGTAAATAGCAAAAATATTAAATCACATTTCTTGTAGGTAGAAAGTGCTGTAACTACAGAAAAATGACTAGCTATGAGCATCCTCTTTTATAGTAAGCCCAAAAAAAGATATCTCACACTGCTTCATGAGTCCACTTTGAAAACACAAGGCAGAAAAAGTACAAACCCAAATTAAAAAAAAAAGCCCACATATGCACACACATATGTACAAGATAACATTTTTCAGGGTAACACCTCAGCCTAAAACTTCCATTTGTGTATCTCTTATTTTCCAAAAGCTTGACTCACTATGGGCATCATCCTTTGTATTCCACACCAGGAAGTCACACATTACACCACCAATATACCAACACCCCCCGCAAGATCCCCACTGCAGCAAAATAATAGGTAGTAAAACAACACACACACACACACACACACACACACACACACACACACACACACACACACACGCACGCATGCATGCACGCACTCACACGCACGCATGCACACACAGCTGAGTTATTGATTTTTATACAAATTCAAATGTATGAGTTGGTTCAGCATGCATTATGCACTAGTCTTATTGGGCATGATATAAGTTGGTAGGCTGCAAAGTTAACTTGTAATACAGTTACATGATCCATTCTGCTGCAGATGGTCCATTAAGAAGCTTTAAAGAAATGTTTGTTGTCACTTGATTTTATGTTAAATGTTAGTTTGCTCTATTGCTTGGCAATCCATTTAGCAAGTTTTGAATCCCAATGTTGGTTGTTAGTCTGTGATATAGATACATTATGGCAACCAGAATTTATTAAATCATATGGTTTAGTATGTTAAGTCATAGTGAGGTAGAGCAGCTGGCGGATGTGAAGTTTTTCTGAGCAAGCAAAAGTTATACTTCCACAAAACAAAGATAAATTCTAACTAAATAAATTAACAGACTGCCAATGTTGAGTTCTACTAAGATCCTTGCACCAAATTCAAGCATTCATAGTGAATAAAAGGAGAAATCAATGAATACATGAGATGAAGACATTAAAGCTCGGAGCAGGTATGACACTATAGTAGCAAGTTTTGCATTTTCTATGAGGAATCTTTTTGCCCTGTATACTTCATGGCTGGGTTTAATAACAGTTTTTGGTTTATCTTGCTTATCTCAAATAATTCCAAGGAGTTTCAAACATTATCCATTTTTCAATGACTGTTCTGTTGAGTGGGGTAACTGCAAGTTTGTTTTCATTGGGTGAAGAGTTACTACTTAAGATTAACGTACATATGTTTTTAAAGTGTGTGTTGAACCTGATTTTATTGAAAAAGACGTCTGATTTGATCTAAGAGCCATTAACACATAAGCCCATACTGTTCATTTAGGCTCAGAGTAAATGAAAGCACACCCATAGCTTAAAACTGACTGACTGTTGAATACCTTTAGACAATGCAGTTGTGAAGTCATCTGCACACTTTATAATTTTAAAGTTACCAGCCGTTTTATTTACATACAGATTGAGTAAGGGAAGGCCCAACACAGAGTCCCGTCAAACACCAATATTATCTGACAGAATGTCAGAGGCAGTGAAGTTCCATGTCCCAGCATGTGTAAAATTTTAAGTAGTTATAAAACCATCATGTAACATTTGTATAAATACAGAATTCTCCGGGATGCTTACAGTTTTTAAGTGAGAAAGCACATCAAAGGTTTTGAATAAGTCAAGAAGTATATAACACATATATTTATTCATGTCAAGCTCTTCATAGGTCAAGGAGAGAAGTGACTGTGCTGTAATTAGGAGGGAACTAGTGCTGTATATTAGAGATCACAATGGAATTGTGCAGAACAAAAAGGAGCCATTTGCAAACGTACTTTTCAAAAATTTGGGAAAACAGGGATAATAGTGAAATGGCATGATAATTGTTAAATACGTCAAGAAACCTCCCTTGTGTAGAAGGACAATTAGTAACTACTTCTCACAGATTATCCCCTTACTGTCTATTTTGAACTTGTGAGTTATATAGGACTTTGTGTACTGTGTGTGTATGTGTGTTTGTGTGTGTGTGTGCGTGTGCGTGTGCGTGTGCGTGTGTGTGTGTGTGTGTGTGTGTGTGTGTGTGTGTGTGTGTGTGTGTGTGTGTGTGTGTGTGTATGTGTGTGTGTATGTGTGTGTGATTTTTGGAGTGGTCACATCTAAAGCTCTTTCACTGTACTATTACTTAAATTGCAATCTGTACATTCATGGGCATACTATGGACTCATTTCTGCTGTGGCTTTTTGTAACCATAAGGTTGTGCAGTTTTGTTACACGTCTCAGTTCACATTATAGCTGTCTCTGTATCAAAATTCATATTGTGTACATTATGTGCATTGTTTATTGTCTGCCTTCTTGATACACAGCAACATGCTATTTCTGAAGCAGTAGGGTCGGGTTCTGTCTTAATCAGGCATTGAGATATTTCTTGCATTTTACACTTCAGTGGTCATGATCAGTGCAGATCACAACCCTGAACCTCAGTCAAAGAGCTGGAAATGAATTCTGTTTGGTATATTCACTGCCTCTGCTGCAGAGTTAACAATTTCTATGGAACTAAGGTAAAGCTTAATATATCAAACAGGAGTGATAAACATTATCATTTCCACTTGTCTGTTTTCGTTGATTAAATATATGATAGTGAATTGTAAAAACTGATATATTTTACATGTAGGCAATGTACCTTTGCTCATACACTCTTATGATTGAAAACTGTATACTTAAACTTGTAAACTGCATACTCTTAAACAAACTCTGCTTGTTTGCATACCTAACAAATATTATTAGTATGCAGGGCTGTACACAGGAATTATATCACACAGATATTTGATATAATATATTAGCTGCATTTAATACCTGCAATTTATTGCAAACAATTTGTCAACCCTGCTGTTACAAAACAAAAAATTGCTCAATTATTTGTACTTCTATGCAATTTTGTAGAGTATGATTTATTAGTAAAAATCCATTAACCAATATAGTGAGATATTACATCATATCTAAGCATGTTGACTGTGTAAAATGTTTTTTTAGCATATGACGTGCTGCTTCTTTATATACTTGTTCCTAATTTGTGATGACTTTTCTCCAGGTAACATTTAAAAATAAAAGTAATTATTCTTAGACCATTAAGTTTATATGCTATTTGAAAAAGACATTTGTTTAAATACAGTGATACTTTATATTTAATGATTATGACTGAGATTCATAAAACTAAATTGACTGTCACAGTTTGGCTTAACTCCATTATACCTTATTGCACTATCCAACAGCCATTGGGATCTGTGCTTCTGATGTATGTAGCATTGTAAAACTAAACAGTATAGCCATGCATTGCAAAGTAAAATGCTATTGACTATTCCATTATATTATATTTAAAAAATGAAACTTTTAGCCTTGAAGTCAATTACACACTACTAAAGTGATTTAGAGACATTTGACTACCATATGTACAAGACTGATAATAGCACAGTTCATGAACAGAATCATGCCACTGACAGTCAGTTGTTGTTGTTCTTCTTTGGGCTTTTCCCAGTTAAGGGTCGCCACAGCGGAACTCCGGTCTGCTAATGATTGGCAGTAGATTTTTTACAGGTGCCGAGGTGCCAGCTCGATGCCCAACCTTCAGTGAAGGCACACCCATTTTACGCATGTCTTTCGAAAGTCACTCGATCGCGGGGAGGACATGCAGACTCCACACAGACAGTGCTTTATGTGTAATTCAAGGAAATGTAGAACAGACTGAGCATGCTCAGTGTGTCATGCATTTTCCTAAAGAACACACACCACTCACTTATCTGTGGACCACCTATACCACATATTCATGATACACAGCATGAAAATAGCACTGTCTGCATAAAACATGAATCCACTATTGAATAAATATATGCAACCCAAGAGCAAGGATCATACAATAACATCTTTATCAGTCATTTATTTTAACACTGCATGAATTTTATATATATATATATATATATATATATATATATATATATATATATATATATATATATATATATTTGTGTTTGTATAAATCAATATAAATATGCAACAAAAGGGATGAAAGGTGGGTCATGTAAAGAGCATATTTTTACTTTTCTATTTATAATGCTTACTGAAAATTTTGAAAACTATGCAACAATATAATAGCTCAGTATAACCCAATAGTATTTACATTAGTAACGACAGAATCTTTTGAGAATCTGTTTAGATCATCCGTGTATGTTTCATGCTGAGAAAATATAAAATATTGCAAATATGCAAACAACATTTTCCAAACATTGCTTGTCATTATTACTTTATGGTAATGTCATACGAATCCAGCACTAATTTCCATTCTCTTCAGTTTATCTTTCTTTCCTTTAGAATTTACATTTTAATAATTCTTTGTTGTAATTTGTATGTAACTTGTCTTGTATTGGTGATTGGCTCTCCAGATTTTGTTTCTGTGCTCATACTTATGGATTTAAAGACAGGATCATAACTAGACACATGACTGGTTCCTTTTCCTTCTCCCTGCCCCTGACTCCCTCTAGGTACCATAAGTCATACCCTCCATGTGTAATGAACATCTTTTTGAAAAATGTTTCCTATCCCTATTTAACATCCTTCCACCTTTTACTCACTCTTTAACAATTCTAAAACATATGCATTGTATATGCATTCTCTTCATTCTGTTTCCATCATTTCATCTCATTTTTCTTATCTTTGTTGAATAATCTAACCGAGGTTATGTACCATATGCACGCTCACTCACCTTTGCCTTGTTTGCCCTCATTTCAATCTTGTTTTTATTTTAGACCATACATGTGCACATCTCTGTCTTCCATCTAGTCAGAGTGTATTAAACTCTCCATCCTTTTCTTGCCACATCTATAGTTTCTTCACATTTGAACTATATGTTTATGTGTTTTTGCTAGCTCTCTTTTTGTTGAGCACCCAAATGGTTTTGAGTTTAATAAAATTAAACCATTGAGATTAGAGTAAATTCCTCTCATGCTGGATGTCACAAAAACATAAATTCAATGATATTGAACATCCTACTGTGTTCAGATTACCACAGCTGCCCCAGTCTATATATGACTATATTCCTCTCTGATTCCATATATTTGTTATTACAACCATCCTTTACCTTTGTGCTATCCTGAATCCTCATCTTATTCTTTTACTCATGCCACGTAGCTTGTTTCTCACTAAACCTCTATGACACTATTCTGCCCATTCTTTCCACATTCCCTCTGGTGAGTCTTTTACCCATACATGCTCACATTGACCAACTCCCCTCTTTCCTTTCATGAATTTACTGGACAACAGAAAATGTTATTTCTGATTAACTATTTTGGGAAGGCATGGAGCTGTTCTCTTGCTATGCATGCATTCCAGAATATTTTGAATATCCAGTAACTCTTGAGACTTGCGGTGTACTAGAACGCGCCACAAAAGCAGTATAACAATGAAGCTGTTATAACCTTTGTAACATTGATTTACACCACTAATACAATATAAACAGGGCACCCTTGGCTAACTTGACAATATGCTAATGCCCATTAATTGTTGTAGCTTTGATACCTGTTTATGAATACTTCCAACCTTTGAAATTAGATCTGGTATTATTTTATCTGAATATGACATATAAACTTTGCTAAGATTTTTATATATGAGTTAATGAAAATATTAATCTGTAATTTCTGATATCATTGTGTTCCCCTTTACATTTTCGGGGAACCATGATTGTTGAATTCCTCATTGGTGGGAATACTTCCCACTCTATTTTATACAATTAAATAATTAGTCTAAACACTCCTTTTATAAAACTTAATGAAGAATCCCTCCAGTTACCTGGATTTTTTCTAATTGCGCATCTTACTTCATTTATTGTAATATTTGCATCTAATTATGATCATTCTTGTTGAGTAATCCTGATACTATATTCATGTTTCAGTTCTCAGTTTACTTATAGTGTTTACTTTATCTGTAGGTTCATAGGTTCATGGACAATACTAGGTTATTGGCCCAGAGGCCCTTATAAGCCTAGCCAAAATTTTCACCCATGTTCCCACAAAGTCACCACCTGTTTTCCCTCTCATAATTATCCAGAATTTGTCTCTTACTCTCTTGTAATTGCTTACCATCTCTCCATTCTCTGTCTTTCTTCATTTTATATCAAATAGTAATGATATAATGACATCACAGACTTTAGATTTTCAGTTCATTGATGTTCAGGTGAATGGAAGTATTGTGATGGTATTGGGAAGTCGATGTTTCCTGACAAACATAGTGTCTGAGTACTGGGAATATTGAACTCATGAACTTATGTGAGCATACCATCAATGAAAGAAAGTACACAGCAACACTTTATGAAGTATATGAATAAGCAAATGCAACAACTTAAACTACATCTCATATATTAACATGCAACAACAAATCTAGAAAAAGAATATTTACAAAAGCAGGAAAAGTAAAGAAAAAATTAACAAAATAGTAGTAATTCTAGCATTTCTAGTAAAGAACAACCAGTCACTAGAAACTGTTAAGCATTTAGGATGTTAATTTTATATTTTTCTAAAAGAAGTCCTAATTTTGGCCTGAATCTAAAACTAACAAATTGACTGTAGTTCTCCTAGGTAATGTTTGCATTTCTTTGTGGTACATGAAGCTTTGGATACTACATCGGCTCTTTAACAACACAGCTGTATTAAAAAAATATACAGATTTTAACATACTTCAAAGATAGTTTTTTTTTATCCTGAGCTTTTTGCAGGAGACTGCACAGATATCTTCAAAATACCCCACAACATTTTGTCATTACTGAAACCCTTCATCCATCACTGCTGTCTTAGGCACACTCACTTCATCTCTTTGACAGGCTACAATCACAACACATTTGTACCCTCTTCTCATTTGCTAAATACTTTCTGACATCAGTTTATCGAGTGCATAAACATATTATCTTTCTTAGTCATACATTAGTCTTATTTTCTGATGACAACCATGTAATTACATGGCCACATTCAATGTCAGATAACATTAAACAATATTCTATTGCTCCTCTCAATGCCTATAGAACAACTAATATATGGTTCCAGAAAGAATCTTGCACAGATTGCTATAACTCCAAAATATTAGCTGTTACTGTGCCCTGGCTGAAGGATGAGCCCTGGATTTCTTCATAGTATTTTCCTCTAACTATATTACGTCACACATACTGTGCCCTGGCTGAAGGATGAGCCCTGGATTTCTTCATAGTATTTTCCTCTAACTATATTACATCACACATACTCAATTAAGTTGTAGGAAGGGTTGTGTGTTAACTCTGGTAGCAAAAACTGCAGTCTCTTTCTTATTTCCTTGCCAGTAGTAATACCACAAATGAATGCAATCTTAGACTTCTTACAGATACGCTGGAGAACACCTTAAGATTTTTTATAGCTACTGTTTATTTTCCTCCCACTGCATCAGTATATATACTTGACAATATTTTACTACAAAGTGCATCCATCAAAAGGAAGACAAATTAATCATCTGTGGTGATATGAATGTCAAATGCAATTCTGCCCTCAAGGTAACTTGATTAGGTTTCAACCTAAGACAAAAAAGTCTACTCATTTGGACATTGAATTTAAACATTAATATATCTCTGTTGTTATTATTACTAATATACTAAACAAACTGACTCAAGTTTTTAGTCTGTGAAATGACACGAGGAACAATTGCCTTAGACTCGTTTAATGGTCCTAAAAAAACAATAACTAATCTTGGTAAACATATACAGTTATACTTGCTTCCAAATAACTTTGAAATGTTGCTACAAAATTAATTGGATTGGTCTGATATTTGCAAAGTCACAGATCCTATTTATTATCTTAGCTACATTTTCAGTATATTTACTTCAATATACAGGAAAAAAAAATCATCAAACTAAATGCTTGTTTAAAACTAAGTACACTGGATTACCACAAATCTATAGCCCAAAACAAGAATCAACGATAAGTCACAAACACATGGTAAATGATTTAAAAATAACCAAAACAAAATTCAGAAATATCAACAGCTAAATGTTCTACCAGAATCCTCACAGATGAAGCAAAGTCAAATTATTTCAGACATATATGAACTTCTCAACTTGGAAAATGCTAAATAATCCAGAATTCAATAAAATCTTTTAATACAAACAGCATCTCCATAGAATCAAACTCAACTATCACACTGTCACCTAATGTAATAGAAGCTGTCCACATCAATAGATAGTCAGCCTTTCTTTAACTCATATCATTATGTCAACCCATCTATCCCTTTGCATTAAACACTAAACTACCTACCCTTTATTTCACATCAATATCTCAGAAGAGCATAGAGGAACTTAAGGGTTGGAACAATGTTTAAGGTGTTTACCTTACACACACAATGTGCAGGGTTTGATCCTTATGTAGCATAATTGGCTAGGCTTAAAATGGACTGCAAGGACAGTTAGCCTCAGAGTAGACTATAAACCCGAATGATATTCTTTACAGATTTGTTTCACATCTTTCGCAGCTACCCCTTCCCCTCTTTCCTCCATTACCTCCTCTCACTTTCCTTGAGCCACTACCTAGCCTATCCTCTCTCTCCCATTAGACTACCTCTAAACTCCTTTGTATGCTTACTGCACCTCTGCTCCTGTCCACTAGATGTCACTCTATCCATGTCTTTCCTTAGTATACTAGTATTTATCTTTACCTTATTCTTCTAATCTCACCCTTCCTACCCCTATCCCTTTCCTCCTTCTTATTGCTCTCTCTTTTCCTCTCCTGCTAGGCTACCTTCTCTTGCCTGATTCCCCTAGCTTTTGCTGATACTTTTTCCTTTCTCCTCTGGTCTACTTTGTGTGCCCCGCTCCGTTCGCCCTGCGGGCTCACTCCGCTCCCCTCCCTACCCCCAATTCCCACCCACCCCCAGGGGTCCTAACCTTATAATTCTCTAATCCCACCCATTTCCAAACTACCCTATCCCTCTGCTTCCCACCAACTTTAAACCCCTCCCCCCTCCACACCCCACATCCTCCACAAACCTCCCTCCATTAGTTACTAACAACCCCATCCTAAGGCCTCCTTTCTCTTTCTCTATTATCACTTACTTCTATTAACATTCTACACTCTTTTCCTGTCCCTCTATCTTGCAAATACCTTAACATCCTTATCACTAGATTTACCTCTTTAGTATTCTTCCCTGTTAACTTAAACACTGACCACCACCTTGCTAACCCTGGTCTTATATCTCTACATTAATCACTTCTACCTTACTCACCCTCAATAATGGCCCTCAACTTATCGACACAGCTTTTACTCTCATTACTTCTCACGACTACTCTCATCTCTACCTACCTCCTTTCCTTCATAGAATACCCACTCTACATTCAACCCTCCTACAAACAAAAAACTACTTCTACCTTCCACACTCCTCTCATTTCATTCTTAAATGTCAATACCACCTTTAGCTACAACCTAGCCAAATTCCATAGGCACTCTCACCTCACCTACACCCTTTCCTCAGATAGGAAAATAAAACTTCTACCCTTCTCAAGAGCAACCTTACACCTGCTCCTGATGACTCTACCTTAAAAGACGGTGATATTCACCCTAACCCTGGCCCCATAAATCCTTCTCCACAAACATCCAGACCAACCTCAAATAACACCCTACTGCTAGGACATCTTAACATACGCAGTGTAAACAACAAAGTACCCTACCTACATGCTCTCCTAGATACTCATAGTTTTGACATTCTCTGTCTCTCGAAACCTGGCTTAAGCCAGCTACCAAAGACACTGAAATTATACCCCAAGGATATAACATACTAAGGCTTGACCGTACTAAACGCAAAGGTGGTGGAGTTGCAATTCTGTTTAAAAATCACCTCAACATCTCTACCCTGTCTGCCTGTCCAACCCAGGACAGTAAAGTGGAAGCCGTCATTAGTAAACTCCAACTAAATGCAAAAAAAGCCCTTTATATCATCTGTATGTATATACCTCCTGGTAACAATATACCTATCTTAGAAAACTTTCTTAGCTGGGTCTCCATCAACTACCCCCAGGAAACTATAATTCTCGGTGACTTTAATATAGACTGGAATACCATCAACACTGAAAATCCCACCGCTCACATCAACCTAAATGGTTTCACTCAAACCATTACCTCCACTACAAGGCTTAACAAACCAGGTAAAAAGCAAACCATTTTAGACTGGATACTAATAAATAAACTTAACATCACATATAATGTAGGTACTTTGCCTGATGACCTCAGTGATCATTGCTTAACCTTTATCACAAGAGAGAAGATTGACTTTCCTCACCTCCCTAATATTAGAAATATACGATCTACCAAACACTTTAAAACAGACCTATTTCAAAAGCGAACTCAGAGCTTGTAACTGGAACCCTTAAAAATACTTCCACTTAACGAAGCAGTAGCATTCTTCAATTCTACTTTTCTTTCCATTCTGAATAAACATGCGCCCGAACGTACCATTAGAATGAGGTTAAATACAGCCCCATGGCTCTCAAATGAAACTAAAAAACTTATCCTCTCTAGAAACAAAGTCTGGGCCAAATGGAGGCACCTTAGAATAAACTCTGATTTCCTTCACTTTCGTCAACTAAGAAACTTGACCAAAAAAGCTATATTAAATGACAAAAGAAAGTTTTACTGTGAACTACAAGAAACCCATTTTAATAAACCAAAACAATTTTGGTCTTCCGTCAATAAACTCCTTTCCCCAGGTTCAGTCAAAACTCCCTCCCCACTCAATGCTGACCCAGACACCCCTGACCAAACTGCCAATGCTTTCAACTCCTTCTTTACTGAAACCATTCAATCTCTTGCAAGTCAACTGATCACTAATAACTTCTACCCTCCAAATATTTTATCAAGCTCTTCCTACAACTTCTCTCTACAACCAGTCTCTACCTCCTTCATCCATCGAATTCTCCTCAAACTGAAACCTTGTACACCCTCTGCTGACAAGCTTCCCTCCCTCTTTCTGCAAAAGGCTGCCAAAGAAATTGCCTACCCAATTTCTATACTTATTAATAGAACCACCCAAGAAGGAACTATCCCTGACATCTGGAAAGTTTCTCATATTATCCCACTACACAAAGGCGGTAACTCTATCGAGTATTCTAACTTTAGGCCAATTGCACTTCTCTCACCTTTAGCAAAGATTATGGAGAAGTGTATTCATCAACAACTTGTTCAATATCTGTCCCTACACAATATCTTAGCTAACTGTCAACATGGTTTTAGACCCCACCATAGCACTACCACTGCCCTCCTTTCCTTTGTAGATACTATCAATAGCAATCGCAATAATAACCTTCTCTCTTCTGCACTATTCATTGACCTTTCAAAAGCTTTTGACATGGTTAACCACTCTTCTTTAATTAAGATCCTGGAATCCCTCTCATTTGACAAACTTTCCATAAAATGGTTTAGTTCATATCTCTGCAACAGACAACAAGCCGTTCTCTGGGATAACCACATCTCCTCCTTATTGCCCATTTCTATTGGAGTCCCTCAGGGCTCTATTCTTGGCCCACTTCTCTTCTCCCTCTTTATTAATGATCTCCACTCTGTTATCCCACAAGCCACCTGCATTCAATACGCTGACGACTCCACAATTATTTGTTCAGCAACCTCATCTTCCGACCTAATCACACTAACCCAAACTATCTTCAACACAGTAGAAACATGGTTTACTAGACGATACCTCCTCCTTAATGCTAAAAAAACTAAACTTCTTCTCTTCACCCCCACCACTCGTACCTCCCCACTACATTTTACCATCCTCTCTAACAATAATACTGTCATCTCTCCAGACTCTACAACTAAACTGCTTGGAATAACCATTGATAACAATCTCTCTTTTGATCAACACATTAACAACACTATCAAATCTGTAAACAGAAAAATGGGATCCTTATACCGGATCAAACCATTTCTCACCCCATCAGCAAGAGCCACTATCGCCCACTCTCATCTTATATCCACTCTCTTTTATGCCTCTCCTATCTTTACTAACCTCAAGAAATCTAACTTAAACAAACTAGCAACTTGCTACAATAACATTGCCCGCTTCGCCACTGGCAACCCCTTTAGAACCCATCACTGCCTTAATTTGAAACTTCTAGGCTGGCTAGAACTACAAAACTATCTTACACTGACACAACTCTCTATTGCACACAAAATTTTGTACCAACCTAATAACACTCCAATTCTTTCACAGCTTTTACCCCGTTATAACAATCTTACCTCTCTTCGCTCCTCTTCTAAACTCTTGACCAAACCTATAAAAGCTCACAACTTAGCTGGTGACTCACTATTCACTAATACCACAGGCCAAGTATGGAATTCTCTACCTAGGGATATAACACTAATCACATCCCTACCCCTCTTCAAACAACAAATCAAACTGTACTTCCAATATCACTGGCTTTGCTCTTGTAATATTCCTGACTAACTTTTCTACACCCCTCTCCTGACCTTTAACCTCTCCTGGTGCTTTATATCTAGCATGTACCTTTCCTCTCACTTCAATTCACTCGTTGTTCTGACCTATTTTTCTTACCTTTCCCATATCTTCTTGTTAGTCTCTCTTTTTTCTCTCATCTCTTGACTACTATCTCATTCCTTTCCTCTCACATTACTTAATTCCTCCTCCTTCTCTTTCCATTCTTTTTTATTATTGTAGTAGGAGCCTTATGGTATAGCCTGTACGGAATGTATTAAGTAACCCTTGAAACTGTCCTATCTCTAGTCAGGACTTTTAATGATAATGTACCTTCTTTTTGTGAATTTGATTCGCCTAGTTTATTATTAGCAATTTGTACTCATTCTTGTTTTTTACGATTGTTGTCTTACTTGTATTCTTTGTGTTTATTAAAAGTATGTCTCACTGTTATGTTCTATGTGGAGCTTTTCTCCCCGGGCCTCTACTGAAAATGGAGATATATCCAGCTAGACTAGCTCGGTTAACAAATGTAAAATAAAAATAATAAAAAATAAAACATTTCCAATATTTGCATCCAGACATTCTTAACAAAGTAGCAACTTTCCATCTAAGGCATTACCAGCTTATTCCTTACAACAGGGATTTTTTCCTCCCACCTTTTAACATGCTATAATTTTATGACTGCATGAAATCCTTCAACCTAAGACAACCACTGACTGCAGACATATTATATTTCTAACCTATATGCAATTTCAAAAGAGTTTTTAGTTAATTATCTAACAGAACTTTTACAGTGGCTACTTCATATTCCGACAGGCATCATAATAAATGGTATTCCATGGAGTTTAGTGCTTGACACATTGCTTTTCCTCACTCTATATAAAGAACTTCCTGTTGGATGTGACATAAACATTATTATGTGTGCTGATGATATGTATTTACTCAGGCTCATAAGTCCTCATCTCAGCTTTTGCACTTCTAAATGAGTTTGCCTCCATCTGAATTGCTTTGCAAGATCAAATTATTTGGCATCTGCAAACCTAAGCTAATAGTTTTTGGTACTTCTATAAGATTCGACAATATTTCTTTAGTCAGTATTGTTGGTTCATTAGGGGAGACACTTTCATTTAATAAATTAGAATGATACATAGTTACTTATTTATTTATGTCTGCACATTTTAAACAGGAAGCATCATGGATCCACTAAGGACATTGTTCAGTGTCTAAGTGTACTAAGTTTCCATGACAAAACTAAACAGGATGTACAAACAGAAGACATCAAAACCTGAAATGTATAAATAAGGACATTCATTTATATATACAGAGTTGATTTTATATAGAAGTTGAGGTAAATGGTAAGTGAAGTGACAGATTCTTACAGTGTGAGAGGGGGAGGGGAAGGAAGAGGTGTTCTGATGATGATATTAAGAAAACATGGAGAGACAGGAGGGGTGTACACAGACGTAAGGGTAGAATAGCGACAGGCTGAGCATGAGGGTTGAGGTTACATTCTTAAGAGGGAGATGACTAAGGGCACACTATAGGTGTGGCAGGAAGTTAATAGTGGTTAGATGTAGGGAAAATGAGTTGAGGGAGCTACAGTTAGAAATTGGACGGAAGTAGATAAAAGCCAGTTGTAGGGCTTGTAATTGATATTGCAGGTGGTGTTTGGATTTTAGCTAGGCAGGTGATATTTGCAGTATTTCCTGAAATGGAGAACAGTGATGGAATTTCTTATAATAACTGCTATGGATTGCCAAATGTTTGGTTTGAGTACTGAGAGTCTGTAGTCAACGCTTTTCTTAGTGAAATGGTTGGAGTGTTTAAAAGCAACATCTGTTTGCAGTCTGAGGTTGGAGGAGCTCTCTCTAATTGTGAAGTGCTATGCTAGATACATGAAGGAGGCTTGGTTTTATATTTTAAGATAGTAGGGTTTTGATTAAGAGTTGAAATCATTGTGACACTAGTAGCCAGTTTGCCCTTGTGTTCTGTTCTAGGTGCTAGGTGCTAGGGAGATGAACCAATGGATGTTGTTTTTTTTTCAGTATAGTTAAGGTTTTTCTTTGGTTTCTTTGAAGCTGTGACACGTAGCAGTATGGTATATACCTATTCCCTTTGTGCTAAAAGTTTGCATCTCTGTTAGTGCTACACAAGAAGTGTGATTTCTCCCACACCCAGCACAGGTTTTGTTGTATATTTTCCCAGTCTTCTGGATACATAGTTGGAAATTATGAGTCTGTTCTTGCTAGTGTCCAATGTATATGAATGAGATACTGGTTTCTAGGATTGCTTGATTAGGTTCTAGAATAATGAGGGTAGTTGTAGATTTCTGGAAAGATCCAAACAACAGTTTACTATCAAAATGTGGAAAATCAAAAATTTTTTTCACAAAATAATTGACTTGTTTATCTACATTTGGTAATACTGAATTACCAAAATGTTGGAAATGGTAACCACAGAACTGAAATTCAAACACTGGAAGTTCCAATATCAAAAATCTGTGTTACCTGTAATGTTTTTGCAGGGGGCTGCACTCCCCACCCTTGCATATTATATATACCAACTCTGACATCACACTACAGTGAGGAAAAGGGAACATTTCCCAATCCGCACCATACTACGATCTCAATGCAAAACGTCAGCTTCATATTATTGAATGTGTATTCACATTCGCTAATGTGAAGTTATATATTTTCATTTCAACATTATAGACATTGGTGGAACACACGTTCGACCAACACATTTTCATCAGACTGCATTTTCACATTTTTATTGTAAACCCCTAACAACATCTTTTGTCTTTTGTTTTAACCGGGTTGAATACAGGTTGCTCAAACACAGCTAGCTGTTCAGAGAGAAAAGTTCTTGTTGAAGTTGCGTTTGAATGCCAGTGGGGAAAGAGTGTTACCTGTAGATGTACATGTCACCTGCATAGATTATTATGAGCAGCTGGTGGATGTCTAATGGAAGTTTACAGATGTAGAAGGAAATGAGTGGAGGAAAGCACTTATGGGTCGCCTTTATTAAGGGAAGTTCTAGCTGAGGGGGTACAGCTAATTTTAACACTGACTTTGAAGTCAGACAGTGATGGAACCACTGTGAAGCTCTATAAAGGATACCTTATACTTGGAGAACAGTGTGCATGACTATCTGATGTACTATGAGGAAGTCTCTTGTTAGGTTTGTAAATATAGCTCTGGTATGTTGGCTCTCATCTCTGGCCATTAGGATGTCATCCAAACTGTTGTCATTTTACTGTACATGACCCTCAGGCCATGCTGACTGGGGGATAGGAGGACTTGTTCAGAAATTTAGTTAGTTAATTGGTCATATGCTAGTTTCTCCAATACTTTCCAAAGTGTTAGGAGTACAAAGGTAGACCTCAGCACTGCAAATATCTCAGGATACTATTGAATGACATTCTTTCCTTTCAGAATCACATTGAGCTTCTCGCCACTAAAGTATTAGAACAACTAAAGGTGGCATTTAGTGTGTCACATTTACACACTTTAGAAGCCAGGTATGCTATACCTAACAATATCTTAATCCCAGTAATTGAATGCTCTTTAACAGTCATTGCCTCTTTATCAGGACAAAACGCATCAATGTAGCAATCAAGAGCAAATAAGCTTCTAAGATATATAAACATTTCTGTTGCTAGAGGACATCATTGCAGTATTGTTCAAAGGGAAAAAGGTCCACCTATCTCTGTTGCTCTACAAGTGGTTGAGGTCAAATTCCTTGAGCATCAGTTGGCTGAGGAAAAAGATACTGCAGAACATAAGGCTGATCACTGTTTTCTATAAGAAACCATCGCCAGCGTGATTTCAAAGTGCATTCTGGGAACACTTCCTTTCTTTTGGAAGATTTCTTCCATCTTTATGTATGTGCAGCTGTGAAGATGATACATATAAGTGTGAGAAGTGTTGGTGTTGGGGGACTTGCCCTCATACTGGGGTGACGAGAGGAGGCTTGCTCCCCTGTGAAAACACATTTAAAGTTAATTTTCTCATCCTTATCTATTCATGGTTTATTTTTTGGCATTTCTGATGTTTGGGGCTGTGTAGTTTAGTGATCTATAGTGGAACCACCTATGTCTGCTGGGGCAAACCTCCCATTAAACACTTTTATATTTAAACTTCTTAATGATGTTTTTTTCACATCATTAGCAAATAAATTACAAGTACATGAATCACCATATAGACTAAAAGTAATTCCTCCACCAGATTTAAAAGGACTCTTTTTTTATTTACCACATATAAAAAATCCTTCTACAAGATTCTTCTTGTATCATGGAACAGTCTTTAGACAATATTGCACTATTCAAGAAACAGTTAAAATATTTGTCCTGGTTCCCTTCAATGAACACATATCACACTGAATGATGCTTGATGACCTTTATTAAACTTTCATCAACATAACTTATTAACCAATATTATTTATTAATCACAACCCAAACATCCATATAACTGATATTAATTGCAGCATAAACATGTATATAGCTGTTAACTAGGGCAAAGTGACCTTGCTCACCCTAACCCAATAAGCAGCATCCTTACCTCTGCTCTCTTATTTTACTAATGAAGCAGTGCCCCATCACTCACTTCCTTTACCACTTATTGAATTAAACATCCAGCCAAATAACCAGCGTCCTTACCTCTGCTTGCTTATTTTACTTATCAAGCAGCATCCAACTGCTCACTTTCTTTTCTCAACTCATTGAAATGAACATCCAACACCAGATGGGGAACAGAAAAGGGCAAGCCTGCCCCTCTTCTCTACCCACCAGCCTGACCAGGCTGTTCCCTCTCCCACCTACCAAAACTTCCAGCAACCTAAGCACACATTAAAAATGTTTAATCCAAACATCATTTGGTGTACTCCATCCTTTCTAAACCAAACTGGATCCCTGTCATCAACCTCCTAAAGCCCTACCATATAAAATACCCAAAACAGCTAATTGCCTAAACGGCTGAAATAAACCAATGATCCCTCTCCTATGCTAAAGTAATAACCATAACCTTGTATAACTTCTGTATATTATTGAAATGCTCACTTACCCTAACTATCAATAGTCATTTTGTAATCATTCGCAGGTCATTACCTTCCAAATGTACCACCAGAATACTAAACCCAATGCCACGTGAAACCATGCAATGGCAATTGCATACCATTATGCCTAACTGCATCCCTGTTTTACTGCCCAGTGTATATAATAATTAACAAAATGAGATTTCCTTTCCAAAATCAATTCAATAGCAATCCTGGCATCACACCAGCTATCCAATATAAGCAAGAAAACATTTAATGGCCATCACAGCATTTGCTGACCAACAAAGCATCCTCTGAATGAATTTAATACATCCATAAAATAAATGCCACATGAACTGTAACCAAGTGAACCTCCATTTACCAATGCCAGCTCTCACAATAAAACCTATCTTGTCAATAGCCAATGTTGGTCAATCTTCACACTATCACACCTACCCCAACCCTTCAAACCAATGAACCATCAACCAAGATTTAATAAGTTCACATAGTCTTGTCACCCATGCAACTATACTACTTGCAGCTAAATCCTTCTTGACAAACTAAACTGCCTTACCTGTTCCCCAAGCCTGACAAATAACTAAATCTTTCCCACCAAGCTCCTTCCCACAGGCAGCTGCAACACAAATTTAATGAATTTGGCAATTCCCTACCATAAGCCTTCCTTATAAAAGGTTCCCCAAACTCCTTTAGCAAGTCTTTAACCCTAATGCAACCTGACAAACCTTATCTAACAGCACAAACACAACCCCTACTACTGCCATATCAAACAGATGAAAATTAACTCTAATCCCCAATGATTCCTGCTAAACCTCCTACCCCAGATTGAATTGAAACTCCAACTATTCAACATCCCCTCAATCGTCCTTCCTTCATGCTGTCCAACAAACCACAAACCAACCCTCCCAAATTATGCTCCCCAACTCAACACCTCCTGTCACATTTGTAAACAAATGCAAATCCCTATTAACAGCTCTCTCCATCTGCCAAAAGGTCATCACAATGAAATGCTCCAAAAGGCACCACAATGGTAAAAACAATGCACCAACTTATTAGCCCCCACCCAACCTTATAATGTTCTGTCAGACCCTTCACCTAGCCTTAAAAGGGAGCCATATCACATACATCCTTCTGGTTGCCTGCCCCCCTCATGACAAATCCAATGATGCCCAGTGTTAAACTCTCAAAGTAGCACCAACCACTGAGCAATCAATCTGCATAGCCTTTACAAAGGAAAACTCAAACCCAACTACCATGCCCACAAAATACAATCCTATGTCACATTATCATGATTCCACCCCCCCCCGTGGACAACTCCACCTCCCCATAAACAACCCCCTCAACCCATTATACCCTGCCCCTGACATACCTCAGCCTCACTTGCCTTCATACTACTCCCAAACTGCACCAAATCTGACGTGCCTTAATGAGCACCTAAAAAGTAGGATTACCTGTGACCTCTTTGTGCACCACTCCAATGATCAGCATATCCAGCCCAACAAAATCCATCAGCTTCAGGCCACCAACTGATGCCCACTCTGCGCTCATCCATCTGCAAAAGAAAAGAAAGCTGTATTAGGCACTGCTGAGGGCCAACCTTGTTCATCACCTGCACAGAAATCTCACTAACCCACCTCCCTTATCCTCAATAACCTGCACCGTATCCTCAAATGAATCTTTTCACAACCAGCTAAGGAACACACAGCCACAAAATACATTCTTATGCCACAAGCAGCAAAAACTGAACCCATGTGTTTACAGGACACCAATTAACACATAGAACCTTAAATGAGATACCATCTCGAGGGTCTATATGACTACACCGAAAGATCAGAACAGCGAATGTATGTACATTGACACATTTATGTCGATGTAAATACTGAGCGAAACACCTAAACAGTGAAAACCGGAACGCCTAACTTGTTTCATCATAATGCGCCACACAGGTAAGTACAATCTAAGCTAAAACATTACATTAATTAGCTTTTGCAGGGGGGCATGCCCCCCTGCACCCCCCCCATGTGGGGGGCCTTTCCCCCTACACCCTCCTACTTAAATATACCAACTCTGAGACCACACTACAGTGGGGAAAAGGATATATTTTCTTATCCCCACCATCATTCTGCTAGCTATGGAACACATTCGGCGTTCCGGTTTCCGCTGTTTAGGTGTTTCGCTCTGTATGTACATCGACGTAAATGTGTCAATGTACATACATTCGCTGTTCTGATCTTTCAGTATATTCATATAGAACCCCATCTCGAGTATGTCACTGCTAGACATTATGAACGAGAGATAATTAAATATCAAATACCTGGGTCACCACAGTCTTGGAAACATTTCTGTAAACAAGCCCCAGAAGAATGTCCTCATGCAATCATTCTTACCCAAATTAAAATATTAAAGAGACTACCCATTCAGGTATTAGAGTGTACAACCTTGTAAGCTTCCCGGTTACTGCTTTGTTCTACCAGGGCTGCAACACCAATTAAACCCTTGCATACTTCTGCCAGTACAGCAAAATATTGGAAAGACATGACAAATGAAAATCTGTTGAATGAGAGGAAGAAAACAATAAGCCACCAAGTCTCAGACCATCCCCTCAAGCCTATCTACCACACCTATACCCCCCATGGATCATTGTACGTTTTCTGGCAATCTCTCTGAATTTGCATTTAACTTACGTAGAAATTATATCAAAAGTGCTGTGGTCATCAATTCTGCCCCTTCATATGTGCAGGCTCTGTGACCCCCCCCCCCCGAGTGATTCCCAAACAGAGATGGGAATCAAACCTGTTACCTTGTGTCTAGGAGGCAAACACATGCTACCTGCCATCTCTGGGAACTCTAAATCAAGAACCCTTCAAAGTTTAAAGAACAGCCTACCTTATGAGATAGAATCTGTCCATTCTGCCTCAGCTGGGCAGAAGCAATGTCAGCATACTGCAAATAGCAGTAAAAGTACATGCCAGCCATACCTCTCAACATCCTAGAGCAAAACATCTGGAGACAGCTATAAATAAAAGTGGGAGAAAGGCCCAAAATAGGGACTTTATTTTTTTTTATTGCTCTTACAAATTTAAAAAGCTGATAGATAAACAGTGTTGCATTATTTTTAGAAGGATTCTACACATACCCCACAACCTATGAAGTAAATATGTTGTAAATGGCAGATTTCAAAAGACACGCAGCAGACATTCCTTTCCCTAACCCAGTCATCCAAACTACCCAACCTGCAGTATTACTGTTCTGCACATGCATGGAAGGCAACTGTTATATTGGACAGCTTGCTGCCCGCGGGGTGAAAAAACTGTTTTCACCTTCACTGGAACCACACCAACACCACAAAGTTGCAATTTTCTACTAGCACCAACAACAAACACCTTACTGGCTAACAAATACTGGACCATTCATCCTCCCATTCCCACACCAAAAAATGGGGGTCTGCAGACTTAACACTTATCCTCTTCCTTGGCAGCAAGCCATGCTTTTCTTTCATTTCTCTCTAAGTATGAGACCCTCTTCCATCAATTAAGATACTAAACTACAGTCCCTTCTGTTCATCTTTGGTGGTATATAACCCAAAATACTTTTAGTAAAAGGAGAGTATCTTCCCATTGTCTTCTCAAGCATACTCAGGAAAATGGCACCAGAAAATATTGTAAATCAAGAGGAAGAGGACAGGCAACTTGGGACTATGTCTATTATTCAGGATCTTAAACATATCTGTAAATGCTATCATATGAAAATGGGTTGCATGATACATAATCAGTTAACTGTTGAGGCTGTAAGAAATTGATAGCAAATAACCTAAAGCCACAAATACATACAGTATAAATATTTCAGGCATGGGCACTAATGAACTTTTAGCCTGTCAATATACCAAAAGTGTTATTCCCATAATAATAAGTAACCAGGTTACTCTTCAATATATCTATGCTAGTGTTTCTGAACATGGGAGAGCTATGCCTGCCATAACCCTCCCCCATGGCTGTTAATGCAGCACAGTGCATGTGCGCCTTACTGTCATGCTTTGCAGGCAATTTACAACCCATGAAACACCCATCCTGGCTTCATAGGAACAACTACCCACTATATCTCATGCTAGAACACCTTTACAACTAAGAAATGTATACCTCAAACACAGACAAATGCATATCCCATGTCTGAACACCCTTCGTGAACTCCTTCACCATGGATCAACAGTCTCTGTGCCACTATACATTCTTACAGACTTATAAAATTGGCAAAACAACAAGATTTGTGCTAGCATGCATTGCCCACAAGATATGAAGCCTAAAACTCAAATTTAAAGTCATTTAGTGACTTTGCTGCTAGATCAGAAATGCACCTTTTTTCCCTCTTTCCTGAGGAACTGACCAAACATGAAGCAAAAACCCCGACACTCCACAAACTCCTCAAAGTTGAGATGCAAGACCGCGAGCTGACTCCATAGAGTGAACAAAAAAAAGCAAATCCACAAATTGCAGAAATGCCAAAAATAAGCCTCACTGAATGACCAAAAAAAATACTGGAACCCTCAGCAAATGAGGCAGCCCACCCATGAGCCTGCTCCTGCATCCCCCCAAGGATGGAACCATTGGGCTAACAATCATCCCCTCTTTTTTTTTTTTTTTGAGAAGCTCCAACCCACACCAAGCACCCGCGATGCCCAATCATCACCAGAGTGTGCCTCAAGCACAAAACACACACCAACTGGCCAGCACACATCCAGAACCAAAAGACATAGCTCCACCACTGTGACCACTGTGCCTCCTTATCAACCATGACCGGGAGACTAGGTTGTGTCTGAAAAGGGTCTTGTACCAGACCACCTACCTGGCATCAGAAGACATATTTATTAACAAAAACCCTGTGGGAACCCTCTCCAACTTACACAGCATGTGTCTGTCTTAAAGAAACAATAGTATTTACATCATAATTTTGGGAAAAAAGCTCAGCAAGCTCCTGCCTGGTGCCCTGCAGAGTTCTGCAGCAGAAGAGAGACAAAAGAGAGACTTTGGAATGATTAAATATAATTTTTCTGCATTTTCTTGCTGTCTTTAGCTAATTCTGCCTAAAACGCTGATTTTCTAGAGTTTCTGTGATTTAAAAAGCTTGTTTCAGCTACATATTGTATTTATTTTACTGCCTGCACTTTAACAAAGTTGTTTTTGTGTTTAAATTACCTGTTTAACTGTTGTAGGCTACACACTCAAGTGTGATAGCTATTTATGTGCATTTAAAGTGTTTTTTTTATTGTATCTGCTTTATTTTCTGAAAAAAAACAAAAAAAATACTTGTTTTCCTGCATTTCTAAGCTAGTTTAGTCCAGTCTTCAGGTTAGTGCTGAATTCAGGGCTGTGTTACAAGTTTCTGTGTTTGCCTATACCTTACGTGGATAGAAGGAAGTTTCTCTGTTCACTGTGAGAGAGGGAGCTTTGAGCAGCCTATCTGTCCCTGGAGGAGTGGTTTCAGCCCAGAAATTAGTAGTTTATTGGCCATTTTGGGCTAATTTCTATATCTTTCATTTCCCTGCTATAAAACTCGCATTTGCAAGGTTTTGCGTGTTGGGCAGCGCCAGTTAGCTAGGGTATAACTGTTCCCGGCTCCACAAAGTCTACTCTTCAAATTTTCCCTTGGATCTAGACAAACTTTCAACTTAAGCACTCATATCATTCACTTCTCATCCCTGCACTTGCTCAGAACTCATAGCAAGCACTAATAAACCTTAGCACTAGACCCCCCCCCATACTGTATAGAAGGACAAAGCTCTCTAGTTGACCTTACCAGCCAGTCAGTAAAACAGTTCACTGTACCTATCCAGGCATGTCCAAAGGGCAGTTTCAGGTGTACTCTCCAGTCCATCTGGTGAATCTGGGCATTTTGAGACAATGTTACAATTGCCTCATGTACACAGACAACCCTCTCCTCCTTCTACCAAACACTAATACATGCAAGAGATGCAATTATACAGCCAAACTGGAGGCTAAGCTCTCTCAACCCAAGACTGGACCAAGCAGTCAAGAGGAGAAGGGAATTACTTGCATCAAACCACCAGTCTCACATATACCTATGAAACCAGCATTGGCAAAAAACACACATAAATACACAAAAACATACTCAGAGGCTCTAAATAAAAATCTGCAAAAGCAACAGAGACCTCCAAAGCAGACATCCAAGCCTCTCAACAGGCTATGTGCCCACAGAGTGGTGCACAGCAACGTCTATTCCGCTCCACAAAGGTGGAGCCACAATGGACCACGAGAACTATTGCTCTATAAGCCTGACTAGCTTGGTCTGCAAAGCTATGGAGCGCATCATCATGGATCTCATTAACAGAGACATTGGAAACCTGCAAACACTGGACCCTACCCAGTTTGGCTTTGTTAAGGGCAGATCATGCCTCCTAAACCTGGTGGACTTCTTTGAGACAGTTACCAAGGCTATAGACAAGGGAAAGGTGGTCCACACAGCCTACCTAGACCTCGCAAAGACCTTCAACACCATTCCCCACTCAGGTATTATAGACAAGCTCACCAGCCTGAACATAAACCCCTATGTCACGAGATGGGTTGCCAACTGGTTCATGGACAGAACCCACATGGTAAGAGTTGCGGGAGCTAGGTCTGACTCTAAACCGGTTACAAGTGGCGTTCCCCAGGGCTCAGTCCTAGGATCCCTCCTGTTCGGCATATACTTCTCAGAGGTACAGGCAAGCACAGAAAGACTATGGCTGACCAAGTTCGCAGACGACCGCAAACTAGAAGCTATAATTGACTCTCTGGCTGACACAGACATCCTCCAAAAGGGTCTCACTGAGACAGATACCTGGTGTCAAAACCATGGCCTCAAGCTAAATGCCAAAAAGTGCATAGTCATCCCCTTTGGTAAAAACAAAGTACCCACAAACTACCACATAGGTGATAGCCCCCTAAATATGGAAGACGTAATAAGGGATCTGAGGACCCAAGTAGATAGTAACCTCTCCTTTGATAATCACATTGCCAAAGTGGTTAGAAAATCCTTCTATATGGCCCACCTAATCACAAATGGGTTTGCATCCAGATCGAAAGAGGTCATTGGGCCCCTCTACGCAGCACTCATCAGACCCATCATAGAGTACAATGCCCCATTTGAGATGTACCTTACAAGACACCTGCAACAACTGGAAAGACCACAGAAGTTTCTCACCAAGAGGATCACTGGCCTCAAGCAGATGCCCTATGCAGCTCTACTGAAGAAACTCCAGCTGTACTCTGTTGCATACCGCCTACTCAGAGGTGATCTCTGCCTGACATACAAGGCCATGTCTAACCCAGAATTGATGGACATGCTCCACCTAAAGAAAACCATATCCCCTTGAGCCACACACTCCAGGGATCTAAACCTCACCACAACAATAAATAACACATGCTGGAGGGATAGATTTCTGCCCCAGAGACTTCTCATACTCTGGAACAAGATTCTAATCTACATTAGGCAGAGGTCCTCGCTAACCCTCTTTAAGAGAAACCTTGACGAGTGGATGGGAAACAGAAAGTTTACCCCGGGGATCACTTCAATGGCTCTGCTGGACAGAGGCACAGGGAACTAATCTAAGGGGGTGGTGAAAGCCAATGCATTCCGGCTAGGCTTATAAATGCCTTCGGGCAGATAGCCTAGTACCTACCTATGAACCTATGACCCTATTTACAACACCTCTATTTACATCAACATTATTTGCAATACTTCACCTCAATTTTATATCAAGCTTATAAGTCTAATAAACTTTCCATTGCCACACTTCTTTCTTTTTGTGTGGTTGATGAAAGTGTAATATAACTTTTACAAATGTTAAAAGATTAAAGATATCCTTTGTTTCCTGTTTTTAAAGCTGTAAAACACTTTGTACTTCCTTTTATTGTTTTCTTGTTTTTTCTTCTGTATCTCAAAGTACATTGGAACAATTGAAGATCCATGTATTACAAAGTACTAAGTGTTCTACAGCTTTCAGAGCTGTAAAGCAATAAGTGCTTCTACATATTTTTCTTCCTTTGTGTTTGTAAGTGGTAGAACATGCATTGCTCCACGTAATACAAATAATTTTGACTAACATTCTTTGATCATAATCAAAAATTATATGATGTCAAAATGGATATGAAGCTTTGTTTCCCTCCACTCTAGAGTTTTACATGAGCTATGTAATGTTTGACTGAAAATGATTGGGAAGATCATAAGTCACGTATAATGTTTACAAATGGGAGTGTGTTAATATGGTTTGTAATGTAAAATGCTTGCAACTAGGATTGTGTTGGTGCGGTTTGTTTTCATTTATATAAATGTAGGATTGCTTATGTCATAAGTGATGGTTTAATAAAGATGTTTCTTGTTTAAAAAGGGACAGGAATTGAATAATTTATGTAATGTTGCTTAGGTTACATGATATATAGCAATATATGTGAAGTATAATGTTTGTTAATGTTAATTTAATACAATTTGATTACTTTTGTATAAATGTAAATCTGCCTGCGTCATAAGCGATGATTCAATGAAGGTGTTTAAAATAAACATTCACTCCTTTAACATTTAACAACTTGGTTATGACCTGGAACCCAATCAGTATTATATAAATAAGTCCGGAAAAGGCAGTAGAGGCAGGACTTATTAAAATAAGGTTTAGTGCATATAACCACAGGAAAATATAATGCAATTAGAGCTCACTTAGTTTTCAGTAAACAAAAAAAGCAGTTCATTAAGTTTAACTCTACCATAAAGTTCTATGTGGTAGCCATACTAGTTTCTGAAGGATGATGGGCACGGGAAGAGCCCCTATCAGGATGCATGGGAACTTGATCCTTGTGAAAAATGCTTCATCCTTATGATTTTCTTCCTCCTAAATGCTATTTGCATTCAGGAGTTTTTACCCATTTCTGATAGTACTTGCATGAGGCAATTACAAATAAGTTGAAAAATTGTCAGGGAGCCTTCTATACAGTCTATTCTGCAAAAAGACTGTTTTTATAAAAAAATTGCTGCAAACTTTGCTAGACTTCTCACCCTCAGCAAGGCCAAAAGAAATCTTCGTCTGAGATTTGCTCAAAGGCACATTCATAAAAAGCTACGATGGGGATATTGAACTCTACAAGGCTTGTGTCTTTCTGTTATACTCCTGCTTTGCTCCACATTGAACATTTCACTGAAAAACTCACTTCTGAATTATGGCTGTTTACCTGCAGTATTTTACACAATCACCAATAGGTCATTAATATGTCAAACATTCAATTACCTATCTAATGCACATTGGAACAATTTGCATTTTACACATATTTAAGGTCATGCTTCATATTTGTATATTAAACCCATTACACCCTCTACCCTTAACAAATAGACATTGACTTTGGGCTCAGTATTATGGGTTATTGGAGCTCAACAACTCCTCGGTATTCTCATTAATTAGTTCATGTTTAGGACTGCATGTGTAATGGAAGGATTGTTGAGATAGTTCCCATTAGCACAATGTTGTATTGTTATCTGTCTTTGTACTCAGCCATTATAACAGGGCATGATTAGATAACAATCCTCTCTCCTAGTCTGAATGAAATTTCATACCTCCTGACACCAGTACATTTCTTGCCTGAAAAGCTGTCAACGAAGCTAAATTCCTGAAAATGCAGTTTTGCAAACTACCTGAAAATATATGTATATATCTCAAAAACTATAAAAGTTACAAACAAGTTTATAATTACAACTGTACAAACAACCATAAGTATCTCTCTGACCATAATTGATAGACCCCAGCTATCAGTGAGATATTTGTTTCTTGCAAATGTGCACTTCAGTTTTCTGCAATTCAGTTTTGTATGTGTGACTCCACTGCTGTGATATTTACACATTTATGATTTGTATGCATATATAAATATTTGATGCACAAATAAATGTAAATATCTGTAAAGCAGTGTGAATTATTCATTAATTATAAGTACAACGTTTTTCCAGCATTGTGTATGCTTTCATTTGAATGGAGCATCACATAAAGACCTTCTGGTTCAAGTTATTAATATAATTATTAGCATATGGCATATATTCATCATATTTCTAGAAAATAACTCACATTTTCTGTTGAAGCAAGTACCCTGTTTGTCTAAGGAGTCATTCCTAATCTCAGGTCTATATCACAACATTGAAGTGTCAAAACTTTGAATGTTATAACATCGAACCCAAAACCACGAAAGCTGAAAACCTCGAAGACTGTGAACAGTGATTTTTTCCCCGGGAAAAAAATCACTGTTCCAGTGCAAAACGCGAAACACACGGACACTACAAACTATTTCTAATGTGGGGGGGGGCAAAGCCCCCCACACCCCGCTACTTAAATATACCAACTCCAAGATTGCACCACAGTGGAGGAAATAGTGAAGCCATGGAAATGGCCCACCAAATTCTTTCCCTGGGAAAGAATTTGATGTTCTGCGGCTTCGATATTTTCAGTCTTCAAACTTTCAAGTTCGAGGTTTTGTTGTTTGAACTTTTCAGCATTCGATCTTTTGATATACACCCCCTAATCTCTGTGATGACTGGGCATGTGAAGTGTTGTTCCTCAATGCAGCTAGTGGACATTGGCTGATGTGTTTAATACAGCTATATAATATTTATACATTGATTCATATTTTATTCATAAACAACCATAAATATCTGTAAAGTGGTAGTAGACAGGCAGCAATAATTAGTGCCAACTTTTGCAGCATGATATACACTGCCATTTGGTAATTTGAGGCACCCATCCATACTTTTTCTGGGCTAAGTTATTAATCAAAATATTAGTATGATACATATTCATAATTTGGCATTAAAAGAAGTTACCCTTTTTCACTTACTGAACACTACATTTGGCTCAGCATCCATTTATGATGTGTGATGAATTGTCCTATGAAATGGTGTCCCACAATCCTACTAAGGGGATGATGCCTGAAATATTTACATAAAAGAGACAAATATGCATATATATCACATTTATTCATAGCTTCATAAGTTCATAGGTACTGACTAGTCTACTGACGTGTGACAATCCTAAGAAGCCATGGTAGTTTTTAGCCCTTGTATTTTGCATACAAATATCCCACTGGTGGGAAGAACAAGCATATGTCAGGGCATTTACTTTTTGCCCCAACTCATGAGAGACATTGGGGCTAAACCAGAAATGAATTTGCGGTTTCTCATCCCTTCATTCAAATTTAAAAAACATATAAATATAAAATATAAATTAAAAAAATTAGTAAATAATGCTTTTTATTGAGTTGCTTTAAAAAGTAAAAAATAAAGAAGAATGTAAACTTTGCAAAACAAACACAGACAAGTTGATTTCAAAAAAGCATTTGAAGCTGGTTTTGATGATTGGTGGTACTTCTGGAACCTCATTACCACGATCAGGAATACCAACCTTGAATGCTTTTCTGAAATCAGCTTCTCTGTGTTTGTTTTGCAAAGTTTACTTTTTAGAGGGACTTAGTACAAAACATTCTTTATTAAAAATATTTTATTTATTTATTTATTTTTATTCCTTTTTAGTTTGTAAGTAAAATATGTGTCCTTCTGTGGTTCTGTCAGGTTCCTTGATAAATATAGTAAGAAGGCAATTAGCTAGACAGTGGAGAAAATGGTGATGAGAAGCTTGTTGTGTTTTCTGCTGTCTCATGAGGAATGTGACAGAACCACAGAGGAGCTTTCCTTTATTTAAGAAAATGTATATTAATTCAAACTCACTTATTCTGCCATTTTCTCAAGTGAATAATATTTTAAAAGTGTCCCTGACTAGTTATGACTTTTCCCTGATTCTTTTGGGATTTATCCTTGATTGTTTGAAAGGTATGATGCAGAGAGCCAGAATACATTAAACAATTTGTCAAAATGAATGGCTTCCACTCAAGGTGCATGAAGCAGTTGTGCTTCCTTTTTGATAGTGAGCTGAGTCTGAAAGATTTACTCAGCAATAGCGGAATATGGACTGTCAGAAGTGGTACACATTAGTCGTGTTGGTGGTATGCAGCATTACTCATCACAGCTGTGCGGGCTTGGTGGTAAACAACATCACTGTCACAGTTGTACTGATTTAGTACTTATTCAGTCAGAGAATTACAGGTTGTGTGTGTGTGTGTGTGTGTGTGTGTGTGTGTGTGTGTGTGCGTGTGCGTATGTGCGTGTGTGCGTGTGTGCGTGTGTGTGTGTGTGTGTGTGTGTGTGTGTGTGTGTGTGTGAAATGATGTAAGGAGATGCGATCACAGAGTGCAGGAACCATTATTTGCTGCTCACTGTGTTGTGTGTGTGTGTGTGTGTGTGTGTGTGTGTGTGTGTGTGTGTGTGTGTGCGTGTGTGTGTGTGTGTGCACAATCATGCATGCATTTGTAGGGAGATGTGAGTGTGTGTGTGCATGTGTGTGTTTGTGTGTGTGTGTGTGTGTGTGTGTGTGTGTGTGTGTGTGTGTGTGTGTGTGTGTGTGTGTGTGTGTGTGTGTGTGTTTAAGGCTGATCATTGTACAATGCATCCCACTCTGTCCTGTCTCATCTTTGTGGGTGTGTCCCTCACTGACGAGAAGCTCAATGCTTTTTCCGCTGTCTCGTGAGAACATGACAGAACCACAGAGGGGACACAGCCACAAAGCCAATTTCAATAAAAAGCATTCTAAAAATTACTATATCTCCCAGTTTTTAACTTTACTAATTCCAGGTGTACTTTGCTTTATGTAGTGTGGAAGATGATTACACAGAAGAGATATTCTCTGTGATACATACCTCTCAAATGAATTGTGACTAATGCATGGAATCTCAATCACAATACAGCAGTAGTTTAGCTATTTAGAATCAGCTCCATTACATCAGTAATGCCATTTTTCAAATTGACTAGTTGTAGTCAAAGTTGTATTTTGCATTTCATTTATTCATCTTAGTCTATTTATGTTAAAATAAGTATTCTTTCCATGGTATGGAGTTTTCTTTCCAGTGTTATTTTTTGTGAGTGTATGCATGTTGCATTTGCAATTTGTGAAGTCTGTATATCTGTCCGGTTTCATCAGTAGTCTACCATATCCAGAGAAGATAATAGAGCTATTTATATTTGACTTATAGTCTTCCTTTTGGGACAGTTCTTGTCACACAGTATCTTCATTTGGAGGCATCACTTCAGAAGTCTCTTTCTGCAACTCTTGATGACCACTGGTTGTGATAGTTGGTTTCTTGTCTGTCTGGAGCTTCCATATCAGCATATTTTCTAGTACAGATGCCATTTATTTCTTACATGCATTTTTATCATCTTCCCCATGAACTGCATGGAATATTGACTCTGAAACTTTAGCTTCAAGGAGCACACGCTTGGTGTTGTTTTTTTTTTTTTTATTGATACACTGTCTACAACCTGCATGTCTAGTAGTCTTTTGTTTTTATTATTATAGTATTTCCATCTCCTTTATTTAGTTCCCGTATTTCTTTTATATGCTGATTTTCATGCCCCAGCAACACAGGTGAAATAGGTAATCTGCTTTTCAACCTTATAACTCTCAACAGATGATCTCACAAGATACTGATTCCCTGAAGTAGAACATTCCTATATCTAAGAACTGCATCATGAATACCCTCATAGATTTGCTATAGTTCTTTCTAATTAAATATTTAAGTGTTTGCACAGTTCTGTCTACTTACTCCCTGGAAGGGAGAATGCATGGATTGGATGTCATATGTCTGAGTTCCTATTCATACACATATTTTATGAATTTCAGATGTATGTATTATGTATCTTTCTCAGTTTGGAAATATCAGGTATTCTCTATATTGAAAATATAGCCTTTAACACACTAATCATATTTCACCTGTATTTGTCAGTGTTATTATTTCAAATAACTCAGAATAATAATCCACGTATGAGATATATGGTTTCTCTGAAATGCAACAAATCTTTACACACTCAGATTAATGGACAATCTCTAACTAGCAATCCTAGTTTCTCTTCCATTGGACTGTTGTAGAATGCACAGCATATTGTACAAGTCTGTACTACTTGTTGTATATGTTTGAAGTAACTGGCCAAATCCACTATATCTCTTAGTTTTTAACTTTACTATTTCCAGATGTGACATGTATCCTTAAAATAATTTGCTTATTCAGTTGGTTATGAACTATCATTTTTTCAGATTTAAACATGAAACCTTGGACACAACTTATTTTATCCCTGAAAGAAACATAAGGCTGAATTTCTTTCTCACTAATGGCTTTGCTGTGGCCACCCTTTCATTATATTTTTCACTGTCAGCATTTCCCAGTCAATGTCAGTGTGCTGATATTCTTTTATTTTTAATTCTGCCATTTGTAGTAACAGAATTACTAACAGAATTTATTCTTTGTTTTACAGAAGTTTTTCATTCTCCTCTGGTAACTATGTTCTGCATGTCTGCTATGTGCAGTTTCTTATCTGGCCTGCATATATATTTCACAACTCAGTAATCTCTAAGGTGTCTTGTAAAAACAACAACAAAAAAAAACAAACAAAACAAAAAAAAAAAAAAACTTTTTTGAATGTGTGTGTGTGCAAGGATTTCTACCATGTGATTTTTTTTATTATAGACAGAGGGCTGTAACTAGGGTGGCATGAAGGGGATGGCTGTCCTGGACATAAACCATTAGGGATATAATTTGCAGGTGCTGATGGGATGGAACTGCAGTACCAACATTCATTTATGAAGCCACAGTGATATCAGGGTGAAGGTTAATGTGTGCTAGTAGCAGTAATAAGGTGCTTGTTACAGTTGTAGCTTGCTATAGTTGGGGAAGTATCGAAGACTATTTTGGTCTAAAGCTTTGGGTTGAGGGGGTGCTAATCTAGGGAACTACCCAGGGTGCCAGCTGAATTAGCTATGGAGCTGCATATACTTATTCATGGCATTTGTCACATCCATACAGTTTCTCTTCTATCTGAGCACATGTCATTGGTCAGTCTGTAAATGATCTTGCTCAATCGGATGACATTACCATTCTCACTGGCATCTAATTCCAATAAAACTGGTTCATTAACATCATTTACAGCATAGTATTTTAATACTGAAGCATTTGTAAACACCTTCTAAATCATCTCAAAACTCTTAACTTGTTCCTAACTCCACACCCAGGCCATATGTTGATGCAACAGCTTTCTTAGAGGCATATTTATCTTATCCATATTGGCACAGACTTTGCAAAATATTACACCATTCTTAGAAATTTTTGTAATGTCCATTTGTCTTCTGGCTTTGGCAAGTCTCAGTTGCTTAGTGTTCTATGAATCAGTTTTCAGACCGTCTAACCTTTTAAATTAGACAATCGTCTTTTGTATTTCCATTAATTTATCATGAAATTGTGCTATCAAAATGTATACAGCATCTGTATCAGACTCTTGTAATGCTGTTCATGTATCTGCACTATACCAATAGATCATTAATTATTATGTTTCCATCTTCTTCTAAACCTTCAATTACTGAGCCTTGACACATCAGTACATCTCTGATATAGACTACATAAAAATGGAACCCTAAGGACTTTCTACCTTCCAAATGGCATATTAAGTGAACACATTTTAGAGCATTCTTATTGTAGCCAGAAACACATGTAGTACAAAGTGTCATTTGGAATTCCCAAAACCACTTCATAGCTGTAAGTTATCACTTTACTCATATTTTGCAGATCAATACAAATGCAAATCTTAACTTTCTTTACAATACTGACAATAATACTTAGCCATTCTATTGGATTTGATTGCTTTTTAATGACTCCTAGGTTTGCTATTCTTTTTTTCACATCCTACTTTACTTCTGAGTAATATGTGTAATTTTCTTAGAGCACATATCATTGACACTGCATCAGGTTTTATGTGTATACAAGAGGTGAATTTCCTAAACATTTAAACACAACAGCATAATAATAATAAAGGATATCATTGCTCTGATTTTACACAGTATGTGAGTCTATCCCCGGGATTCAGTGAGGTTCCATACAGGAATAGCTTATTCCTGCATGGAAACATCTGTTTAAGAGCAGCATGGCAGCACGCCATGCATAGTAATGAAGGAGCATTGCCTCTGCTCCTAAACAGACACGGAGTGTGGACCAGTGCAGGGGGTGTGTCTGAGAGCAGAGCTCTCACAATACACATGCCCCTGCACTCAGGAAGTGCCACCCGGCAAATATAATGAGCGTGAATGCTCATAGGAGGCTGCATACCTCCCAAATGTACAAATCATCGCAGAAAGTCCACATGTCATG
Organism: Protopterus annectens; assembly: GCF_019279795.1. Lineage (NCBI taxonomy): Eukaryota > Metazoa > Chordata > Ceratodontiformes > Protopteridae > Protopterus > Protopterus annectens. The sequence goes on along the minus strand of NC_056735.1, from coordinate 308,794,405 downwards.
CCCATACAGCACCCTAATTGTCCTGGCAAATCACCGGGATGATCTCAGGATTGAAGTCGGTAAATAATGCTTACATTTCAGTGTCCAACTTCAAATCCATCATAAAACGTATATTAAAACAAATCCTGTTACCCTAGCAACTCTCCCAAGATTATAAGAGCAATAATGAAAATATATCCGTAGTTGTACCACAATTTGTTAAGCTTTGTCCAGATAGTGTGCCTGAACAGGTTGAGAGGTATGGGGGATTGCTAGGATGTCTGCCAAATGTGCAGATGCACACAGGAATCCACAGCAATAAGTGAAACCTATCCCTTCCAAGAGAAAATAGCAGTAGAGAATTTTTTTTATCAAACAGATTAAATTTAACCATAGGTGCGTGGGTTTGCCCATTGCTTAGCTATGCGTACTGTAGCTTAAATGGCACAAGAAGATAAATAGAAAGATAGATGCAGTTGAAGCAGTACTGCAATAGTTTATTGGTCAGGGTGTTTGCTTTGTGAGCAGTCATTCCCAGTTCGATTCTCACTGTAATAAATTCCATTTTCCATGTGAAATCACTTTATGAACACTTTTTATTTGCTCTATAACCTAGTAAATAACATATATTTGTGAAGTGGAGTACTGCATTAAATGCAGATGTGAGGTGTCATTGTAATAATGTGGTAAAATCCACAGATAAACACAAGTGCCTCATACAGTATATGTACACATGAATCAGGGATATGAAATGAAGGTATAATGTGTAATGAATGATAAATCTATAGAGTGTCCAAATCTACCACTTCCCCAAGAGCTATGTTTCATTTCTGTTTAAATTAGTGCGAGAGTAAGTGGGAGTAAGCACTTTTAAGCAGTAGTAAGCAGGTTTAAGCCTGTTTGCACATGGGTAAGTAATGTGCACACAGATTAAGCAATATTGAAGCAAACTCCCTATAAGCATATTTAACTGGAAGTTAGCATTGCTTACCTTTGTGCAAACTTGCGCAAACCCACTTACAACTGCTTAAAAACGCCTTAATCACTCTGTATCCAACAGCTGCTGTCCTGTCCAGCAGCAAAATAAACAGCCATTGCAAGTCCTGAACCCAGGACCCTGCACACTACAGTCACAGTAGTTAACCAGTAACCATCACAGCAGTACATAAGATTGAGGTATCCCCAAACAGATCCTCACTATAGCAAAGCCACAATTTACATGTGAAAGGAATCTATATACAGTTTTATGTTGTATACCCTACTACATAACATAAATATGTGAACTGGAGTACAGCATTAAGTCCAGATGTGAGGTGTCATTGTAATAAAGTGGTGAAATTCCCCAGTAAACACAAGGACCCCATACAGTGTACGTACACATGAATCATAGATACTAAACAAATATATAACATATAATGAATGATAAATCAATGCCAAACAGCAAATAGCCTGCAAATTTAAAATTAAGCAACATTAAGCATTGCACACCCCTACTTACTAGGTGTAAGCAATGTGTAGGCCAGCTAAATCAATTTGCCCATTGGTATACCCCTTTAAGCAATGCCAGCCTTAGGTAAGCAGGTTTGCCATAGCTTAGCATTTTCAAAACAATCCAGTCACGACAAAGTGCAGAAAATCTGCCTTATTTAAACCCCACAGGCAGGAATACATCTTATAACTGGTTGTAGCTTCCTCCTGTAGGCACTATGGATGGTGTGGGTGAAGGTTCATGCTTCTGGGCACAGCACTGGGGAATCCAGGAGTCCAAAATCATGGCAGGACTCCTTGTTAAAAACCATGACCAGAGACTGCTGCAGGGCCAGTACCAGGGTTCCCAATATAAAGTGAAAGCCTGGGACCATCTCGCTCATGACCTCACCAGTGCCACTGGCATCCCTCGAACTGGTGAGCAGGTCAGGCATCACTATACTGACCTGAAATGGAGAAAGAGGGAGCTCTTGGATCAGTGGATCCAAGAGGCTAGGCAGACAGATGATGTCCCAGGTCATGTATATTATCGATAGAAATGGCTAAATATTCCTCTTATGTCTTTGACAGTGGCAGACAAGTGGGCTGTGAATCAGGAAGCCCATGCCTGTAGGATGCAGAGGCTGTGTTGTGAGGCAGGTTACTAATAATCTTGCATGTACTGTCATAAGAACTAAAACTAAAAGTAATAGAAAGTTAATTGCCAGTATAAAACCTGTATTGTGTATGGCATGTACTGAATAAACCAGACAATATGGCAGGAAGAGTCCTATATAGGTTGTATGTAAATAAAAGGTTAACAGCCTGGTAATAAAGGTCAAACTCCTGGACTGTTTGTGTTTACAATGGTATCATATGGTAATGTAGTGTTGCAATCCCTTAATAGTAATGTTGTATTAAGCACTGCTGCCCACACTGTGCTACATAAATAAAATGTGCAGGAATGTCTGTATATGACTGTTGTAATCACAAGGTCATATTGTATGACTGAGAGAGACATAGACAGAAAACAGTCAAAAGATAGACAACATAATCCAAATATCACACTCGACTGGACATGAAGGGTTGTATTTTTAGCACACACAGCCATGGTTCAAATCCTGGAAGTGGTAGTAAGCTGTATGCAGAATCATATCCCTCAACGGTACTGATCTGTCCAGAAGGTCCAGATAATTGGCCCATATCTGCTGCCTGTTACCCTGTCCCCCTGGCAAATCAGTGGGATGATCCCAGAAGTTTAGGCAGCAAATAATGACATACAACTGATTGTCAGACATCATAACTGTCAGAAATATATCTATAAGAACAAACCTGTCACTCTAGCAACTCACCAAAGTGTTATGAGAGTAATAAGCAAAGTATGTCCCAACTCCACTCCCATGTTGTGCAGCTATGACCAGAGTGTGCAGTAACAGAGTGAGACGTATGTGCATAATAATAATGTGGAATCTGGTAATATGTGTGGCAACATTCAGGTAGTGTTAACAAACATTCCACCCACAGGTCTGTCAGATGGGAAAACTGTGCCTAGAGATAAAAGACTGAAATCCTGGAATGGTACTGTTTAGTCTGGTATTGTATGGCAGTGTTAGTGTTGCAGTATCTCTGAATAATAAGGTATTACTCATCACTGTCATCCACACAGTGCTACATAATAAAACTGTCTAGGAAACCATGTATGAGTGTTGTAATTACAAGGTCAGATTGTAAAACCACAGGAGACTTATAGACAGAATTCAGAGAAAAGATACACAGCAATATCTATATAGCACACTCAACTGTGATGTACCCAGTTTTATTTTTAGGAGACATAGCCATGGTTTGAATCCTGGGAGTGGTAGTAAGCTGTATGCAGAATCATATCCCTCAACTGTACAGATCTGTCCAGAATGTCCAGATAATTGGCCCATATCTGATGCCTGTTACCCTGTCCTCCTGGCATATCAGCGTGATAATCTCTGACATTTAGGCAACATTTAATGTCATATAACTGACTGTCAGGCCTGTAAATATTTGGAAAATGTTTATGAAAACAAACTTGTCATTGTAGCAACTCACTAAAGGTTTATGAGAGCAATAGTAAAAATATATCCCAGTTTCACCTGCATGTTGTCAAGACATACCCAGAGTGTGTGCAATACGAGATGGAGAGGTATGTGCATAACATCAACCTGGAATCTGGGAATATGCGTAGAAACAGGTAGTGTTAACAAACAATACCTCCAGAGGTATATCAGTTAAGAGGTGTATACTGCAGGTAAAAAACAGTTCATGTATACAGTTGTCTACAACCATACCACTGTCCAAACTAAGGCCATAGGGTAGTGTAATAATACCTGTAAGGTACAGATCACAGCACTGACTAAGAAAGTAATGAGGACTACAGGGATATACAAGTTGTTAATTGACATCTTTCTCTCCCCCCTCTACCATATCTGCAACAATAAACTAAATACATAATTCAATTGTTATGTGTACAATTAGGTCTACTGTTGGGACATATGACCTATCGTTTGATAAATATTGAAATTTGTTTCTATGCATGTGCCATGTTGAAATACTCCCACATTGGTGGCATGCTGCCATCAATGTACCTGCATGCTGTTGTAATGGCCACTGTGGTTCCATATATGCATGTGTTCTGTTTGCAATGAAACTGTTCCATATCTGGTATTTTGAGTTAATGGAAATATCTAATCATGCTGTTATACCTAATCTTGGAATGTGTTGACTATTACTAACCCATGTATGTTTTAAAATTGAAACACCATAGCATGTTTGGGAAGGCCTCTCTCAGCGGACCCAACTCTCCCACCTCATTCGGCCATGGCACCGGGCACCAGCATGTCTGGGGCCCACTCTGGGACCTACTCATCTGCTGGTCCAGCACCACCTTCGGGTGGAACTGCCTCAGGGGATGGGGCTTGCCCCCCCCGGGAGTGGGCGTGGACAGGATACTGTCACTTGTCGTCAGGTCTGGGGTCAAGTGCATAGTGAGCTCCGCAGGGAGTTTGGAGATCTGCTACACCAGCTTGAGGGCTGTGTGGCACATCTAAAGGGTCAGCCTGCCCCTCCTACCCAGCCCCCAGTGCAGCCACTTTTGGGGCCGTGAAGGTGCAGTGGTGCTGCCCATGGGTGGGGACCTCAGTCCCACTGTTTCCACTAGAGGGCTCATGGGCTTCCAACTTCCAAACACCCTACCCCATCCTAGGCGTTTACCCCCCACATGTGTCATATACCGCCCCTGTATGCTGTCTTGTCTGTCTTGTCAGTTATCCTACCCAACCTACCTCCTCAAAGATACCTACTATCCCTCTCCAACATCCCACTCTCACCTTAAAAAAAAAAAACAAAAAGGTCAATCTGTTCCCCCCAAAAAATCTCGCCTCATATATAGCTGTCCATTTCGCACGTGTCCACTGGACACATGTAATCTGGTGTAATTGGCTTCACAACATATTATTGTTGTCCTCACCCCTCTCTCAGGGGTATGAGTGTCCAAATCTACCTCCAAATCAGTGTATATGCACAGCTGTTGCTGAGAAAAAATGGGCAGCTATGGACCTTCCCTACATCCATCCTGCACATCCCTAGCTATTTTCTCTACTGTCCTTCCCTCTTTGTTCCCCTTTTTCACCACTTTCCTATCAACCCTTTTTCTTTTCTATTAAAGAAATTAGCGTGGGGGTAAGTGGGAGTAAGAACTTTTAAGCAGCAGTAAGCGGGTTTAAGCCTGTTTGCGTGGGGGTAAGCAATGCGTGCACAAGATAAGCAATTTATAGGCTAACTGACTGTAAGAATATTTAACCGGAAATTAGACTTGCTTACTATCACATAAACCCGTGCAAACCCGCTTACAACTCCTTAAAAGTGCCTTAATCACTCTGTATCCAATGGCCCTTGTTCTGCCCAGCAACAAAATAATCAGCCTTTGCAAGTCTCGAACCCAGGACCCTGTACACCATAGCGCTTTACCACTAAGCCATGTCAGATATACATATCCCTGATGCTTTCACAAACATATCATCCAGCACATTCATTCAACAGTACAGGATTTGTATTTATACATGTAGATGTATGTGTGTGTATGTATGTATATATAAATATATATATATATATATATATATATATATATATATATATATATGTAAATATAAATATATATACACACACACACACACACACACACATATATATATATATATATATATATATATATATATATATATATATATACACATATGTATATAGATATATATGTCTATATATATATATATATATATAGATATATATATATATATATATATATATATATATATATATATATATATATATATATATAGATATATATGTACATACAGATATATATCTATAGACATAAAAGAGAACACAACAAATACATATATGACCAAAGGCACCATTAATGGGAGTGAGTGGGCCCAAGCTAAGTACATCTTATAATTATTGATATCACCCCCTACCCCACAGCCAAACAGATTTGCCTTGCAAAACAGTACCAACACTTGCAAGTCCCATACCCAGGACCCTACACAACATAGCCACAAGAAGTTAAGAGTAATCCATCCCACCTGTATGATGTCAGGATGGTATCAATAACATATCATGCAGTGCAGTCTGGCTACCATAGGGAATGTACAATGTGGAAGCAATAAACATTCCAAAGATACATATGCACACACGTATACGCAGATACACATATATATTTATATATTTATATATATATATATATATATATATATATATATATATATATATATATGTAAATACACATACACACACATAGATATGTATAGGAAGACACATATTGAGAGGGTGCACAGCATATTGAACAGCTAGTATTCCTACAGTTGCCACCTTTTAAAATGGACAGTGTATGATTCACTCATACAAAAGACAATTATTGCATGAAACATATACCCACATAGAAGTCAAAAGATATGACACCACACACAGGTTTGCATACATAAGAAATGTTTATTTGTGTACTATTACAGTTGTATATGCCATGTCATATAGTTGTTAGGTGTTTGAAATACATACTAATTGAGTAATGTAACTCTCAAGCAGATCATTTTATACAGTAATCCGAAAGCATAACATATGTTACTGTCCAGGCCAAGGCCTCCAAGTAGTACAACAGTAAAGAAAGTCTGGGCCACAGGATAACAATCAGTCAACGGTAAGTAATGCAGATGTATAGTTCAGCAGCCTTCAATTACACTCTGTGCTCAACCCCTAGAGGGAAAGGAATTAAGATGCCACAATGAGGATGTATTTGTTAGCTAATAATGCTTAACTGAAAACATCACTATCACACTGACAAACAGAACAGTCTGTATGACAGTAAACAGTAGGCCACCAATGTACCCAAGGTGAAATGTATGAAAATGTACAGCCATATACCTTGAGGCATCTTATTACTGATATCCCTCACATGTTGTAACAGCCTAGGTTATATATGGTGCATACCCCTCCCCCATAGACTGACTTACAGGGGCATATAACAGTGTTACATACACTGACCTCTGGACTGCAGAAGGGCACATGTTTTGTCCAGCTGTAGCCCACAAATATATGGACGTTACCCCACAATATGTGTGGTGGCCACAACAGCACGGAATGATGGCAGGAATGGCAACATCACACAATCACAGGCCACTACATAACAAACCCTTACTGCATGACATATGGACAAGGCCAGGCATATAGGTGGAGGACAGAGGTCAGAACAGAGAGCCATATTTGCATTAGTGCTGTTACACACTGAAAAAGTTGCTGGTGTTACAGGATAGTTTGCAACATACCCTTAGTCAGAAATATGATGTCAGAAACAAATGGATGTAGTCAAGTATTGATAGCATTCAACAGATACAATGCCAGTGATATATCTGACACAAGACTTGTGTGGTGGACAGACACAACATAACAGGCAATCCTGAGGCCATCACGTGAATAGGCCCACAGTTGAGAGCTATGCAGACAGACTGCATTCCATGCTAAACTAGTATGTACACACAAACCCTGTAACACTGGTCTAAACAATGCATATAACAACACTACTCACACTGTCTGTAGGTCTGGAACCTTATACAAATATGTAGCTGGCCTGAGTCGGCAAGTCATCTTGTAAGAGGTATTGCTACCTGCTGTCTGTAGCACTGCTGCCCACACACAGGAAGGATGTCCTCCATACAGGAAAGGTAAAGCGACCACGCCCATATGATGTAGGAATTTATAGTAGTGGGTTGCCATGGCAGTGGTAATTGGAAGTACTACACAGCAGGTTGCATGCAGGTAGCAAGTGCTGGACACTGATTGGTGCAGAGGCCATCACCTGATCATGTGCATCACCTACAAAATCCATGCTGCAATCTATTCAAAGCAGCTCAATCCATTTAGTGGAGAGAGACAGATATAGATATAGATAGATAGAGAGAGAGAGAGAGAGAGAGAGAGAAATAAATAAAAAAAAAAATACAACAAACAAACAAACACACATCCATCCAGCTATCCACACAGCAAACTGTATCCAGAAGAGACATCATTCCCACAACAGGTATGTGAAGCATATTTGCATGCAATTGAATGTAGTACTTTTTCCATAATAATGGGATATATGATGTGGAATGATTTATATGTGCCATCAGGTGTTGTTGTAATGATGTCCAGCTGAACAACTGCTATGGACAATAGTGTCTGTCCCTGTGGGCAGTGGGCCATACATGTCAACTGTGCAGATCAGCACTGACTAACAAGATGTAAGATATCATAGTGTGTGCTGTGTAATGATAGACATGTATATTAGTGTGGCCAATAGCTGGTGGTGGAAGTAATGCCGTTATGATGGACATGTGGGTTCCAGAGCCCACCACTTGCAGGACAGTCATGTTAAAATGTAATTTAGCATGCATAAATGCCATAGGTGTGTAACAGGCTTACCTGCAATCTGTCCCTATATATACCCCCCTAATGTTAGGCTGTGTCCACATGTGGCACCTGCCTGTGTTGTAGCAAGGCAGAACAGTGCAGCTGTGCAGCAGGAAGGAGAGTTAGAGAGTGTGGACCTGATGTCTGAATGCACCCCATAGATATATATATATATACACACACATGTATGTCTACAGATATACATATATATATATATATATATATATATATATATATATATATATATACACACAACTCATGATATATATCTACACATACATATATATATATGTATGTATGTATATATCTATCTATATCTATCTATCTATATATATATATATATATATATATATATATATATATATATATATATATATATATATATATATATATATATATATATATATATATATATGTGGGATCGGTACTGATCCCCGAAGGAAGTTTTTCCGAAGCACAAACAGCCAGGCATACTTCCACGAAAGTGCTTTTTACTGAAAAAGCACTTTCGCGGAAGTATGCCTGCAGCTAGAGGGAGCCGTGGAGGAATGAGTGTTGCAGAAATCGTACTATGGTGCAGATAAGGGAATATTGTTTTTTTGTAGCATCTTTAACGAAAAGCGCCGTGAAAGCTTTTCGTTAAAGTGTTGGTTATTAGATTCGGACTATTGAACTTTCGTTCAATAGTCCTAGATCCACATATATATATATATATATATATATATATATATATATATATATATATATATATATACAGACACACACACATACACACACACACACACACACACACACACACACACACACACACACATACACATATTTATATAAATACATGTTCCCTACTGTTGAATGACAGTGCTGCATGATATGTGTGAGGGAACATCACACATATCAATACACACACACATATATATATATATATATATATATATATATATATATATATATATGTATATACATCAGTAAGTGTGTGCAAAATGGACGGTTATGTCAGGTGTGAATTCCATGTTGGGAACTCATTGCCCTTGTTTATGAAGGTGGATTTGGTAATTTGGGGAAGGATAGCAGGTATATTTGTGGATGTAGGTTGGGTTGAAAGATAGAGAAGACAGCATACAGGGGCGGTATATGACACATGTGTTGGGCAAACACCCTGGATGGGGAGTGTCATCTGCAATGTGAAGGCCCATGAGCCCCCAATATGGAAACAGTGAGACCAAGGTCCCCACCCATGGGCAGTCACAACATCAGCTTCATGGCCCTGAAGGGTGCCTTGGCTGGGGGCTGAGCAGGAGGAACATGCGGTGCCTGTGAGTGTGTACTGAGGGCCTCAAGGTGCTGTAGCACATCCCCCAAGTCTCTGTGGAGCACCCTATGCACCAGACTCTGGACCTGACTTCAGGTGACAGGAGCCTGTCTGTGTGTGCTCCGGGGGGGGGGGTGAACACCATCCCCTGAGGTAGTTCCACCTGAAGGTACTGCAGGACCAGTAGATGAGGAGGCCCCAGGGTTGGTCCCACATGTGATGTGGCCTGGTAACATGGCTAGATGAGGTGGGAGAGGTTGTTTTTCTGGCAACAGTTCCCCGAACATGCTATTGTGTCACTGTTATAGAATATATGTGGGTAGTAATAGTCCACTCATTCCTGGATCATGTCCAACAGCATGCATGGATATCCCCATTAGCACAAAACAGCAGATGTGCAGCATTCACAAAGCAAACAGAACACATGCATATATGGAACCATAGTGGCCCTTACAATGGCTTGCAGGTGACATTGTCCATAACAGGCCACCAATGATAGTGTCCCCACAGGGAACATGACTACAAACACATAGCACAAAGTGATGTACAATACGATATATGTCCCAACGTTAGGTCTTCAGTAGAAATACCTGTTGAGTTGTGTGATCAGATTATTGTTGCAGATATGGTGGGGGGGGGCAGAGATGTGTATTAACTATGATAACCTTGCAATATGAGGTCCTCAGACCTGTTTCCATCTTTATCTCTTTCAGGCAATATGTCGAGGGAACGGTTGCCCTTTTATACAGCAGAGGAGAATGATGTCATCATCTCACACCTGGTGCAGCACTATCACATGTTGTTCAGCCAAACAGCCCATGATCTGTAGGAGCAGATCGCCCTGTGGAATGATCTTGTCCACAGGGTAAACGATGTTGGCCTGCATAACCGCAGTTATGAGCAGGTCTGACATCGATGCACCGATCTACTTTGCCGTGCCCATTGGCGTTCTACTGCAGTCAGGGGGGACCAGCTTGCAATGGGAGGGGTCATGCCATCCAGCCCCCCCCTGACACATGTTGAGGAGCTCCTTGCCAACCTCTGGGCACTTGCCTGCCTGCAAACACAACATCTGGCAGAGAGCATAGTGGAGGTGGGAGCTGCTCACACAATGGCAGAGGAGCATGCAGGCAAGGCTACAGGGCACATCAGTAGACCACTGTTGTGTATTCATCCACATCTGTACAGTTAGATCATGCATATGTGAGATGAAATATATATAATCTGCTGCATTGTAGCAATAAACAGATGTGCATAATCTGTAATATTGTGGGCTTGTATTGTTGATGTACTGTAATGCTGCACCCAACCTGTACCAATGCCACAGCTGTGGCTACTGACATCACATCTCTCACATACTTATGTAGGTCAAGTTATGGCCTTGGTATATTCCATGCACACATTTAACACACCTATCCATAATGCATGCTGTAAATGTTCACATATTGTTGATGTTAAGTGCAATGCATCACAGTAGTCACCATGATGGTGTATCTGAAGTGTATGTCAGACACCTGCAATATAACTAACATCCTGTTATTGCAAAATGTGTGCACAGAGATGAACATAATGGTGGGACAAATGGCCTACAGTAGGGACATGTCTGAAACATCACCTTTGTACAGTGCTATAACAGTGTATATACTAGTATTACAATAGCAACTGTTACAGATTTACACTATGGCATATCACAGTACTGCAGTCCACAATACTTACAACCTGAAATGTGGTCCTAACATGAGCAATGAGTGTGTAATATGGACTCCTATGTTAGGGCAGCAAATATGGGAAATACATACTTTCACAAACATTGGATGCATATGTGTCCATACACTCCAAATAAAATATAGTGGAAGCAGCTGTTGAGGTACTGGCAGCATGCATTCTTCATGAGTATGGACCTTCCAGCAGGTACACACCCCCAATGTCACACCAAGAAATGGTCTGCTGTCCAAGACGTTTGGCCATCAAATGTGCCCACTTACCTGCAACAAAGGCAGCTGTTGCTTGCACACATCTTGCATGCCATGATGTGGACCCCATACCCAACAGGTAGCACCCAGGAGTTGGACATGTAGCCATACCTCACCATTGCATATACCATGGCAAACAGTGAAGACAGTCATGTAGGTGGCAAGAATGTATGGGACAGGATTAATGCAGAAAATAAACAGATGGCCATCCAAGACAGATGATGTCACATGTAGAAAACTGGTCATGCAGGCTACATAGTAACATGCTACAACACTGAGGGAGCAGCAGGAATGTCTAGCAAGTACTAGCTGTGCAGTATCCATGTCAGCAATTGCCTGGACTCTGCATATGTGTGGCCCACGGGTTAGGGTAATCAGATGGGACAGTTGTACCACAGGAAACATCAGCCAGGCCTCTCTACAGGTAGCATATGCATAACAGAAAAGGTCCCCAAATGGCATGCGTTGCAATGTGTACTGGTGTACCAAGACCACATTGGAAACCTACAGACAGTATCAAGTAAGATACATGTGCTGCACAACCAACACCTCACCCCACTCCAGGCCCACCATCCCCATCTGTACCTTGCTTGTGCCAGTGTACACCTGTATGTTTGCCATTCATTAGTTGGGACTAGGGAGGTACACATGGTGTTCAGTGTTTGGGACACTGCAAAATGACACACATGTGTAGGCCATAGTTGTCAAGCATCTGCAAAAAGGTTAAGGGTGGGGAGGGGGTGTCATCATGACACAACAGTACACTGAAGCAGGGATCCAATGGATGGTGCAAATGGCTGTATCTGCACACAGTCAGGGTCAGGAACTGTAGAAGACATAACCCTGACTCCACAGCAATAGTGATGGCAGTGTGTGACCTCCAAGGGATGTGCACATGAGTTGACCTTGCAATCATGCAGAGTTGGGGGACATGTGTAGGGCAGACTGACCAAATACTGGCAAATGCAGATGGCCCATGCTAGTATACCCCTGCCAGGAATAGTGACTGCTGTAGTACACATAACTGTAAGTGCAACAAACCATCATGATAAGGGTGTGCACACATATGCACCCACAAAGTGTATGCATCTCAATCAGCATCTGCACAGCTAACACATTTGTTTGACACTGCATTTGATTGTACAGGTCATATGTCACATATCAGGTTCATCTAATGTTACCATATGCAGTAATGTGGTCCCATGGCATATCAAGGAAGAGGGCGTCATATCAATAAGGGTGTGTACACTCCCCATAGCCATAGTAAGGTTTGAAGGTTGTCAGTGTAATTGTATTGTATTGGCCATACATGCACCGCTGATGATGAGATCTGTAAATCAGACATCAGGCATTCACAAATGACATCTGTCCACATATCATCCCAGGTATGTATCAGACAAACACAGAGGGGCTGTGAACAGCAGAGCAGACATAACTGACACAGTAATACACATTCAGCAATGATGTGTACACCTGAAAGGTATGGTGCGCAGTACATGCCAGGGTGCTGAACAGGTGCACAGCAATACTGTGTATGTGGGTGCAGTGTGTTCCAGGGGAAGGGGCATCACATACTAACACAACCCATGCATCACATGCATGTATAATGTTGCTAGCAGGGATTGACTATAGCTGTACTGCATGCTGTTGAGTGCCATATGTCATGCTTTTGACAGATGGGTAATGGGAGGTCTGTGTGTAATATCTTTGTGCAACCTCACCTGTAAGTGTGTGTATGTGGGGGTGGTGGGGGTTATTTTGTCTGTATGTGCAATCTGGTGGAATGGACGGGGGTTGATGTATGTAGGATGTGTGTGTGTGTGTGTGTGTGTGTGTGTGTGTGTGTGTGTGTGTGTGTGTCCATGTATGCACATGTGTGATTGTGGGGTTGTTCATACCTCTCGACTTACCTTTGAAATCATGCAGTACATGGACATGGACAGACACATGAGACACCAGGAATACTTGTCTGACATGTAATCTCAGGACAGCTGATAGTATAATAAGATCTGTAGCATGGAACATGCATTGGGAGGGAAATTAGACACCAGGGATACTGTTATAATTGCAATCAGCAGAAAGGTGAAGGAATACCCACGTATGCAGCACTACAGATGCATTGGGGAATTACTAGACAACACCAGAGAGTGTTTCCAAATATTACTGTATTCCACATAATAAGTTAATAAAGCAACAGATCTTGCATCTACTGAACAATAGTTATTATGACACTCCAGTGCGTGACATTATTGAGTGACTGTAGTAGCCCCTAACATATGGAAGCCATGCTCAAGATATCTGGACAAACCCATGGTGAACACTGGATGACAGCAGTGAGTCTTTGAAAAAATTACTCCAATCAAGTCAAAGAGGTAATGGAGTAACAGGTCATGTTTTGTGATCACTTGTCTAGGCAATTAGAAGAATGATACATTAATGATTGGTATTAATGACTGTAAGTTTCCAAAACTGATACAGGATGGCGAACTTAAGAGAATAAAGTAGGGGCAGTCTGTAAACTCAGGGACAGGAAAGTATTATGGTGGAATGTTAGTGTGTGTGTGTGTGTGTGTGTGTGTGTGTGTGTGTGTGTGTGTGTGTGTGTGTGTGCGTGTGTGTGTGTGTGTTTGTTTATGTGTGTACTGTTAAGCAATGAAGTACAGGTCTTAAAGGGAGTTTCTTGTTTTCCCCTCACAGGCGAGGTGGGTCAGGGTCCCTCCTGCAGGCAGTCTGATGCTGGTGTCCATACAGACACTGAAAATTATGATAGATGTGTTAAGGCACAGGCAGGGTTGACAGAGGCCGAAACTGCACAATCATTTGACATCCCGCTGTTATCCACCCCATCCACGCACACAGTCACTGTGCCTATAGATACCCCATCACCAGTGGCCATAGTAGAGGGGACAGCTGGTGCTTGGTGGTAGTGCACAGGAAAGTGTATCTATGGCATGTGTGTCCGGACACAGCAGCCATAGCCAGATGTCCAGCAGGGTACAACATTAGGCAGATGTACAGGGGTGCTTGTTGGAGGGTTGCTGGTCAACGTGCCCCTGGCAGAAGTGTCACATCTGGTACCACCAGACGCATGTTTCAGGCTGTCATGGAGGTGCAGGCATATATGGAACATTACACCAGACAGGGTATGAGGCTGCAGAGGGCTACTGTTTCAGCTGTTAATGACAACATCCGTGATCTTGCAGGTGCCCTCCGTTATTATACAGAGGTCATGGACAGATGGTGGGATGAGATGGTGGGACTCATCAACCATGGATTCTCCGTGCCCGAGCATGTGGTGGGAGTAGTGTGATGGCCACGTGGACATAGGCCAGCAACACCAACAGCTGGGGGTCAACATGGATGTGCAAGGACACCAAGCTGCTCCCGTAGTGGCAGTACCAGCCCCAGCACTGCAGGGGGGTGCTGTCCACACCACACCACAGCAAGCCACATGCATGTGGCCCTGGCCAGTCTCAGGAGGGACCTGGTTCCAGTGGACATATGTCATCATCGGGGGGAGTACCATATTGTGGCTTGTACCTGGATGTGCCCATGGAACCCCTGGCAGGTACAGTTCTT
The DNA here is from genome assembly GCF_019279795.1 of Protopterus annectens. Lineage (NCBI taxonomy): Eukaryota > Metazoa > Chordata > Ceratodontiformes > Protopteridae > Protopterus > Protopterus annectens. The sequence continues at coordinate 308,779,129 of NC_056735.1, read as the reverse complement.
GTGTCCATGGCTGGAGGCGGTGAACTGCACACCCTGTCAGGTATGATCTGCTGCTGTCCAACAAATTCCTGTATAGGTCAGCCACATGGCAGATCTGTGTGCATGCATACTTACACACAATAAAAACACAGCTAGGGCAACCCCATACCTACGCACACCACATCACCACGGCCATATCAATAATTAAAACCCCTCACTCACACACATGGTGTCAAACTTATGGCTCAGCCTAGGTCTCTGGCAAACCAACAACACACCCTGTGCATATGATGATACCTGTGCCACATCCCTGTCATCCATAACATCGATGCAGGGACAGGCTAATATGGTTCTGATGCACACGGTGACTGTACTATAGTGTACCAATGTAACATGTAACGTTTAACATGTTGTCAGCAGTAAAGTTTAATGCTTACATGTCAGGAAGTGTAGATGTCCAGCCATGATGCATTATAGCTGTTATTAACACTGAGTGATTGTGGTCTCCATAATGTTATCTGTTTGTGTTGTAAGTGTCCATGTTTCAGCAGGAGAATGGTCTGCTGCCATATCTCACAAGGGGTATGGCACTGTGGTGACACCTTGGCTGTGCCATATCCTGGGTACAGATGAACACATGTCACAGGTCTGTATAACAGTTACTGCCCGTGCCACATGGCTGATAGATCTCGGGGGTGGTGCATACAGTTGAGTGTATGGTGGCTGCTGTTAGCAGCCCTTCTACAGTGGACAATGGTAGTTGTACTGGGTGGTACACACTGCATCGATGTATAACACACACAGAGGCTTTCATGTTGATGCACTACACAGAGAATACTGTACAGATGTATGTATGTACCCATGCAAGGAACCCATTGTAGCCTATGTAATTCCACCAAGCTGGAATAGGCACAACAACACATTGGGGAATAAGCAGTCCACTAGTTTAATGTCATTGATGATGGTACTGGCAACTCAGTAAACATATGTGTGCTGGTGTGGGTGGCACAACCCTACCCATTGGAGGGTGAGAGGTGCTATAGAACTGCAGATAGTGTGATAGACAACTACCTAACCTGTTAACATGAACTGTACTGTATTACGGCCAGCTAAGCAGGGGGATACACTCAACAGTAACTGCAGTGATGTTGGCTGTGTCAACAACAGCCACACCCAGCTATATATACCAACCCCAATATTGCTGCACACCTATACAGTGGGGAAGATGCCATTTACACTTCTAACACTAGTTGTGATGGAATGTATGTCCACAGAATGATACCTGTGAAATGTTAGCATATGCCAGGCAGTTCTTGGACAGATGACCTCCTGGGACATGCATATTCTGCAAACTGAAGTAGAGTCCTCCACATACATGCACACTCTTACTTGGCAACACTGGGACTAGACCCCTACCTAGGTATGTAGTGCTACTGATGTGTATGGCTTTAATAGCACACACCACACAGCTTTTAGGATGAGGTGTGTTCCAGTTTACATGTTACATGAAGAACATCCCCAGGCATGTACAGTATGGTAATGGGGGATGTAATGGTTGTTTATGGACAATACATAGTGTGACATACCGTCATATATCCATTGACAAACACATAACAGTGAGACACACATCTGAGAGACCAGGGCCTATCACTGCTAACTACCTTGTCAGTCTGTCCATTGTGTTACAGGTAGGTTGCACACAGCACATACATAACTGGGCTGGATAGTGTTCTCAGTTACCTGTATGGTTGATGGTGACAGTGATCCCCATACAGTGGCACATGGGACATGTACCGGGGGTACCATGGTGTAATGACAGTATACCCAGCACCCACACCCCACTGTGGATATTGTATGCACTGAAACCTATGATAACACTCTGACATACTCACCATCACACATTGACCAGGACTGCAATACAACCCCTTGTCTATCCCTAGAGTGCTACGACAGGGATATGCATCAAATGCACATGCCACAGGCATAGCAGGGTGATGCATTGTCATGCCTCTCCTACTGTCAGCAGCATCACTATCCCTAATACTGTGTGGCATTGTGTATTGTAATAGGAGAATGTGGCCTCATCATGCTGTAGCCTACATATAGACACACACATGCACACATACACACACTTGCCAGAACTCAGTGGGTATTCCATGCCTATCAACCCATTTGTACAACAGTGCTGTGCTGGTAATGAAAGGCCCAGGTAGCCCTTAGGGAGAACAGTGTAAAAAGGTACATGTAATGTCTGGTACAGTAGCAGCCACATCTAACTATGACAACGGGGGGTGCGGTGGGTGTGAAGGGCCTCAGGGTGTTCCCAACTACAGGTCTACAAACACATAGACACTGATATTCTCAGTAATGAACACGTACACATTTTTCAGTACTGGGGTGCATTGGTTCAGGTGTTCATAGGTATGTACCAGGCTATTGTCCATGGAGAGATGGGAAGTGTAGGGGATGTGTGTACAGTGGTATCATGCCACCTGCCATGTGCCAGCAGGCCATCTATCAACAGATACAGCTGGGGTGGTCCTCAGGGTGAGAATGACATGCATCAGTCAATCATCTGGGTGCCTCATACAGACGGCCAGTGAGGTGCTCCACTTGACATGTATTCAACATGTATTACATAACATGGTCAGTGTCTGTCTTGGAGATCTGTACCCAAGCATGTTCTGTTGACAGGGGTAGTGTAGTTGAGGTATCCATGGCATGTGGTGTGTACAGGGGGTGGATTCCTTTCTGTGGCATTTATAACACAGCTTGGCAGACATGTCAGTGTCAGTCAAGCATAGATTGCCTGTAAGTATCCAAGATGGATACCTGACATCTGCACATCTGTACAGAGGACAAACAGACATCAGCTAGCCAGCTAGTTATGCATTAGGATGAATGTGTTGACAGATAGATGTCTGACACCTATAGATATGCCATTACTAAATGAAGGCAGCCCTCATGGACATGTGCTTTACCCACAGTAGTCTACAGTTATTTTCCACATGTCAGATCATTATTCAGTAGGAAATATTTAATGAGACACAGCTCACACACCAGGAACATGACAGTGAGGACTCTGAGTCCATCTTTGCATGCAGGGGTATTTGTTTCCAGTACTACAATTTCCTATCTACACTTACTTGGGAAAGCACTGTCAACAGTAGTAATGTAATGCTAAACTACATTCCAGTGTGACTGCATATAACCTGGGATACTACCCATGTATGTAACACATTCACAGGGATAAAAGTGTTGTACAAGCCATATATACTCAAGTGTCCCAGACAGTAAACTCATACCCCTTGCTACTGTAATGACAGCACACAGACGCATGGTATGTACATGGCATTACATACACTTATTACAGATGTCATTACCCTGCTATGTTATCAGACTGGAATGTGGGCACTGGTTACCAGGGGTGAGCCATGCTTAGCAGGTGTCAGCATTGCTGCAATATAATAGCTAAGCACATTTGCACACTGGTAAGCGAAGCCTACATGGTGTACGCATCCGTACATTTAACCGTACTTTAGCACCGCTTAGCTTCACATAAACCCACACAAATGCACTTAAATCTGCTCAGAACTGCCTTAACCCTTCTGTTTCCAACAGCCCTTGTTCTGCTCAGCAACAAAATAAATAGCCCTTGCAGTTCTTGAACCCAGGACACTGTACACTACAGTCACAGCAGTTAATCACTACATGATGACAGCTGTGAAGACAGTTGATGTTTTTCCAATATATCTGTCATTACACATACTGAATAGTATTGAACAATTGCTGTGACCTCTACAATTGTGTAGTACTTGTTAGTGACATTACTGTTGCATCACGTATGTTGTTATATCTAAATATACTCATATCACATAAATACTGTGTGATACATCTGGGAAGGTATACACAACAGTAATGTTTACACATAAGGATATGTATATAGGTTCATAGGTAGGTACTAGACTATTGGCCCTAGGGCCTATATAAGCCTAGCCAAATGGTACCCTGGCTTTTGCCACCCAAGAAAATTATTTTCCTGTGCCCCTGTCAAGCAGAGCTACAGAAGTGATCCCCAGGGTGAATTTCCTATCTCCCATCCAGTCATCAAGATTTTTCTTGAAGAGTGCTAATGAGGAGCTTTGTTTGATATAGATAGGTAATTTGTTCCAGAGTATGGGAAGTCTCTGGGAGAGGAATCTATCCCTCCAGCATGTTCTGTTTATTGTGGTGACAAGGTTTAGGACCCTAGAGCGTATAACTCAAAGGGATTGGGATTTCTTTAAGTGGAGCATGTCCAGCAGCTCTGGGTTTAATATAGCTTTGTATGTTAGGCAGAGATCGCCTCTGAGTAGGCGATATATGACAGAGTAAAGCTGGAGTTTTTTGAGACAATCTGCATAGGGCATCTGTTTGAGGCTGGTAATCCCCTTTGTGAGGTATTTCTGTGGCCTTTCCAGTTGTTGTAGGTGTCTTGTGAGGTACATACCAAAGGGGGTGTTGTACTCTACAATGGGTCTAATGAGTGATGAGTTGAGGGGAACAATGACCTCTTTTTTCCTGGATGAGAAATTTTTGTGTGCCATGTAGAAGGATTTCCTGACTACTGTGGTGATGTGATTATCAAAGGAGAGACTACTGTCCACCTGTGTCCCAAGGTCTCTTATCACACTTTCTGTGTTAAGTAGACTACCGTCTATATGGTAGTTCATGGGTACAGAGTTTTTACCAAAAGGGATGACAATGCACTTTTTGGCATTGAGCTTGAGGCCATGGCTTTGACACCAGGCATCTCTCTCAGTGAGGCCCTTTTGTACGATGTCTACATCGTTAGGAGTTTTGATTATGGCTCCTAGTTTGCAGTCATCTGCGAACTTTGTTAGTCAAAGACCTTCTGTGTTAGCCTGTACTTCAGAGAAGTAGATACCAAACAGGAGAGGACCTAGGACTGAACCCTGTGGTACTCCATTTGTCACTGGTCTGAAGTTGGATTTAGAGTCTGCTACTTTCATAGTGTGGGTTCTGTTAGTGAGCCAGTTGGCAACCCATCTTGTGACATAGGGATTTATACCTAGTTTAGGGAGTTTATCTATAATTCCAGAGTGGGGGATAGTGTCGAAAGCCTTGGCGAGATCTTGATGGGCTGTGTGAACCACCTTACCCTCATCTACGGCTTTGGTGACCGATATATATATATATATATATATATATATATATATATATATATACATATGTAGATATATGTATACATGTACATACAAATATATATTCATATATATGTATTTATATACATCTGTATATTTCATTATATATATATATATATATATATATATATATATATGTGTGTGTGTGTTTGTATACATAGCCATATATAGATCTTTCTGTAGATATATATATATATATATATATAGATATATATATATATATATAAATATATATATATATATGTAGGTATATATATATATATAAATATATGTATATATATATAAATATATATATATGTATACATAAATAGATGTGTATATGTGTACATGTATATATATATATATATATATATATATATATATATGTGTGTGTGTGTGTGTGTGTGTGTGTGTGTACATATATATATCCATATATGCATGTAGATATGTATATGTGCACACACACACACACACACATATATATATATATATATATATATACACATACATGTTTAACATATGTCCAGAATATGGAGTGGAGTCATACCTCAGCACCAATCTAGTGCAAGGGGATGTCATGTAAGTATTGCAGGTATAAATGTAGACTGTTGCTACTCTAACAAGGGTTGTCTTAACAGAAATGTGTGTGGGAGGTCACATCTGCTATTGACATGTACGCCATCAGTTACTGACAGACATCCTATGGTCATCATAGTACAGTACCACAGATATCACAGTAATGGTCCTGTGGAATACAGCAGAGATATGACAATAAATGGGGACAGTGTGACACACTCTGGCCAGTCCAGAGGTATACACAGCACCCCTTAGTGCAAGACATGTGGACCAAGCCTGACAATGTGGATGTTAACAGCCATGTAAATGGGTATATCGTGTAATTACTGGAATACATATGCCCACACAGTTTATGCGTTCACACACTCCTGTCTGTCCTGACCCATAATAACTGGTGGTGCAGAGGTCACATGGCCATATACTACCCACTAGTTAGTGACATACATCTGTACAGCATCCCACTGCTTTGTCAGAAATACATGACAGTTATGGTGGCCCGGCAGCAGTACACCTGACAAATATCTGGACATATCATCACACTGGGTAAGTACATTGAGCTGCTAGGCATGTCACAAAGCACTGTGCAAACTACAGGCAGACTGCCACAACACTGCCCTACATTTGTTATGGGGAATACACATGTACCTGCAAATATAGCAGGCTCTACAGGCATGTCACAGCACAGAGTAACAGACACCTGTGTGAAAGTACATACCCACAACCATTGTGAACACAGCCACAGCCACATATGGTAAGCAAGCTTAATATTACAGTATATGGACTGTATAATCAACACCATCCTCATATGGGCCACTCACACACTAACCCTACATATACTGGGCCACTACACAGTGCAGTCTGATGCCTGACTGTGGTATGGGACATGTGCGTGTTTGGCCCTACAAACATGTAAGCTGATAGGGTACCATACACTGGAGCAGCATGTAACATCAGATAGAACAGGACCAAAAACAATGACATCTACTACAGTCTGTACATAGGCCAAGGTACATATTCGCAATACACACACTGTCGACAATCACCATAAGTACACAGACCTCGCTACTGTACACACTACCACAGAATGCCCAGGTTTTGTCCTCAAATATAACCCCTACTATACATAACATGTCTAGGAGTCTGATATCTCACTGGCTTGTTATCAGGTATGATGTCAATAAATAATGGTGTACTGAACATATACACCTTTTACTGCATGACATATATACAAAGCTTGACAGAGTTGTGGCTGGAGGCATGAACACAGGGCCAATATTGACATGTTGCTGTGATAACCTCATACATTTACTGCTGTAACAGGGTTTGTTGTGACATATGTCCTATGAGGGATATGAAGTCAGTAACTCTCATGGCTGTCACCATGTATTGACTGCAATCCTCAGACTACACTTCTGCAGTTCTAAGATAGGTAATCTATGAGTAACACAAGACACATAAGCCTCCAAACACTGGCCAGTCTGCAGATAACCCTACAGGTGGGAGTTTCCTCAATCACACAACACTGTCATGACAGGTATTAAATCATGTAGACCAGCCATATCCACACAAACCCTGTTAAACCAACATTACTTCAAATGCAGAAGAGCAAAACGTACATTCTGTAGTCTTGTCTGGAAGATCCCCCTCCTGTTTGTTGGCCTGTCTCCACAGTGTATGTTGTTAGAGGAATATCTCACTACCATCTGTGATGCCGTTTGCCAAACACCGACATGAAGTCCTGCTCAGAGTGAATGAAAAGGGCCAACACCCACATGATGTTCCTAGTTATAGGAATGTGTTTCCATGCAAATGGCTATGGTAATGTTACCACAGCTGTTTCACATGCAATAAGCTAGTGGGGGACTGCAATTTGTGCACAGGCCATCAGCTGATCATGAGCATCACTTACAAAACACAAGCTGCTGCCGAAGCAAAGCAGATGTACTTCTACACATCCATCAGAGACAAAATGAGAGAGACAGACAGAGACAGAGTAAGACAGGGAGGGTGTGGGAGAGTAAAACCTAAGCATGTTTGTGTCACACACTTTCCATTACAGGGTTTCAACCCCTTGCCTGATTATGTCTTATTATCACATGTCTACTCAGTTATTGCATGCGCCACAGAGCTTACATGTCAGTGAGCTGTCCAAATGTATATCTGATGGTGAGTGACATCTGCAACAGTGATAAAGGAGAGATAAGGTAGTGTAGTAGTAGTAGTCTACACAGCCACATTCTCTCAAGGACTCACACACATTATCACAGTTGGCAGGTTCAGGGGTAGACTTCCTAACTAGCTAGTTTGCCACTATACAGTAATACACAGGTATCACATGCACCACAGGGGTTATCAAGATGATATATGGGCAAAGGGTATGTAAAGGGGTCTGACATCACAAGGTATGTTTCAGTAGGCCAATGGGAGGTGCAGTGAGTGTGAATGGCATCAAAATCATTATACTCCACACACACACAAACAGACGCAGGTTGCCAGTACTGACATGCGTGGGTGCATTGCCTCACAGGTGTGTAGTGGCTGACTGAGCCAGAAGGCTCTACAAGGCTAGGTAAAGGGTATACCTTGGAATCAGGCCACATGAAAACTGTCTGCAGTGTGGCTCAGGGGTGTAGTGTCTGGATTGGCCCAAACAGGTGGGTATTGTATTCACCATCCAGTTATCTGGGTTGCTATTGTGGGTGGCCAGTGCTGGGCGATGCTTGCCATGTATGTGTTCTATAGTCCATGACATGGACAGTGTCTGGCATGTGCACATGTCCCACATGCATGTTCTGTGACATGTGGAAGTGTACCTGGGGTGTCTGGGGCATGTTGTATACACAGATTGTTATCATCAGATGTGCCATTCCTGGCCTCATGTGGTGGAAACTGGCAATGGACACCAGGTTAACCCTGCACCTACATTGGCAGCATGATACAGGTATTCCCTGGTGTCAGTGGCATCTGTCCATACAGGGCATGTGTAAAAGGCATGGTATGTCCTTTGTGGGTTACATTTGCTGGCACTACAGTTGCTGCAGGCATCCAGTGGGGAACATTGTGAAGGAGCACTGTATGCAATTATGTGCCTATTGTAGTGATGGGACAGGGTGCCATGCTCTCTGTAGTCCACTGCAACCACACCATGGTTACCATCTATAGGCAATATGCAGGGAACTGCCAACATAGTGGTTGTTGCCTAGCCGAGTGTGTTTGTGTATGAGATATGGGTAGAAAGTGTTCTCTGAGTAATTGTTCTCTAGGCCTTGATGTCACATGTAGGGGTAGGGATTGTCAACTCCAGCCTCTCTGCTGTTTGACATCTGTTATCCTTGTAAGGTGGACATTGTGACATATAATAGGCCCACCACATAAGACATTTGCAAAACCTACTCCACCATGACTCCAGTTGTTACACTCACAGCCACCTCCACACAGGATATCACACACACACACACACACACACACACACACACACACACACACACACACACACACACACACACAGTTGCCATATAGTGGGTTGCAACTGCTACCTAACTAATACATCACACTACCACATTATGCGGTTATAGCACACACCATGTTAGATTACTGGAATACTCTTTCCCCAGAGGTGTATTTCAAAGTGAATGACATCAGCAGGCTTGCTAAAGAAGGACAATGGAGGTTGTAGTGATTGTGAATGGCCTCAAAAGCATTGCTCCCTACACAGACAAACAAACACACATACAAACATCCACACTTACCATGTCTAGGAATAGAACTCCTACTTAACTAATATATCACACTACAGCATTACACAGTTATAGGACACCCCACAGAGATTACTGGGCTACTCTAGCCCCAAAGGTGTATTTCAAAGTGAATGACATCAGCAGGCATGCCAAAGAAGGGCAATGGAGGTTGTAGTGACTGCAAATGGCCTCAAAAGCATTGCTCCCTACACAGACATACACACACACAGCCACACTTACCATGTCTGGGAAGATAACTCCTACCTAACTAGTATATCACACTACAGCATTACAAAGTTATAGGATGCACCACAGAGATTGCTGGGTTACTCTTTCCCCAAAGGTGTATTTCAAAGTGAATGACATCAGCAGGCATGCCAAAGAAGGGCATTTGAAATTATACTGCTATACACTGTGATGGTTTATGTCATCAAGTACTGTCAGGTATACATATTTGCTTGCAGTGATGACCTGGGGAACACAGGGTGAATGCAGCTTTGTCCAGTATTGTGGTCAGCAGCCTACATAGTCTTGCACAATCATGCCATTCTGGAGGGGAAGCTGCAGATACTTGCTGCTGGGTCTGTGTAAATGGTTCAGCACCTTGGTACAATGGTGGCAGAGGATCCCATGCTTGTACATCCATCGACGTGACAGTATGGCCATACCCTGCTTTGGCCATACCTCGCAGCTGTACAGATACACACAGGTTACTCAGAGGCATGGGTCATAATTCTGGACATAACCCCTTTACAATGTGGTTTATGAGCAGGTTTGTAGCCACCCATTCTTGTGTTTGCAGCCAGGGATAGTATGTGCACACGGCTGACATGTTACTGTGATTTGCCCACATGGCCTTGCATTTGGATTCTGTGGACTGTGTTATGTTGTTATTTGGAAGTCCATGAAATAACATACATTGGCAGTACGGGTGAGACACAGGCCTTTGGCAGAGGACTGTAGGCCATTTGTTAGTGATGCAGGTCAACTGTAGCAGGCCGTTAAATTCTACCACTCCTACAGTCCCAGACTGCAATACACTATATTCCCCTGGGGTGACAAGGTAGGTGTGCAAGGTGTTCATGCCAATACTTTCTGTCAGTATTGATCCAGTGGTGTGGATGCTGGCAGGATGCTGCATACAGCTAGGTACACACCTGCATGGGACACCTGCTCTGCATGCTGCATTCTTTTGCTATTGCCATACACAGGTGAGGGTCATATTGTACTCATTCTCAACAGCAGGGACAAGACCGGAGAGGTATCTGTGGGTGGTGGTGGGGTGAGCTGGGTACATGTGTGCTATGGACACTACTTGCATCTGACTCACAGATATGTATGGGGCATTCCACCTGTAGTAGCTTGTGCAGGGACATCAGATTTTTCTCAGTACTTTTGTGGTCTACCAGTGTTTGGCCAGACAACATCGGTATTCCCTACTACAAGCCCAAATAATGTGCTGCACACCTGTATGCACAATTTAAAGGGTGTGTCCATTTGACAGTTACATATTATACACTGTCTATCTGGGGGTACTTGTGTACTGTTTGTATATCTGGGCCAGCATTCATGCTATATCCATCTTTCAGATGGTGACTCATATTATTTCCAAACATTTACTATGGCTTACTGCTGGAATGTGTTTTGCTGGGAAGCATTGTGTTTGGCACTGCAGTTGTGAGAACTTGGCCTTGTCATCGGCAGTATTGGGCAATGGTCACCAGGACAAACGTCACCATGCATACATACTGACCACTCTCACACAATATACAACACACACCAACCTAACACACACAGACTTGCATATTGTACACATGCTACAATCTATCCTGCTACCTTGGCCAGCTCAAGTAATCTGTGCCCCACTGTTATTATACCTACACATACATGTTACTACATTTCTACATAGGATTGGGGGGGCACACCTGACTGTTACTACAGTTCTATATAGCACTGGGGGGAGCACACCTGACTGTTACTACATGCCTACATAGAATTGGGGGGGGGGCACACCTGACTGTTACTACATTTCTACATAGGATTGGGGGGCACACATGACTGTTACTACATTTCTACATAGGATTGTGGGGGGGGCACACCTGACTGTTACTACATTTCTACATAGTATTGGGGGGCACACATAACTGTTACTACATGTCTACATAGGATTGGGGGGGCACCTGACTGTTATTACATGTCTACATAGGATGGGGGGCACACCTGACTGTTACTACATGTCTACATAGAATTGAGCAGGGCACACCTGACTGTTACTACATGTCTACATAGGATTGGGGGCACACCTGACTGTTACTACATTTCTACATAGGGTTGTGGGGAGGGCAATCCTGACTGTTACTACATTTCTACATAGCATTGGGGGGGCACACCTGACTGTTACTACATGTCTACATAGGATTGGGGGGCACACCTGACTGTTACTACAGTTCTACATAGGATTGGGGGGGGGCACACCTGACTGTTACTACATTTCTACATAAGATTGGAGGGGACAACTGACTGTTACTACATTTCCATTTCTACATAGGATTGGTGGGGGGCACACCTTGTACACATTTGCTATGACTGTACTGGTATTTCAGACACTCCATTTCTTTCTGTATTCTAACCTATCATGCTGACTAGAGGCATATCAGTGTACTACAGGTCTTAGGTTTGATTAACCTACATTTCAGTTTCTGACTTTTTACCCTTCAGAACTATCATCCTAGTGTCTGACCTGTTGTAGTCTGTCTGTGTAGATCTGGGGGGATGTTCTCAATAGCCATCAATCAGAGGCCTTACCACAGCCTTTGTTTGTGTTTGTCTACACCTGTCCTGCTGGCTGAGACTGTTGTTGGGTGTCTACTATCTGCTGGCATCCAATTCAACCACCCAATTCCCTTGCATGCTCACATCCATACCATAGATACAAGTAACAACACATACTACTCCATTCGGCAATTGGTAGGGAGAGTGACTTACCTTGTGGCTGTCCCAGTATTGAGGATGGTGCTGGAGGGATGACTATGTCGGATGCACATAGTACACTCCATATACATGGTTAAGCACAGGTATTGTCATATTTGACATCCCTTTTACTGTATGTGTGAGTCAGAGAGAGGTGTCATTCCCTGGGTCCCTACCGTGTCAGTGTATGTGCTATGCGTTGCCTCTTTGCCAAGGCCTGTGCATAATGGGCACGCCTCCTTCTGCCTAGTGGCTCAGGTTGTTCCTCCTCCAAGTCACTCTGTGTCTGTGCAGGCCTTGGCAATGGTGGGGGGCTGTGTGGCCCTGCACCATGCTGTTCCTGCTGCAGCTGTTTCCACTGAATCATATTGTGTAGCATGACACATACGATGACAATTTGGGTACATGCAGCTGGTGAGTACTGCAAGGCTCCACCGGTTGCATCCAGGCACTGGAACCATGACTTCATAGGTTCATAGGTTCATAGGTTCATACTAGGCTATCTGCCCGAGGGCATTTACAAGCCTAGCCCATAGATTTGTGGCTTAAGCCACCCCTTTAGTATGGGGAACTATACCCATTATTTTGCTGTGCCTCTGTTGAGCAGTGACACTGAGGTAATCCCTGGGGTATATCTGCGATCTCCCATCCATTGGTCAAGATTTCTCTTGAACAAGGCCAGCGAGGTGCTCTGCCTCACATATACCGGGATTTTATTCCACAGCATAGGGAGTCTTTGGGTGATGAATCTATCCCTCCAGCACGTCCTATTAATAGCCGTGTCAAGGTTTAAGTCTCCGCCCTTGTGGCTCTGACGGATCTAGATTTTTGAGGTGAAGCATATTCATCAAATCTGGGTTTGACATGGCCTTGTATGTTAGGCAAAGGTCACCTCTGAGCAGCGTGGCGACTGAATAGAGCTGGAGTTCTTTCAGTCGGGCAGCATAGGACAGATGTTTGAGACCCTTTATCCTTTTGGTGAGGAACTTTTGTGGCCTCTCCAGCTGCTGCAAGTGTCGGGTCAGATACATTCGAATGGGGCATTGTATTCAATCATTGGTCTGATGAGTGATGAGTATAGGAGACTATGACCTCCCTTGATCTAGATGAGAATCCCTTCATGATAAGGTGGGCAATGTAGAAGGTCTTCCTAACTACTTTAGCTACATGGGTGTCGAATGACAGACTACTATCAACCTGGGTCCCCAGGTCCCTGATAACTTCTTCTGTACTCAGTGGATTGCCACCTATTTGGTAGCTAGGGGTAACCTTGTTTTTCCCGAAGGGTATGACTATGCATTTTTGGCATTTAACTTTAGGCCATGGCTCTGGCACCAGTTATCCGTTTCTGTGAGACCCTTCTGAAGGATATCTGTGTCAGATGTGTTTTCTACTATGGCGCCCAGTTTGCAGTCATCTGCAAACTTTGTCAGCCATAACCCTCCTGTGTTTGCTTGTACTTGGAAAAGTAGATGCCAAACAAGAGTGGGCCCAGGACTGAGCCCTGTGGTACACCACTTGTGACAGGCTTTGAGTCTGACATGGCGCCAGCAACTCTGACCCTGTGGGTTCTGTCACTCAGCCAGTTTGCAACCCATCTTGTGATGTATGGGTTAACATTTAAGCTGATGAGTTTTTCAATGATACCGAGTGGGGTATTGTATCAAAGGCCTTAGCCAGATCGAGGTAGGCTGTATGGACTGCCTTTCCTCATCAATGGCTTTGGTGACTGTTTGAAAAAGTCAACCAAGTTTAGAAGGCATGATCTGCCTTTGACAAAGCCAAACTGGGATGGATCCAAAGTCTGCAAATTCCCTATGTCTTTATTTATGAGGTCCATTATGATCCTCTCCATGGCTTTGCAGATAAGGCTTGTCAAGCTAATGGGACGGTAATTTCCAGGGTCGGTGGAGGCACCGCCTTTGTGAAGTGGGACCACAGTTGCAGTGTGCCACTCCTGGGTACATATCCAGAGGTAAGACTATGATTAAACAGCTGTCCTAGCTGTGGGTTTAATTCTCGTTGAGTTCGTGGAGCACACAGCCGGGACACCATCAGGTCCCATGGATGCTGTGTTTTTGCTTTGGAGAGAGCAGTTCTCACTTGGGCGTTGGAGATGTTTGGGGGCTGCAATCGCTTGGTATAGATATCTCTCCTTTTGGGGAGAGGGGAGAAGTTTGCACTGAACCTGTCAGCCAGTATGTTGGCAATGTCTGTAGGATCAGTAATCTTCACATCATTTTGAACTAGTTCTGAGCATATCTGGGAGTTTCCTCCCAGGTTTCTAACATAGCTAAAGAAGGCCTTATGATTGTCTTTTGAGTCTTTAGCTATTTTTCTCTCAAAATTTGCTTTGGATGATTTTATGAGAGCTCTTAGTTTTTACTTATAGTGATCAAGGGTGTCTTACCTTTTAAGGATTTTGCTCTATCTTGTAGTAGCTTCCTCCTTTTGTTGTAGAGTTTGTTTATGGCTGGGGTCCACCAGAGTGGATGCTTGCCTTTGGTACAAAGAGTCTTTGTTTTGCTTGGGATTGCCTTATCCATGCAGTCCTGCAGGTGCTGGTAGAAGGCATTTGTAAGTGATTCAGCGGCTTGAGTACTGTTTTCCGTCGGCTCGGGGCCTTAAAGGAGACCACACTAGTCTTTAGAAGTGTGAAGTCGGCTTTCGAAGTTCTTTACTGTGGTCTTTTTATTTCAGGTGGGGGTGGGATGAGGACCTCCAGCGAGATTAGTTTGTGATCTGATCTCACCAGTGAGGGGTATACTTCGGTGTTGAACATTGTGCTCCCATGTTCGTGATGATGAGATCAAGTATGTTTTCTCCTCTTGTGGGGATGGTGACTAGTTGTTCCATGGCATTTGAGTTTATGAATTCCAGGAACTTTTGGGCTAGGGTGTTTGGGCTTGAGTAGTGTTCCCAGTCTATATTAGGGTAATTGAAGTCACCTAGTATGATGGTGTTTGGTGATACATTTATCCCCTCTAGTGTTTTCAGGAAGGCCATGTGAGGTTCCTGAGTTTGTGAGGGTGGCCTGTAACATGCTACAATTTGCAGAGCAGTCTTGCCTATGGTTAATTGCACCTGGATGGTCTCCGATGCATCGTGCGTTGCCACCAGTCTTGAGGTGTGGGTGTCTTTGATGAATATGGATACCCCCTCCTTTCTTGGTATTGTCCGGATTTTGGGGCGGAGCATGATAAGAGGTAAAACCTGATAGTGCTGGGGTGCTCTCAGGAGCCTTGAACCAGGTTTCTGTCACTGCACAGACATCGATGTTCTCCATACTGAGAAGGGCCTCGAGTGCGTGCATTTTGAGATTTAGACTTCTGGCATTGAGCAGCATTACCCTTAGTTTTTCCTTTTTGTGTTCTAGGGTGGTAGGTTTAGAATTTGAGCCTTGCCTAAAAAGGCACTATGGGGTGGCAAGAGCCTTTGCCAATATCCGAATCCCAGGGGTGACAGGTGCAAGCCGTCCCTTGCGAAGCAGCGTGGCTTGTCCAGCATGTCATCCCAGGCAGACAGACATTGGATCCCCTTTGAATGACACCAGAGTTTAAGCCAATTGTTAAAGCTGATCATCTTATCTCTGTATTGTGGCATCATTCTTGGTGAAGGTAGGATACTGCTCAAGGTCAGGGTCATACCTGCCTGGGCTACATAATCAGAGAGCTCCTCAATGTCTCTTTTCATGTAGTCCAAGGAGGTACGTCTCAGGTCGTTTACACCAGCGTGGACAATGACTGAGTCATATTTGTACCTACTGTTGTTCAGTATTCCAAACACGTGCTCTATTATGATTCTGGTCTGTGTGTGTGCCTCATTATGGAGTTCTTGTTCGGGTGTGTGTGCATTTCTGGTGGGTGTCATCAGCCACGGCCCCAGTGCGTAACCAGCACCCCCCACTAGGTGACCGTAAGGGATGTCCCCACTGGCAAATCTCTGGTACAGCTATGTCAGATGCCAGATGTGGGAGTCGTGATAGCTTCCAGGCTAGCCAGCACACACATTCATTACAATGCCCTGGGCATCACACATGACCTGGCAGCTGACGGAGGGGAAGCCCTTGCTGTTGATGTAGACCCTACCCCGCTCACCGGGTGGTGCTTTAATGCATATGTGCGTGCAGTCTATAGCACCCACTACCTCAGGGTGTTCTGCTATTTGGTGGAAGAGACGCATATTGCTGGCCAATGCCTCATGGGAGTTGGGGAAATATACGTGCTCCCCAGCATGTGCTGACATGGCATCCAGGAACTGGTGGAGTACTCTGGATGCTGATGCTTGTGAGATCCCCATGATATCCCCAGTTGACCTTCGGAAGGTATCTGTGGCTAGTATTCTTAGGCATACACATACCTTGGTATCCACTGGGATGGGTTCCCCTCTGTTAGTTCTGTGTGTGAGGTGTGGCCGGCACAGCTCAACAATTTGCTGTAGGAGGTCCCTGTCCACCCTATAGCGCTCCACTATTGCCAGCTCATGTAGCCCCTGGTAGGTTATCCTGGGTCTGTACACTCTTCTCCTTCTCCTCATTGCAGGTTGGTCGACCGCATTCTCATCCTCACCACCCTTAACCTCTTCCACTTGTTGATGTATGATAGCTGCTGCAGCCCATATCATTTTGTTGCCTTTGTTTGTTATAATTTCCTTGCTTGTGTACATTGGTGGTGTAGAGTTTGTGGGAAAAAACAGAGGGGAAAGGTGTTTGCATAGTTTATAGTGGTGTGCTAGGCTGGGCTAGGCTGCTGCCTGTGTAATTGGCTGATTCTGATACATTTGACCTGCCAGCTATGCTAGCTCTCCTAGATTACCTTCCTACTGCAGTTTTCCCTTCCCATTGCCTTCCTGTTTAACCCCAGGGGTGTGCCATGCAAACACAGTGCTCAGATGTGCACAGAGCTACTATTTCTTGATTTACTTTTTTTTTCCTTTAACACATGGTGCGCGGTGTGCACACCCATTTAGGCAATGAAAAGAGTGCTAAGCAGTCTCAGAGACACCCCCTTGCTTAGCTCTGCTAAGCTAAGGGCAAACCCGAGCCACAGGGCTCCAATAAGCTTACAGTATGCCTGACACACACCCCTATGATGTCAGCTAACTCTGAGGCTTGCACCATGGTATTCTTGCACTTAGACTGTTGGGTGCTGGCTATCATTGAGGGGAAATCTGGGATTCAGTAGCATTCCCCTCATTTGCATAGGATTGCCTGCTAATGCATAGTTAGAAGTCCCACACAGAGCCTTCCCCCTTAGCAACCACTATTCACTGGATATGTTGTCTTCTGCCTGCCATTGAGTATAATGACAAAATAGCGATTTTGGATACAATGCTTATTTTATTTTTTTTTTTTTATTTTCGTCCCGATCCCATTTGCGCACCACTGCACTACGCTTAAACAGCTAAAATCAGCTAAAAAAAATAAAAGTTATTTTTTTTTTTGCCAATAGTTTTCCATGCCAATGGCCAAATATTGGGCCATTGGCATGCTTTACACATACTATGCACCCTTTATTTGGAGCTGTCATGGCTCCATTTTGTAGTTTGCAGAAATGTACTTGGTTACTAAACAAGTACATTTCTGCACACTACACTAGTCCTGCACGGCTGGCTGACAGCTTCCTGGATCACAAATTCACCTCATGTGCATTGTTTTCACCTGTAAATGGGGTAATTTACATACAGGAGCTGTATCCGTGCAGGAATAGTGCAGGAGCGCTCGTGCACATCCCTGGAGCTTATTCCTGGATCGCACAGTGGCCATATTGCCTCCAGCAGCTCCTGCCCTATTCCTGCACGTCATGCTTGCTGAATCCGGGGGAATGACTATACATTAGTGTACCTTCCTTTGTCTAGTTTCATAGCACTGTGCTTTTTAGCGTTTAAATACTTTTAAGCCCTCACCACACATCTGCATTAAAAATATGCTTTTCAGGGGGATTAGGTAAAAATGTTTTAGATCTTATTTACAAAAAGGCTAAAACACATTTAAGGTCAGATGGTCTAAAAATTGCTCAGTCTCCTAAAACAACTTAGAATCAAAGTGAGCGGAATCACATAATCCAAAAAGCAATTATATATATAGCAGTAGAGTCTTTATAGGAAGTACTTTAAAATAACAAAAAAAAAAAAACTCTTGACAAAGTATAATCATCAACTGAGCCTCTTACTCCATTACATTGTAAAAGGTTGATTCAGTTATTACCTCTTCAAACAGCATTTTCTCTTTTTCTGATAAAAAGTTTTCTTCTAGTTTTATGTAGATGTGTGATTATATTTTTGGCTGGAGAATGGATTCAAGATCATTAACCTGTCGAGGTAAAATTATCCTCAGTGATTTGAAAGTTTCATTTCTCCTGCTACATCTGAATGCATTGTGCTTGTTTGCCTACTTGACTTTAATAAAAACTGTGCTTATTTTTAGGGGAAGAAGAATATTTAAAGTGTAAAACAGTAGAATATCACATACTGCAGTTGTTAGGAAATTCAGTCTTATAGATAAAATTGTTTTTCAATAGAACTATAGAGAAAGCACGCATGTATCACACTGGTGACTCTATGATTCTGGATGCAAAAGATGCAGCTTTCCAAACATTGCTTATTGTAATATGCTGTGATGGCTCCTACACACACACACACACACACACACACACACACACACACACACACACACACACACACACACACACACACACACACACATCTGAAACACATTGCCATTGCCTTCTAGATAAGCTGTACATAGAACTTTGCTTTACTGAGTATTGAACAAACTATGCAACTCAGTCTCTGACCTGCTAGTGAAGTGACAAGGATCCAGATTACAATGCTGGCCCTTCATCTTTGAGCTGCAGGACAAAATTTAAAAGATTAAATAACAGACATGGAGGGTGAGTGTCTAGAGACCTAATTTTCATAGTGATTGGGTGGGAAGGAATATATACATTAGAAGGTACTACCTGATCGTATTAGCTGATTCAAAACTCACATTAGAGTGAAAGTAATCACCAGAGATGAAGATATAGCATTTTGTTGTTTATTTATTTTTGAAGATAAATGAAGTTTGGCAACAAACCAAGTTGTCCTGGGACATCGTCATGAGGGATAATATTGATATTAGTGGGTGTTAAGTGGGTTGGGGAGGTGAAAGGGTTAAGTGGAGGCAAGGAGGATTGGGAGGAAATGAGATAAGGGTAGGGAGGGGCTAAAGAGGTTTAGACAAGTGTAGCTGGGTAAGCAATCACATTTTGGCATGAACTTGCTACAGTGCAGGCTTATGTCCATGACAACCAGTTGGTAGTGAGGGATCAGGTAGACCTTGGATTAATATTTATGTGCAGGGAAGAGCTGGGTAATTGTAATTTACTTCTTCTGTTTCCCTAGTGGGTTAGGATTAAAGTGGGGGGGTTGAGTACTTTGGGCAGTGGAGTGGGTGCTTTAAATGAAAGCGAAAGGTTTCAAATTTTGCTCGCTTAAATATCTGATCTGCTAAATTTTGTACTGTTAACTTGCTTTGAGGTATTACCTAAAGGTGGGAAGACAAAGCAATGTGCAGGGTAACATATGGTATAAGAAGTGACAATGCGTTTCCAACAAAAGTAGTTTTTTCCAGCCGTTTTCGCTTTCTGCATATTATCTGCTGTGAGCTCATTTAAACTGTACTTGTGAGCTCAGTGATGTTTTCCAGTTAGCCGGAATGATGGCTTGGTTAAATTAGCCAGTTGGTTTAAGGTGGGCACTGTGGTCAAGTAGGTGCGGAATACTGTACATTGTCATGGCAACTATGGCTACGTCTTAGTATCGGCTATTATACTGATCGCCGCAGAGTTTTCCAGAAACTGGTATTTGATTAAAATGCATTCCTTACCTGAGAGTAGCTACCACGGTCTTTTCTGAGGTGGGGAGGAAGGAACAGTGACATTCAGCCTGCAGAGTGACTTCTCTTGGCTTGTCCTGGGTTTCATAGTGTGACAGCGACAACACAGTTTCATTGCTTGTGTTGTGTGTGCGGCTGTCTTCCTGGTTTGTTGTGGCTTGGTCCTTGTTGTCGGGCCCCTTGCAGGGCAGGGTGATCATTGGTGGTGGGGGGATCGCGTGGTGTTTCCTGGTGTGTGCTTCGGTCTAGGCCATGGGTTGTTTTCTGGGATGACGGTGATCTTGAGGAATGGTTGGTTGGTCGGAATGTTGTGAGGCTGAGAAGTGGCTGCTTGTATTGTTTAACATGGTGGCTAGGGTTTCATAGCTCTACTCTATATTTTGCTTCGTATTGTCCTCAGAACACAGAGGTGTTTGGGCAGGTTAGTGATACAGCATGTGGGTTGAAGTTGGTTAGAATTCGTGTACTTCATAGAATGCGTGCTAAGAGACCTCCTGCTGTTTCGGCGAGTTCTAAGTTCATATGTATGTTATTTGAATAAACAGGTTGGAGTCATTAATAAGTGTGGGGAAGCAGCTCAACAATGCCTCTTTACATCGTACTGATTTCTGGTGAGGGGAATCAGTAATCACGGCAGCAGGTGAGGTTCAGAATTCAGCTTTGCTGATAAAATATATGCGAACTCTGGATTGGAGGTCCTAGCAACCTTTTTAGGATGGGAACAAGATGGTGTTGGCTTTTCTTTTCGCAGGCTTTGTGGTGCATATGATGGATCATGCATGCTCATTGCAAGCCTAATGGTCGAGGGGAAAAGCAGCAAGGATGATTAACGTAGCAGTGCCGTGTTTACAGAATGGCAATCATTCCTCTAGCTAATGTGGCAGTTAAATATTAAGTAACTGTCCGCATAGACTCGTTCTTCAAAATATGTTACTAGAGGTGACAGTATGGCAAGGGAATTTTCTTGTAGAGTCGCCCTTTCTTCCTTTACTTTATATATGTTTACTTTGTTTTTGGTTTATTAAAATGTATTGGGATTACATCTTGAGGGGATGATAAAAAAAAAAAAAAAAAAAAAAACTGCATTGGAGCGTGCATGTGGCCCGAGTGGCATTTATGAGGAGCTATTGTTGTCCAATCCTGTTAGGCCTGTAGTTTCAATAGGTCTAGGGAGAGTTAGCTGTAATTACGGGTCTGGGATTCAGGTTTAAGGATGATAGTTCTTGTCTTTGTCATCTGTTCTTTTAGGTAAGCTTCGACATCTGTTAGTTGGGGGTAGACAGTTTGCAGTGCAGTCCTGATGGAGTTGGACTATGTTAAAAAAAAAAAAAAAGAGAGAAGGGCTGCTGCTTTCAGGATGTGAGAGTTTTCTGGAGGAGCCCATGTACTTTGGAGGTTGGTTCTTTTCCAAATGGGGAATTGCTTTACAGATTAACTTAGGTTGGTGGTGGAGTAGTCAATTCCTGCGCTTGGTGACTGGAATGTTTCCAAGGAGAGGGTATCTGTTTGCGGGATGCACCTGTAGTGCTGTGGTAATGGCTGTGGGGGAGGGTATGGTTAGAGTTGAGGATACCGGTCAGTAAAACAGCAGTTGTGTCTGCCGCGCTAGGAGGGCATACTTCTCAATGGTACAGATTTTCGCAGGATGTTCAGATTTTGCTGCACCCTTTTTACCCCCCTCCTTTTTTTTTTCTTTCTTTGAATGGTGGCGTCTGACAAGTTATGGCAAAGTACTAAGACTGTAGTCAGAAATAATGATAGACATTTGAGTTGCAGACTTCATACCATTCTGAATATCTATGCTAACACAAACCTATTCTATCAACCTTTTCAGTTTGTAAGAGGAATATTTAAAATAATACCTAATTGTATTTTTGTAAGCTGCTAGTAAGCTATTATTAGGTTTTCTGCATTTTTTCCATTTGTTCTGCATTACATTGGTTAGTGTGCCTCATTTGGAGATGGAAGGTTAAGAGCTAGGCAGATGGTGTTACAATATAAGTAGCTTGGCTTATGCAGTGCGCTAACTGATGTGGTATGGAATCGCAAGGTTACCCTAGTTGTGGATATTGATAGGTCCCTTCATGTGTGGGGTTTAGTTGTAACATATTCGACTGGTAGTTAAATTTATATTGGGTATTTGATAGAGTCATTGGAAGCATAGCTTCAGTTATGGCTGCTTTGTCACAAATGTGTGTGGCGGTGGTACATTCCTTTCTGGGTTGTCAGGCTAGGGTGTCTTTGAAGATGTCTTGGAATATGCGTTATGTATTTTAGATTATTTACATGTCTTTTTGCTTTCTTGCAGATGGGGGTTTTGGAATGCTGCTGCTATAATTAGGAATAGGTGGGTATAAGGTGGAGCCTTCTCGTTACATCTTAGGGGATTTACTTTTGTCCTTTTCTTTGTAGATGGTTGTGTGATGAATACCAGTTGTGGTGCTACACAGTGAGTTCACAGATGATGGAAGCTGTGGCGAGTGAGGAGGTTACACATGGGGAGCATAAGTGGGCAACAGTTACTGGCTGAAGTAAATAGATTTCAAAGTTGTTGAGTTATGGTAGAGGATTTACACTGCTAACCAGAGAAGGACAGGCATTTGAGTTTGTGACCTCAGGGTTAAGTGGTTGTGCAATCTGTTCTATTAACTGTTTCAGTATGTTAGTTCAATGTTTGAAAGTTATCCCTGCTTTGGGCATTTGCATTCAGTAGTAAATGGGAGTAACTGCCACTGGCCATAGGTAAGAGTTTGGGTTCCTGCAGTGGACTTGATGAGGTTACAGGTAATGCATTTTATTTAGTGCTCATTAAGGCATGTCACTGTGGATAGAGTTCAGGTAGGTGGAGTGGAGTCACGGCACTCTTAGTATCATAGGAAGTTATTAGGCTTCTGGCTCTGGGGTGATTACAAGCTAGACAAGTTTGTCTCTTATTTCTGTGGGTAGCACGTATCACTCTTGTCCAAGGGGATATGACTCATAACATAATAAAAAAAACAAAAAAAAAAAAAAAAACAAACAAAAAAAAAACAAAAGAGGGGGCTATTCCCATACTTTGGTGCAGAGTTTGGCAAACACTTGATGGGGGTGGCAGGGGTCTTGGTCAGTACCACCATGTTAAGTAATTATTGGTATGTGTGCACATAGAATTTATTGTTTTTTTCTTTTCTTTGCAGATTGCTGAAGTGTGGAAGGCATCATGTGGTGGTTTGAAAAAGGGATCTGAAAGGTGATGCCTTTTGATAGGATGGATGTTCTTGCCACTGGAATGGGGCACAATGAGGGTTTGAGTAATCACCATATTAAGGCATGTTAGAGCTGTGTTCAATTAGTGGGAGCTGATTATTGCGTTTGTATAGGAGGCAAGTAAGGAAGACGTATGTAGGGGGGCCAGGGAAAAACTGTTGGGGATGGTTTATGGGGAGTGTGGGGATCCCATGGGATGAGTAGAGTTACGACATTCATAGGAGCACAGGAACTTATTAGGCTAAAGCCCTATGGCTCTTGCAAGCCAGTGAAGTTCAACCCTGGCTTTCAGGAGCTTGGAACCTTGGGGTGGTTATATTTACTCATCCAGTTATTTGAACTGTATTTGGGGGAAGGACCAATGAGGTGTTTGACAGGATGCCAGAGTTTGTTCCTAATGGGTGGTATCTTTGGAGTGACAAATTTGTCCCTTGAATAGGTAGTATTAATATTACATTCCAGGTTAAGGTTTTACAGAGTAGCACAAGGATCATTTCACTTGTAGTTTGGGTGAATTTTGTAGGTAGGGTTTTAGGAAACATGGTAGGTAGGTGGCTGTGTTGGGCTAATTTTAGAAACTGGATGCATTGTTACAGGGGAGTTAAAAGGTTTAAAGGAAGCTTGGTTGCAAGATATGGCAGCTGCAGGCCAGGTCTTAATTACTTACTAGTGGTATAGGTAACATAAGGAAAGAGATCCTTTGAGGGGAAAGGCCAGGGACAAACAGGGGTTAAGGATGGTTAATAGTTTGAGTGTTCTAGCTAGGATGGTTGCTAGGAGAGTTTTCAGGAACTAGGTCAAGGGGTGCTGGTTTTCTGCCATTTAGGGTTAGGGCATTAAAGTTTTGGATTTAGACTATTCCCTACAGTAATCAGGTTACTGCACATCCAGAACTGGGTAGTTTGGTGGGCTAAGGTGATATACTACAGTTGACAGGGTTGTGGCAATAGGTTGTCAATCTGTTTCGGTTAAGCCATGATTAGTGGCTGGAAGGAAGTGGTCTAAAAGGGAATATATTCTCTTTGAGTAGATGTTCCAGTGGTACAGTGGAGTCATGGGTAATCCAACGTTATTTAGTTTCATTAGGGCATGTTTCAGGGATGGTATGCAGGATTCTAAGGGCTTTACCAATGATGGTTACACCAAATGATGTTTGGCTTAACCCTTCCTGTTATGGGAGATAGTTGGTTGAACAATTTTGGGTAGAAGGGAGGGGAAACAGCCTGGTCAGGCTGGTTGGCAGAGAAGAGGGACAGGCTTGCCCTCTTCTGTTCCCCCTATGGTGTATGGACGTTCATTTCAAGGAGCTGGGAAAGGAAAATGAGCAGTTGGAGGAAGCTTGCTGAATAGATGAGTAAGCTGAGGTAAGGATGCTGCTTATTGGTGGAAGGTAATTCAATGAATGGTGTATGAAGTGAGATGGGACGCTGCTTCATAAGTAAAGTAAGCGAGAAGAGGTATGGATGCTGCTTACTGGGGCAGGGTGAGTAGGTACGCTGTCCTGATTAACATCATAAGGATGTTTATGCTGTGTTTAGAATCAACTATATTATAGTCAGTTGTAACTAATAAAGTTGGTGAACAAAGCTATGTTATGGAAGTTTTAATAAAGGTTATCAAATGTCATTCGGTGTGATGTGTTTATTGAAGGAGACTGGGACAATTATAATTTTTCACATATGACATGGTAAAAATTACAATCCAAACTGGTTTAATGGTTGAAAGAATGTCTTGCAGACTTCTACCCCCTTATATGTCGATTTGCTGACAAACATTACTTAATTCTAAAATAGGACAGAAGCATTTTTTCAGAAATTAGGCACTTTAATTGATTGCTCCTTATTGGGGAGCATGAGTTCTTAAGGCCATATTCACATTCTCCACAGAGAATGAGCCTTAAGTCCAGAGAGACCATTTACAGCTTTTGTTTATCAACATCATCATTATATAGTCATTCAGAACCAGTGAGATTTTGTTAAAATATAAGCATCACCATACTGAAATGACACATTTAGGTGTGATAGATAAATTTGCTGATAAACATTAATTCTCTCAGTACTCTCTCCTAACTTTAAAAATATCACTTCACCCTTCATTGTTTTTGTAGACAGTAAAAAATTGCGTTGTGGAGGAAGGGATTTTCCTGTTACACAGCAGTTATCTGTGAAGCATCCAAAAAGAAATCCAAATCTAACTCCATAATGTTTTACTCATGAACTCATAAACTCGGTACAAAAGAAAAGAAACATTTATATATGGTTTAAAATTGTGTGTTGCATTTTCATTAAAACATCAGTTTTATTGAAAGAAGGGAAAAAGGCAAACTGAATCCTTGAGTATCTTATGTGCCTACACCTTCTTAAGGCTATTACACAGGCAGACATCCTCATAACATTTACTTATTTACAATTGGTTACCATGAAAGTCCAAATGGGTATGAAAACCTTTTTCAGTGGAGGACTAGAGAGAAAAGTTTTGCAAATTACAATAATTGACAGCAACAGTAATAATAATAACACAAAAATTAGAGTGATGCAAATTCTAATAGTAGAGTGCATTAACATTAGAGAGGGTTTCATAATACATAAATCAGGTTAGAGTTAGATGAATGCTAGAGAATTTATTGTACATTACGCATAACAGCAGCAAACAGAAACACCTATACAGAGGTTAGACATTATAACTACATAGTATTTTTAGGAGTTTACATTGTAGACATCTTTAACACGCTATGCTAAATTAGGTGACAAAATACATACAGAAGTGTCAGAGTCATATTTACAAGCAGCTGCAGTTTTCTACAAAAACTGGCAAACAAAACTCCATGTCAGCTTGTTTATTATTTGTGGGTGTGACATTTAAATATATTACAGAGAGAAGATTAAGAGACAAATATTGTCTAGAAATATAAATGCAAGTAGGAAAAATAGGAGGAGGTCAAAGGGGTTAGTGGCAATTGTGCATATTGGGATACTAAGAGATATTGAAGAGAATCAGAGAAGTTGTAAAATAAAGTAGGAGAAATAGGAGTGAGAGTATGAAGATGTAAGGTCCATAGGGAGTCATGAGAGAGGATACAGAGTTGTGTGCAGGACAGTTGCATTTAATGCTAAGGAATAATGCATTTATTATTTTTGTAAGTATGCATATATATATATGTATGTATGCAGGAATGTATATGCAGATAAGCACATCCAGAAATTTATTAGGTGTTGTCTTAGATTTGACTTAAAAGTTTTTAACTAACCAAAAGTTGGAGTAGGATAGCATTCCAGAATTTTGGAGACATAGCAGCTGTAGCACAGAATACTACAAGCTGAGATCTAATTATGGAAAGTAGTATTTTGTTGTCAGAGCAGAGAGTTTTGCTTGGGCAATAGTGTTGGGACATGTTTTTAAGGCAGGGTATTTATCTGGGTTATGCATTATATTGTGAACGACTAGGAAATGACAGTAATGAAGATGGTGGGAAAGTTCTGTCCAGTTAAAGTGCTTTAGGATTTCACAGTGATTGGGTTCTTTAAGAATGGTTTGCAGGAAATTTGGCTGTTTTATTACAGCATTGTACAAGTCTTGTTCTTCATTGAAATTTTTTATGTTTGTGAGCATGGGACAGGCATGTAGAAATGTTGGAAGCAGATACATTTTTGCAATCATTTCCCTCGATCCATCTGTGAGGAACAGTTTACCGCTGTACAAAATACCATTTTTTTTTTGTTTGGCAGCTTTTGAATGTAGATGAAAAACTTCATGTTGCTGTTGATTATAACTCCTAAATGTTTTGTGTGTGTAACTAGGTTCATCTGTGTGTTTTTGTCAAGCTTATATTAAAGAGAGTTTTACTTTTTAAGAATGGGTTTTGTGGTGAATAGTACCAATTTAATTGTTCAGTAAGAACTATGAATTAACTAGTCAGGATTCAACAGTTTTTATAGGTTGGTACAGAAGAGATGAGTGTTGAATCATCTTCATATTGCATTGGATCAGAGTAATGAATTTTAACAGCAGAATATAAGTCATATTTGTTAAACAAGGGAGGTCCAAGTAAGGACCTATGTGGCACACCTACTGTAACAGATAGAAAGGAAAAATATTAATTTTCTCATTTAATTACTTGTTATATGTCATTTAGATAGCTGTTAAGCTATGAGAGGTAAGTGAAAGAGAGCCAAAGGGAGGAAATTTTTTGTAACAGATTTTGGTGAGAGATTGTGTCAAATGCTTTGGACAAATCAAGGAATAAGGAAGAGGCCAGGTTTTCTGCATTTCTGTTCTTATTGATGGTATCTATGGAATATAATAGAGATGTGGTGGCACTGTGATTAGCACAAAAAACATGTTTGGATGGGGAGAGAAGATTGTTGGTAATCAGATAGTTAAGTAGGTGTGCAGGCATATACTTTTCCACCATCTTGGCTACAGGAGGTAGCATGGCAACGAGTCTGTAGTTGGAATAGTCAGTTGAAGGTCTGACTTCATGTGAGGGTAGTATATAAGCTTTTTTCATGACATTCTTGGATGGATCCATTTATTACCATTGCTATTGCATAAAATAGATCACCAGCAGCTATTTTAGATGTTCTGGTTGGACTATTATCTGTGGCTAGGCTGGTGGGTTTCTGTTTGAGGAATTTATTATGGTAGAAGTAGAGACTGGTTTTAAGAGAGAAGTGGGTTGACTGGCATGTGGACTGATGGAGAGGCTATGGGTTAGTGGTGGAGCTGTCCTAGATTATTAATGTTATGGCTTGTATGAATTGGGCACTGAATTCAATTTGCAGTATTTGGTAGGAAGTATTCTAATGAGAGATTAGGTTATGAGTGAAGTCCTGGGTTTAGTAGGTTTTAAACAGTTGTCTACATTAATTTGGAGTTGTTATGATGTGTTTCTTGTAAGTTGTAGTAGTAATGGGTTATATCAAGATTTATGCTATTTTGTAATATTTCTCAGATGCCTTAGTAGTTGAAGGTTGTTTTGGGTTTCAGGATGCACTACATTTTCCAAGCTTTATCTGTCTTCTTCATTAGTTGTTTTTTTTTTTTTTTTTTTGAAAAAGCCAAGGTATAGATTTTACTTAACTCTTTTTCTTTTTGTTTTTTTAAGGGGTTAAGGGGGTATACTCATTTAATACTGTGATAACGGCTTTATTAAATTATTGATTTTTTTTACCAAGTGCTAACATTTTTAATGTATTTGAGTTATAAAGTGTTAGTGTAGAGCTGAATTAATCTACATTACATTTAGCTATATTATGCAGAAGCTTATACTGATGTTGCTTTGCTGAATAAATGAACAGTCTGTTAGTGAGGTTGGACAGGTGGCTACTTAAGTCGTCAAGTAGACTGGCAGTGCTAGAGATATTAGTGGTGTATGAGATAAGCATCTGCTACAGCAGCAAAGCCTTAATGGAGGATATGGTATATCTAGAAGTATCAATGAGTTGAGTAAAACCATAGAAACTGATGCTGGTAGTGGGAGTCTTAGATATGATTTGTGACAAGTTGATATTTACGTCTCCAGTGATGAGGATTTCATGCAGAACAGTGGTGGATAACCTCAATAATTTCTATTCAGCAGTGGAGACATTATTTCCTGGAGAAATGAAACTTGGCATTGCTGAACTGAGGTTGTTAATGCTACCCGAGATAGCTGGAGGTTATATGTGGATAAACAGATAAGCATAGTATAAGGAAGAGATGAAAGCAGTAAGAGTGAATGAGATAGAGTCCTACTTTAGAAGGCAGA
This sequence comes from Protopterus annectens, assembly GCF_019279795.1. NCBI lineage: Eukaryota > Metazoa > Chordata > Ceratodontiformes > Protopteridae > Protopterus > Protopterus annectens. The sequence goes on along the minus strand of NC_056735.1, from coordinate 308,749,816 downwards.
ATGAGTACTTGGTGTGTGTGTATGTGCATGTTGCATAAATGCCTTTAGGGGAAGGTTTTAGAATATAGTGATTGTAAGTGCCAGCTATTCAGAATAAGGGCTTCTTTTCTAGGAGTATGTAGGTTATGTTATAGGAACAAAAGTATTTGGATGGTGGCTTAAGAGTTGCTTTAGTTCATTGGTTTTGTAAATGAAGAAGTATGGACAGGAAAGATGTTGAGAATGTGTAGCTCTATTAATTGGGGCAATAAAGCTGTAACATGAGCAGTGGCAGTTTTTTGTAAGAGTGAAGGAAAGAGTGTCAAAAGTGCTAAGGTGATAAATGCAGATAAAGAGAAGTATGGGTGGACAGGAAGGGACAAACAGGTGAGAAGTGTTAGACAGGAGTAGGTGACATAATACAATGGACTGTGCAAAGCAAGAGAAAGAGGAAGAAGATAGAATTCTATGACTGGTAGACAAGTAAATAGGCAGAGTCAAATAAATACGTTCATATGAATTGAGGTGGGTGGTAATTGGAGGTAAGGTAGGGGAGCAAAGTCAGCCAGAGCATAGTGAAAGTGACAAAAGTGCTTCCCAAACCCCAGGACTTTGTGCTTGTATAGAAAAATAATGTATAAAAAATTGTACTGGAGTCTGAACTCATACTAGAGTAAGGGTGCAATTTGTGTATAGAGGACATACATTGGTGTAGGTTTACATAGAGTAGAAGCTTCCTTACCTTGTGTTGTAAAGCTGTGCTTGCTCAATGAGCAGTAATTGGAAAAGAACTAGACTGTTCTGATAATTTGTACCTAAGTCTGATCTTTGGGTGTCTGTGGAGTTTCTGGAAAAAGAGGACTTAGTTGAATAGGGCAAGAAAGTATGATTAAATAGCAGTTTTCCAGTGATGCCAGTACCACAGTACAGACAATATTCTAACTCAGTGCTATGGATCCCTTCTGCACTTAGTATCAGTATCAGAGGCTGCAAGACTGTGCAGGAGATAAAATGTATCCCACTTAAGTGAATAATACTGTTAAGGTGATACAAATCTTACAGTTAAGTAAACAGGGCTAAACATGGTTGCTGCAGGAAGAAGTTAATTAAAAAATATTACTGGACACTGACTAGATAGCTGTTTTCGGTTCTTGCTTTACCAGAAGTATCTGAGGGGTGACCACCAGATGAAACCAACAGTGTACAGCCTTTAACTGGGATAAAACCTAAAGAAAAATGAAAAGAAGAGAGCGATGAGTAACATAGTCATACTAGTAGTAGCAGAAGTCTTAGCAGTAGATAAATACTATTAATGGTGTAAACTATTTTTATACTAAGCTAGTTCCTCTGTGGTCCTTCAGGGGCCATCAGGTGCTTTCAACAGTATGAACCATGAAGATGTCTTGTGTTACGTCCTGTGTTTGGCCTTTTAGCAGTCAGAACATTTCTGCTGTATGTATTCCAACCAAATTTTCAGTCTATCTACAGGTGATACAAAATAAACATGCAAACAACTATTCCTTGTTACTTGCATGTAAATTTGCTGCCTGTTTTTTCTAGCAATTGATTAACTGAGGTAGAATGAGTTGTCAAAAAACAGTAATTTGTCTAACAAAAACAACAGAGCTGTATAGCAATTAATTAGACATGTACTTAATACAAATCATGCAGAAACATATATGCATTAAACCAGGAAAGAGATAATCTGATAATCCTGTTATGTCACTGAAAAGAATCATGTTTTAGAAAAAAATATTGTACTTTTAAGTTTATTGCTCTGGGTAAAACAACTATCTTTTTTCCTTTATTGTTGAAGCTAACCACAGCTGGAAGGACAACAAGTAGCCATAACCTACAGATCTGATTTCAAAAAGATGATTTTCCAAACAAAACTCCATTGGAATGCTGCTGTGTGGGGAGGGATAAAGACCTATTGAACTTCTTAGCTGCAGTACACTCAGACTCCAGGAAAAAGAATGTGCAATAATTCATATGGAAGTCTGAACCCAAATTGAGGTAAGAGTGCATTTTTTTTCCATCTGGGCCCACCACCAGTGACCATACAGAAATGGGATATCAAGAGCCCACTTTATTAAGTCACTTTATTAAGTCACCACAGAATATCCAATGCTTTATCATTTAGCAATTACAATTACACAAAAATTGTTAATGAGTTTCTCAATCCTTGCCTGATATACATCTCATGTCTTCCTAGTCTATTTTTTTATTTATTTAACATTTGCTAACTGGGAAAGTCCGACTTGGAATGAGCCAATTTTCCGCGGACCCCCAGGGAGAAATGCTCCAGACGCATGTCTTTGTAATGTGGGAGGAAACCGGAGCACTTGGAGGAAACCCACACAAATGCAGGGAGGACATGCAGACTCCACACAGAAGGCACCCCAGCTGAGAATCGAACCGGAGAACCTCTTGCTGTGAGGCAACAATGCTACCACTGCAACACTGCTGTCTGAGTCCATACTCATCTATGTTCATTCTATCACTCCCCATGTATAACTAGCTCTAAATCTTCCTGGATCCCAGAGGCTGCAAACGCTGATGACAGGCAACCAAATGATGGGGTCTAGTGCACCCTGGCCTGTAATCTGCCAGGCCACCCAAATGTGGGCTTACTCACCACAGCACCACAGTAACCCCCTGGCATCAAAGTGTTGCTAATCACATTGAGGGCTCCAGTTTCTATTGGTGGCCATGATAAATTGCCACAGCAGAAGAAGGAATCCTGAGGGATTCCTCCCCTGAGCCATCGACCTGAGAATGGGAAAACAGGCTAATTTTCCTCCCTTAAGTGGCCAGCCTAGCTGATGGTCCATTACTCTGTGAAGGGAATGGTGGGAAAAGGTCAGTGCTCTGTCCCACTTCATGAATGGCTTGTTGTCCATCACCTCTTTTTTTTTTCAGATTGCCTATGCATGATCGTGTGCCTTGACAACTGATTAGCTTTCCCTGTCAGAAAGCTGAATTTCTGTGAAGAGGACAGAAACTGGTATAAGTTTACACAGCATGCATGTTTACCCACCATTTGGATATGTAAAAAAAAGAGCACACTACTGTTTCAGTTCAGAGAGTGTGAAGAAAATATAGTCATCACAAAAAAATGAGTACTATACAACTCCACTAAACACCTGAAAACAAATTGATTAACTATTTAACACTGTTCACATGAGCACATACAATCACTGAATTTGTATAAATAAGCCACATTTTTAATATGTACTGCTACAAATGGTTCATGATTCATTTATTTTAAGCAATGTAAATCAATTTATCCATTTGAAAATGTTTCTGAAATACAGTTTCATCAGCATGATTCAATCACCTTGAAAGGTTAAAAAGTATGTCCCATTAGTTAGAATAATAACACATTGTAAACGTAACATGGTTTATGCTAAAATGTATGAAAGTTTAACACAATGTCAGTGTGTAAATCAGATCATAAATGTCCTTTGAGGTTCTTTACTTGGTTCAGTACAATGTGTTTATACGCATGCAAGTTTGTGTGTGTGTGTGTGTGTGTGTGTGTGTGTGTGTGTGTGTGTGTGTGTGTGTGTGTGTGTGTGTGTGTGTGTGTGTGTGTGTGTGTGTGTGTGTGTGTGTGTGTGTGTGTGTGTGTTTGTGCAAGCATGTGCAAACTTAGAACACATGAAAAGATATGTGACTGCAGGGTCTATATTAGAAGACCGACAGTTTAAAATCGCTAACGCTCTAAAGAGCAAAAATGCTGGACCTCAAAGTGCTTTTTTTTGAGATTACAATACAGTGAAGATCGGAATATTTGCTCTTTCCTCAATGTAGTGCGATCTTGTAGTTGGAATATATATTTATCGGGAGATGTGGGGGCACAGCCCCCCACAATAATGATTTTGAGGTCCAGCATTTTCGCTCTTTAGAGCGTTTGCGATTTTAAACTTTCAGTCTTCTAATATAGACCCATGACTGCATAACTGCACATTTGCAACTGAATTTTATCAATTATTTTTCAAATGAGAAATATTTTCAGCACAGTAAGACTCTTTTTTTTGTATAAAATCTTTTTATTTACTTTTTTTTGTGAAAACAGATACAGTAAAACGTAACAATATTAATAGACAGGTAGTAAAATGACCAGAGAATACATTGTTGAATAATAAAACATAAATGCAAAACAGTAAGAACTATTTACACATATGCCAAAATTCCATCATTAATTATATATACCAACTTCAAGCTAGAATATGTTCGAAAAGGGATTTCCAAATTTCTGTAAAGTGAGTGTGGGATTTCTCAGTGTAGGTTAAATATTTGTGAGCTAGTAGGTGTTTGGTAGCTAATTGTTTGAAACCCTCCCTTGTAAGTGAAGATCTATCCTTCCAATGTAATGTAATGTAGTATTTAAATAAAGAATCTAGTGTTATTAATATTCGTGTTTGCAGTTTAGTCAGGCTTGCGGGGATGATATGTAGGAGAGCTAGCTTCCAAGATAAGGTGAACTTTTCATAGCCCATTTTTTCTAGCTGGACTCTGAGTACCATATCTTGTAAGTGCACTTGCAGCTCCAGAAGATGTGGAGTAGATCAGCCTTGTGATTATCACAATAGGAACAGAATGGAGAGGTGGTTGGGTATAATGACTGGAGTGAGATATCTGTGTATATTTAAGTTTTTTAAGGGGGATAAGTTTGGAGGTAAGCTGGATCATTTGAGCTGTTTGTTTGTGATTGAAGGATCGATTTCCTTCCAGTAACTAGAATAAATAACTTATTTTTGCATTTTGATTGATAGAATATGTTTGTAGGAGTTAGATAACATTTTTTGTTTGAGGATAGGAGGTTCCATATGGTTTTGCAGGTTTGAATGTCATTTGCATTGATATCAGGATTGTCTATGATGTATTAGCTAAGGTCTCGAATTTGCCTTAAAATGATTGTATAGCTTTTAGGGAGGTTTAATTGTGTTCTCATTTCAGTGATAGTATTGTTCTTGAAGGGAAGTACATCAGAGATGGTTAGTTTCTTGTGGAGGGGATAATTGTTTAGATTAATCATTTTGAGATTGGGGTTAAGGTGGATAGGTTGTAGGGAAGTGAATGCATAATATAAGTTTAATGATTTGAACATCCTTTGTATGATAGTGATTTTATGTTTAATGATTGGGTGTATTTTAAGATTTTTTCAAATATTCATTGTAAAGGAAAGGGAGGGCTCTGGGGTTTATGGATAGTGTTTTGATATAGCTGTGTAATAGTTTGACCCAGGTTGGTGACCATTGTTGTGGTGAAGGGGTGTAGTCTGCTATTGTTACTAGTCTATTACAGTTTATGATATCATAGTAGAGTTTAAAGACCGGCAGGCCTAACCCTCCATAGTCTTTATGATATGTCAATTTATTATAACTGATTCTGACTGATTTGGGGACCCAAATAAATTTGGAAAATGTGGAGTGAATGGTTTTGGAGAGTTTTAGGTTGATAATGGTATTGGAGGCATTAAATATATATAGAAATCTAGGTAGAAGATTAATTTTGATTGTGGCTACTTTAGCTAGGAATGGAAGTTGAAGTTTTGCCCATCTGCCCATATCATGTTGTACGTCGGACCAGAGAGTAATAATGTTATTTGTATATGATTGTTTAGGATCTTGGTGGAAGGAGTTTCCTAGATATTTTAATGAATTGCTAGTTTTAATACCAGCTGCTAAGGAGTATGTGGGAAGCTGACAGAGGGAGTTAATAGGAAATATATTTGCTTTCTTTAGGTTTAGTTTGTAATTCGATAAAGTTTAAAATGTGTCTGTAGCAGATAGTAGTTTTTGGAGGTCTGGATTAGGTAGTGAGTAGTAAAGATTTAGATCATCAGCAAAAGCTGCTAGGGTAATTTTAGTGTTAAAGATATTGGGGATATGGTGGAACGTTTTCTGAGAAATGAGGAGAAACTGGGGTTTGGTGTATAAATTAAAAAGATAAAGGACATAGGACATCCTTGTTTGGCACCATTCTCAATGTCAATTCAAGAAGATAGGTGTTTATTAATTTGTAGGTAAGTATGAGCCTTGGAGTATAATGTTTTGATAGCTTGCATGTAGTTATTGGGTATGTTAAAGAGAGGCAAGATATTGAGCAAAAAGTTTACATTGAGTCTATCAAATGCTTTTGAGGCATCAATAGCTAAGGTGTAGATTAGAGTACGTGTATGGGTAGAGAGACTGATCATGGTGTCCAGGGTAAGGGTATGATCAAAGGTTCGTCTGTGTATTATGAAACCTGATTGTTCAGGAGAAACAATGTTTGGAATGATTGGTTTAATTCTGTTTGCTAGTATTGACGCAAATATTTTCATATCAAGATTTATTAGGGCTACAGGTCTATAGTTCAAGGGGTTTTTGAGGTCAGAGCTTGGTTTAGGTATGATAATTATTTTGGATGCCTTTAGATGTATATCACTTACACCATTGGAAGTAATATGATTGAATAGATGGAGAAGAAAGAGAGATAATATATATGTATACTTATTTTTGAGGGAGTTATTGGGCTGGAAAATATGGGGGTCAAATAGGTTAAAGTCATTTTTAAGTTCCTCGAGTGCTGATATGGCATGTTTATTGTGTTTGGAATTGGTGTTGGATCTGTCAATATCAGGATCATGGATTGAGTTCCGGTCCCCTCCTAGTATATAATAATCATTGGGGAAGTCAATCAGTATTTTATAAACAGACATTATAAATTTGTGTTGATTTACACAAGGCGCGTATAGGTTTAATATCAGAATAGGTTTGTCTAAACAGTCTGGTTTAGTTGTTATATAGCACCACCTTCCATTCATGTCCATATCATGTTTTATGATTTCGCATTGGAAGTCAGTTTTAATAATGATTGCTACTCCTGAGCTATTTTGAGATTTGCCAGAGGCAATGATATTCTTAATCCATTTTTTTCTTTAGGGAGGGTTTCCATTGCTCTGGTAGCATGTGGGTTTCTTGTAGGAGGATTAAATTAACTTTGGATTTGAATGTCAAATGTAGAAGTGTTTTTTTTTTTTTCGAGTTGGATCCCTTTGACATTCCAGGAATCAAATGACCACATGCCTACTATTATAACTATGTGTCAGTAGAGGATGAGTGTGATGGGTATAGTTGGTACAGTAAATGTAAGAGGTAGGACATTTGCATATAACTCTTCCTGTATCAAACTTGTGCCTATTCACTAAACTACTACGCCCAGAAGAGATGGGAGAATTGGATGATAAAGAGTTATAACAGGATTTAAATCAGAAATGGTTAGGTGAAAATCTTCTTGTTACTAATGCTTTGATAACTTTTAGCCCCATATTAAAAACATATATAGTACAGATAACAAACAGCATGTCTTCCTATTTTAACTTCTGCTTGTCTTATAGCTCTCCATAGTTTTTGAATTATGAGGAAAAGTAATGGGGGCAATATAGTTCGGTGTAATGAAATAGAATATCCCCCAAAATTGGTGTAAGGTGCGAGGGTTATAAGAGTTGGTTAAGGTAGTGTAAATATTTATATAACCCTGAGGTTTTGTTGACTAGTGCATCTTGATTGGGATATTAAGCTGTGTTATTAATTAGACAGCTAATACCAGTTGTTTAAATAATTGTCACTGACGGTATTAATGCATGACAAAATGAATCAGGTTAAATGTTAGTGTTTCCAGGTATATTTCTCGTCTCTGATCTAGAAGCTTCAGGGTAATAAACCCACAAATTTATAAGTTGTTAGTTTTATAACAAAAGAAGTATTACTATTTTAATAATATATGGTTGTTAAAGTCTAGTACACACAAGAGCATACTGAGAAAAATTTTCTTCGAAGAGGTGGTTAGTCATAAAACAATTAGCAAATCAGAGCATATATAATACTTATGCATTCTACAGCATTTGTCAAACATATAAAGCATTTAACATCACAATTTGTTCCATTAACTGTTTTTAACATCATGTATCTGCCAACTAAGGCGAGGGTATTATTATTAGAAATGTCACATTAACAAGTTTCGAATGAATATCTTAGGCACGCTAGTTATTTGAACAGACGTGAGAGTAATAATATGCACATTTTCATTTGGTCTTTTTTAATTCTTTACTTCCCTTTTTCATCGCCCTTTCCTCATCTTCCCTTTCCTTTCTTCATTCATGAAGCTTGTATTGCGTTGCTATGTAAGAGGGAAAGAAAAAAAAAACACAATTCATAGTTCATAGCTATTGTCCAAGTTTGATAAAACTTGGATGTGGAGTTATTTATAGAAATATAGGCAAAAATAGCATATAAAATAGGTTTCAGAAGTTTGAATTATCAAAAGAAGGAAATGTAATGCCTTACTTTGTATTGCAATTCACAGTTTGTAGGTATTTGCATTGTTCCATGTGTGGTTGAGTCGAATACTAGGGCAGAGAATATTGAGAATGAAAAAAATGCTGTGCTGACCACTAAATGGGAGTGTAATCTGTTATTGCATGTCAAGGTTAGCTTATGAAGCCAAGTCAAAGGTGTTGGAGAATGAATTCAAAGTGAAGTAAATCAAAACTGATGATTTCCTGGTTAACCTGTGTTATTCCTGATCAAAAATGACAGATGTATTGTAAATCCAACATTATGAATGCAGTTCTTGCAGATTTCTTTTTCTTGCTTGGATGAAAATGTCTGTAATTTGGAAGTAGCATTTTAAGAAAGAATAGGCTTCTGGGAAGTTAGGTTCAGGGGTTAAACAGGAAGTGACTGCCAGATTGAGATGGATGGATCCTTGTACACTGTATTAATGTAACCAGAGAGTCATTTTCGGCCGAGAAATCCGCAAATTATTTCTCTTGGATTACAAACAGTACCAAAATGGTGAGAAGCTTATTTTTACCTTATTTCAGTCGCATGTGATTGTCTTATTTATGCCACAATGCTGCTTTTTCCATTTTATTTGCTACTTTTGGCAGTAGGTAGTTCAGGAACTGTGTTAAAGGCATTTAAGAAGGATTTCTTTACTTCCAAGGTATTGCTGCCATTGTATTTGATCCCCTGATGCTGAAAGTGAAGTGTGTGGGGGTATTTCATTTGGAATCTGATTTGCTTTTGTATCAAAAAGCTACAAAAATGCAGATAGTTTTAACATTCCATTTTTATTTGTAGAGGAAGGTCTTGGGCAAACAGTAGTTTAATTGCATTCCAGATCATATGCTTCTTTTTTTTTTGCAGATGTAAGGATTCTGGTTGCATTTTGGAAATTAAGCAATTTTACATACACTAGCCGTGGTTTTAGTGGAATCTAATGATGGGCGTAGGGCTCGGTGTGCTCTTTCTATTATTATTTGGCTTGTTTCAGTGGTGTTTTCAAGTAGAGCCCCAAATATAGCCAGAATTGTTTCCAGTAGTTTGTTTTGCTCAATACATTCTGGTATACCCCTCAAAATGATATTATTATGTCTGGATCTTGCTTCTAGGTCCAGGATTTGTTGCTGCATTTCTTGTATAGATTTGCTGTAAGCTTTAGATTCCTTCTGGAGTTCTTTGATTTTAGTTTCATTTTCAAAGATTCTGGCTTCTGATTTTTCCACTCTAGTTGCAATGTGGTTAATTGAATCCCCAAAAGATTTTAGCTGGTCTGAGAAATTTTGTATGGCTAATTGTAGAGGCTGTTTAGCAAGTTTTAGGTCATCAAGGTTTGTAGATTCAGTTTTATTTTTACTGGATGATTTAGTGGTTTCTTGTTTCCCAGTTCTAGGCCTTTTAGTATTAATGTCTTTTTCTGGAGATGTAAGTGCTGAAAACCTAGTTTTAGTAGTTTGTGAGTCCATGGTATCTGAGTCAATTGGCATTATTTCTCTTTTGTTGCTTAGAAGATGCAATAAGATATTTGGCCTCCAGGTGTTTCGGTCAGCCAGCAAGCAAAGCACTTGTGAAGGAATCCTGGCAGTATCAAAGGCAATCTTCTTATTTTTCAGTATTCTCCTCTGTTTTTGGTAGTTTTTCCAAGTTGTAGCAGTTAGTCTTGATGACTGTCAAGTTTTATTTTTTCCCTGGATCGTGATTTTTCTCAGACAAAGTAGTTTTTTATATTGGTATTTGGAGAGCTAGGTAACTAAAGTGTTTATAGGTCGGTGGCCATTTTGGATCTCAATATTTTTGAACCATTTCAAATGAGCATCAGTAAGAACTCAGCCTTAGAGAAGGTAGAGTCAATGACAGTTTTTTCTTCCTATGAATGAATGCAGTTAAAATCGCCAGACTGCTTCATATTACCTATAACATGGAAGGAAGTTGTAAACTGACATACTGCTGTGCACTAGATATAATGTGGAAAGTGTTCCCTGAAGTAACATGCTCAACAGCATTTTAGCTTGTGTTAGATATATCACCTTTATATATATATATATATATATATATATATATATATATATATATATATACCCCAACAGGAAACTTTCTTACTAAAATGTGATATCTTACAGTGTGGTTTGAGTCTTTGACTAGAAAATAAATAATGGGTTGCAATGAGTTACAAAATAATAACTTATCATGTCATCAAACCTTCCCTGTTTTTTTATGTGATACTTTATTAAGTTATTTATTTCACAGTTTTCTAGTGACAACATGTAGAGAAATGTTAGATATGCTTTCTATTAAAACATCATAACATTTACAACGTTCAAGTAAAGAAAATAAAATAATGCATAAATAGGTAAAAAATATACAAAGCACCTTGAAAGGCACATTTCTGTGGTACATTTCTTAGGAAATTATTATGTATTGCACCTGAAAATATTCAGTAACATGAGTAAATCTACTCAGAAGCAAAAACATTATTATATTTAATGAAAAAGAAGAATAAATACTGAGATGAAGCTATTTCCTGAGCATATTTAATAAGCAAATGTTTCTGAACATTAAACACAACTTCCTGAGCATATTTAGTAAGTAAATGTTATTTGAACATTAAACTCAACTTTAACTGTTGAAAATACATTGCAATATAAGATTTTTTGTGCTCTTTAAATGAGGAGTTTGCATTTAATAATCAGACAGTCTGTTATGACATATGTGATATCACTGGATTTGCTATGAATAATTGTTTGTTGTTTAATTAACATTCAGTTAAGACAACCTAAAACATCTAAAACTTTGGGAGATCCCAAATCAACACTCCCAAGGTCATAAAATAATTAAAAGAGAAAAACATTTTTTGCAAAGAAAAGTTTCCTGCATCTAAAAAGTTGAGAGTGAACTCCTACATCCTATATCTATATCTATATCTATATCTATATCTATATCTATATCTATATGTGTATTCCTATCAGCTGATCGAGTTTTTAGAAACTCGAAATTCATATGGTTGAGACCATATTATCGAGTTTTTGAAAACTCAAAGCTTTTGAATGGAGATCATAGTACAGCAAGGATTGAGACATTTACCCTTTTCTTCACTGTAGTGGAATAACAGAGTTGGTATATTTAATTTTCAGGGTGTGTGGGGGTACAAATGTAAAAAAGCAGACTTTTGTGGGTTTTTCTTTTGATATTTGAGTTTTTGGAAACTCAGTCATATGGTCTCTGCTGTATGAATTTCAAGTTTCTGAAAACTCGATCATCTGACATAGATCCCAATATCAATATCTATATATATATCCATATCTATATCTATATCTATTTATTATTTATTGACATTTGTTGACCGGGAAAGTCTGACTGGGTCAGAAACCCATTTTCAGTGGAGGCCCGGGGAGAAAAGCTCCACATAAGGTACAGACATTTTGACAATTTACAGTTGTGTTTACCCATTACATTCTATTCCAGAAATATAACATTTAACTTTAACACAATGTTGCTTACAGTTATAGTTATAGAGATATTAAAGTTTAGTATGTACACAGAATAGCAGTTTAAGTCAAGTTTGTCTAGGCTGCGACATAGAATTATATTTGTAAGAAGGCAATTAAGTTGTTGTAGGTACAAGTTGTTATTTTTGTGAGATTTCAGAGAGTGAAGGTTTAAGTGTTGGACTTAATGTGCCAGAGGGAGAATGATGGTTAATGACGGTAGCATAGAGAGAGAGATGTTAAGGGCTTGGAAGAGAGGAGAAATAGAATGATAGTAGGAAGTGAGTTAGGGGAAGAAAGTGTGGGATGCTGTGAACGAGTTAAGGAAAGGGTGTTGGAAAAGGTAGCATGAGCTTATAGTTAGGAGACAACAGTTGAGTATGTTGGTCTGTGGGAGAGGAACAGGGACAGATGTGAATGTTAAAAACGTGATTTTTTAGAGAGAGTTTAAAGGTATTAAAGGAATCTAAGATACTAATACTTGAGGGCAGGGTATTCCATAGTTAGGGGCTTTGACCAGCTCTTTTGTTCAGCTTATATACTACTAAAAGCTGTTTATTAGTGGAGCGGAGACTTCTGGATGGGATATACAGCTGTAGGATCGGTTTTAAATTAAAGAAATTGTCTATCTATGCCTATATCTATATCTATATCTTTATCGACTAATTTCAAGGTCACAAGGTCATGCAGACATGAAAGAAAGGGAGGAAGTAAGAAAAAGCATGAAATTCATCTTCTCCCTCTTCTCTGACTCTAACACAGCATTCACCATGTGACCTAACTGCACCAGTGTTCCAGAAGTTGAGCAGTGTAACCTAGCATGACCTAACTGACCAGTGTTCCAGAAGTTGAGCAGTGTAACCTAGCAACCTTCCATTTATAAAACTCTGAACATCGCTTAACTGGAGATGAATAGATACTTGGTTTCACACCATGATGTACTGATATATAAAACTTGCTACTGCCCAAGTGCTGCCTGATGGTTGAGGTGGGTATGTAATGTAAGTCCATCCTCAGAAATAAGGGCACACAGAAAAAAATCTGCTGAGGATAGTAAAACTCAGTCAGAGCACAGTAATTGATGCAGTAAGTGAAAATGAGTGTTAAGCAAGAAAAGACTGTAGAGAAAATAAACACAGAACAGTCTGTTGATAAAAAGACTCAAATATTCAGTGAGTGTATTTTATAGTTCTTATTGGACTGCAAATCCAGAGCAATTAGGTATTCTATGGAAAAAACAAAAGAAACCAAACTAATATCTATTAAGAAGAAACTTGTAAATGTGATAAGAGGAAATGGGATTTTTTCATGGTACACTGGTAGTGTGTAATTTATTTCTGAGCTAATGCAACCATAAAATGTTCACTTATAGAATCATATGCAGGTGTTTGTGTCTGACTGTACGTGTGTGTGTGTGTGTGTGTGTGTGTGTGTGTGTGTGTGTGTGTGTGTGTGTGTGTGTGTGCACATGCACATTAGTCTGAGTAGGCATGGTCAGAGGTTAGAATTCTGCCCTTTTTTCTCAAATATTTTTATTAATTTTTTTCTTTTTTTTTTCCTCAAGTATCTTTTATTAATTTTTTTATTCTAGAATTCTGCACTTACATTTGCTTTTGTGCTGTTCTGTTCACTGGGTGACAGTTGTTGGACATTGGCTATTTCTGGAAACAGTCAAAGAATATCCAGAAATGTGGGTATATGCCAGGCAATATTCTAGAACAATTTATCTTACTGATTTATTATATGCAAGTTCATTAAATGCAAGCCAGTGTCCTGATAGGTACCTTGAGAGCAATTGGTATTTTCAGCAGTATTCTGAGGTTGTCCTTTATTATGTTTTAAGATAATCCGTGTCACCCTCAGCATGTTTACAGTGCCAGTGAAAAACAGCCATGTGTGAGCACTGCACATTGCAGATGATGTTTAGATGCAGGGTAACATTGCCTTTGTTTTGGTGTTATTTTGTTGCTCAGAAAACAAAGTAGTATCCATTTTGTTAATTTTTCAAGTCCTTTAGCATAAGATGGACAGAATATGCTTTTCTTACTTAGCTTGATACCGCCTATCAACATTAAAAAATATATTTAAAATTTCACAATTTAAACTTCCTATTATTTGTTTGAGATTGTATTCATAAACATGGTCAATCAATCTTTAAACATAGTCATTTGTTGTTGAGTATATTACGCAGTCAGCACTTTGGTAGTTGAAATCCATCATATGGATAACATTTTCATTGATTTTTATATCCTGTATTTTAGTAAGGAAATCAATGCACTCTATAGGAAACATACATTTTGTAAAATACATTCTTATAATATTATATTCAGTACAATTCATGTTAGTTATTCTGTAAGTCTTGAATCATTTTCTAGGCTTCTGACTTTTAGATGTTGTTTTATAAATACTGAGCTGCCACCACCTACCTCGTAGCATTGTCAGTGTCTACTGACCTGCCACCACCTATCTCATAGCATTGTCAGTGTACACTGACCTGCCACCACCTACCTTATAATATTGTCAGTGTACACTGACCTGCCACCATCTACATCATAACATTGTCAGTGTACACTGACCTGCCACCACCTACCTAATAGCATTGTCAGGGTACACTGACCTGCCACCCCCTACCTCATAACATTGTCAGTGTACATGGCAATGAAAGTTGATGTTATCTGTGGCCTTTTGGACATTATACTAAGTAGTAATGTGTTCATTTATGATAAAAATATTTATTGGCAAAAATGGTGGGTTGCCATGGGCACCCCCTGTGCCAATAGCTATGAGAACATAGTACTAGCACAGTGGGAATTACAATGGATGAATAGTAAAGATAACATATGGAAAGAGCAAGTACTGTTCTATGGTCGGTTTGTGGATGACATACTATTATTATAGAAAGGAGAAATACATCAATACCAACAGTTTCTGAGATATCTAACATCTACAACGGACTTTTTGAAGTTTGAATCCAAGTATTCCCAGGAAAGTATTGGCTTCCTGGATATAAGTATTATCTTTAAAAAGGGAACTGTAAAGACAGCCCTACTTAGGAAAGCTACACGGAAAAACCACATGCTACATAGGACTAGCATGCACCTCACACATACTTTCAACAACATATTTGAACATCAAGTCATATGCATTTCTAGACTATGTACCAAGGAAGATACATTTCAACAAGAGTTTAACCAATTGGTGGATAACTTAGCAACTAGAGGGTACAGGAAGAATCAGATGGACTTTGAACAAGCAATGGAATTACGAAGAGGCAAAGGAAAACCATATTATCGTTATAAACATGTGAAAGGACAGAAGAATAATGAAACCCAAGAGTCCCTAAGATGTATATTAACTTATGCACCAGATAATAAACAAATAAACAACGTTATTCAAAAATATTGGTCAGTTTTAACAGTGGAACCTAAAATTAAAAGTATAGTAGGAGAAAAACCCAAATTTACATATAAAAACAAGAAGAACTTGAAAAGTCTACTGTGTAACAATAGAACAGAAACAACCCAGAGAAGTGTAATAAAGAAAAAAGGAACTTTTAAATGTGGGAAGTGTAAGGCATGCAAACATATCAATACGACTAATGTGTTCCAACATCCTATCAGACATAAAGTATATTCCTACAAAGGGAATGGAAATTGCAATACAGAGAATGTGATATATATAGCCAGCTGTGAAGTATGTATGTCATTCTATGTGGGCAAAACTAATAGAAAGTTCAAAGAACGTATCTTACTGCATCTAAGAGACATCAATAATAAGATAGAAGTTAATGCTTTGTATCAGCATATAAAGCATAATCCAGGGCATAGCTTCAAATTTATGATATTAACTCGTGTTTGAGTTACAGCACGAGGTGGAGATTTGTTCAACAGAACTGAAAAAATAGAAATGGAATGGATTATGAACTTGCGTGCCAGTCAAAGTCCTGGCCTTAACACAGTAGTCCCCTTAAAACCAGTACTAAAAGAAAGGAGGCTTAGGGGGCGATAATACACCTCTATCATCAAATCACTCCTAAAAGAAATAGGACTGAATAACATGACAGTAAAGCTATACAACTAGCTACTAAAGAACATGTGAGAATGGACTCCTCCCAAGAGGACAGAATAACCAGTGACATACTTGCAGGAACCCAGGAAGTTAAACTGATTTGGTAGTGTATATAAAAAGACAGATTGGATACAAGTAGTAAGTGTATCCAATGAATAATGAAGGCAGAGAGCCTTATTTGAATATAATACCTCATTGGCCAATACCTAGAATACACACAGTATAAAAGGAAGAGCAAAGCAGATGAATACAGGATCTGAAGAAGGTTTACAACCGAAAGTGCTTATCCATTCCTGTGTCCATTTTTGAACACAAGCAGCATGCTTATTTCATAGGTTCATAGGTTCATATTAGGCTATCTGCCCTGGGGCATTTATAAGCCTAGCCCGATTGTGTTTGGCTTATGCCACCCCTTGATTTGAGTATACTGTGCCCTTTTTAAAGTTTAGTTTACTGTGCCTCTGTCTAATAGTGACACGGAAGTAATCCCCGGGACAAACCTATGATCCCCCATCCACTCATCAAGATTCTTCTTGAAGAGAGTCAGTGAGGTGCTCTGCCTAACATGAATTGGAATTCTATTCCAGAGCGAAGGGAGCCTCTGGGTTATGAATCTGTCCCTCCAGCATGTTCTATTTATTTCTGTGCTGAGGTTCAAGTCCCTCGAGCGCGTAGCTCTAAGGGATTTAGATTTACTGAGGTGGAGCATGTCCATTAATACTGGGTTGGACATAGCTTTATATGTCAGGCATAGATCGCCTCGAAGTAGGCAGTATGCAACTGAGTAGAGCTGGAGTTTTTTTAACCGAGCAGCATATGGCATCTGTTTGAGTCCCTTGATCCTCCTGGTGAGGTACTTTTGGGGTCTTTCTAATTGCTGCAGGTGTTGGGTAAGGTACATCCCAAAGGGGCATTGTATTCTATGATGGGCCTGATGAGGGATGAATAAAGGGGCACGATTACCTCTCTTGATCTAGATGTGAATCCTTTCATGATGAGGTGGGCTATGTAGAAGGTCTTTCTAACCACTTTGGCAATGTGGTTGTCAAAGGAGAGATTGCTATCAACTTGGGTCCCCAGATCCCTAATTACTTTCTCTATACTTAATGGGTTACCACCTATGTGGTAATTTGTGGGCACATTGTTTTTGCCAAAGGGTATGACTATACACTTTTTGGCATTTAGCTTTAGATCATGGCTCTGTCACCAGTTATCCATCTCTGTGAGACCTTTTTGAAGGATGTTTGTGTCAGCTGGAGAGTCGATTATGGCGCCCAGTTTGCAGTCATCTGCAAACTTGGTGAGCCATAGTCCTCCCACGTTGGCCTGTACCTCAGAAAAGTAAATACCGAACAAGAGAGGTCCCAGGATAGAACCTTGTGGGACGCCACTTGTGACTGGTTTCAAGTCTGACATGGCTCCAGCAACTCTGACTCTGTGGGTTCTGTCTTTGAGCCAGTTTGCGACCCATCTTGGAACATAGGGGTTTATATTTAGGCTGGATAGCTTATCTATGATGCTTGAGTGGGGTATTGTGTCAAATGCCTTTGCAAGGTCCAGATAAGCTGTGTGGACTACCTTCCCTTCATCTATGGCCTTGGTGACTGTTTCGAAGAAGTCGACCAGGTTCAAAAGGAAGGATCTGCCCTTGACGAAGCCAAATTGGGTAGGATCTAGTGTCTGTAGGTCCCCAATGTCTTTGTTTATGAGTTCCATGATGATCCTCTCCATAGCCTTGCATACTAGGCTAGTCAGGCTTATGGGGCGATAGTTTCCAGGGTACACAGAGGTGCCACCTTTGTGGAGTGGGACCACTGTTGCTGTACGCCATTCTTTGGGCACATATCCTGTAGTGAGGCTGAGATTGTACAGCAGTTTTACTTGAAGGATTAGTTCTTCTTGGAGTTCATGTAGGACGCAACCCGGAACGCCATCTGGTCCCATGGAAGCAGTGTTTTTTGCTTTGGAGAGGGCGGCCTTCACCTGAGCATCAGAGATGTTTGGGAGGCTGCACTCTGCTGGGATAGATACTTGCTCTTTTGGGGGTGTGGGGGTGGAGAAGTTTGCACTGAACCTGTCTGCCAGGATATTGGCGATGTCTGTGGGTTCAGTGTATTTTTTGTTGTTTAGAATCAACTCAGAACAAGTCTGGGAGTTGCATCCTAGGTTCCTAACATAACTGAAAAAAGCCTTATGATTGTCTTTAGTGTCCTGTGCAATTTTTCTCTCGAAGCTGGCCTTGGAGGATTTTATGAGGGATCGTAATTTTTTGCTAGTACTGATCAGAGATGCTTTCCCTTTTAGGGATTTTGCTCTATCATGTAGTAGCTTCCTCCTTCTGTTGTACAGTTTATTTATGGCTGGGGTCCACCAGACTGCAGGCCTGCCTTTTGATGATTGGGTCTTGAGTTTGTTTGGGATAGCATGATCTATGCATTCCTGGAGATGTCCGTAGAATGCGTTTATATAGGATTCTGCAGTTTCGGCCGTAGTTTCCACTGGCCCTGGGTCCTTGAAGGATTCCACTTCTGTTTTTAGAAGTGTGAAGTTCGCTTTTGAGAAGTTTTTCACTGTGGTTTTCTGGGCTGGGGGTGGGGTCGGGATGTGGATATCCAGTGAAATTAATTTATGGTCTGATCTTACCAATGAGGGATATACTTCTGGTATGGAGCATAGAGTCCCCATGTTGGTAATGATCAGGTCTAGTATGTTTTCCCCTCTTGTGGGAGTGGTGACTAGTTGTTCCATAGCATTTGAGTTTATAAATTCCAGGAACCTTTGGGCTAAGGTGCTGGGGCTTGAGTAATGCTCCCAGTCTATGTTTGGGTAGTTGAAGTCGCCCAATATAATGGTGTTCGGAGAGATCTTCATGTTCTCCAATGTTTTCAGGAAAGCTGAGTGGGATTCCTGACTTTGAGAGGGTGGTCTGGAGGATGCTATAAACTGAAAAGCAGTCTTGCCCACTGTCAGTTGCACATGGATGGTCTCCGATACTTCGTGCACTGCCACTAACCTGGAGGTGTGGATATCCTTGATAAATATGGAAACTCCCCCTCCTTTTGTGGTTCGGTCCAGGATTTGGGTCCGAAAAACATGATATGAGGTATAACCTGGTAGTGCTGGGGTGCTCTCTGGGGCCTTGAACCAGGTTTCTGTCACTGCACAGATATCGATGTTCTCCATACTGAGGAGAGCTTCGAGTGCATGCATCTTGAGGTTAAGACTTCTGGCGTTTAGCAGCATTACCCTTAGTTTCTTGTTCCTTGTGCTGTCTATGGAGGTGGGTTTGACTTTTGAGTCTTGCCTAAAAAAGGCACTATGGGGGTGGCAAGAGCCTTTGCCAATATCCGAAAGCCCAGGGGTGACAGGTGCAAGCCGTCCCTGGCGAAGCAATGTGGCTTGTCGAGCATGTCATCCCAGGCTGACAGACATTGGATCCCCTTAGAATGACACCAAAATTTTAGCCAATTGTTAAAATCGATTATTTTGTCTTTATACTGTGGCATCATTCTAGGTGAGGGTAAGATGCTACTCAAGGTCAGGGTCATACCGGTCTGGGCTACATGATCAGAGAGCTCCTCTATGTCTCTTTTCATGTAGTCGAGGGAGGTACGTCTAAGGTCATTCACACCAGCATGTACAATGACTGAGTCATATTTGTATTTGCTTTGGAGTGACCTGAGTGCTTGCGTTATGTGGCGGATCCTATGGCCCGACAGGCAGCTCACTGTGACCTTCTCTTTATTCAGCCTGGTGAGCGGGACGTCAGTGTGTCTGACAATAGAGTCACCTATTATAAGAGTATCAGGTGTGTTATTCAGCCTTAAGGGCTGTGACTGCTTGGCACACTGACTTTGTGTGCTATGTGTTGTACATGTTTTGTTTTGGGGTAGCGTTTGCTTGGATGTCTGCTTTGGAGGTCTCTGTTGCTTAGGTAGATTTTTATTTAGAGCCTCCGAGTATGTTTTTGTGTTTTTATGTGTTTGGTTCGCTGTTGTGGTGGGACTATGTGATACTGGAATTGTGTTGTGTGAGGTTACCTTCTCCTCCTGACTGGTTACACCAGTTTTGAGATGAGAGAGCTGAGCCTCCAGTTTGGCTATATGGTTGCATCTCTCACATATATTTGAACCTGTTTGGAGGAGGAGAGGGTTGTCCGTGTACATGAGACAGTTGTAACATTGCCTCAAAATTCCCAGATTCACCAGCTGGACTGGAGAGGAAACCATTGACTGACCTTTGGACATGCTAGAGTAATATAGGGAACTGAATTAAAATGGACCAATAGGGGACAAGGTAATCGTAGAGAGTATAAGAGTAAGTAGTGCTTATGGTTTATTAGTGCTAACTTGTAAGATTACTTATTTGGACCAGTGAGGGGCCTTAGAATGAGAATATGGTGTTTAATTTGAGAGATGGAGCAGTTCTAAGGAAAAAAGTGAAGAGCAGACTTTGTGGAGCCAGGAATAGTTTAAACCCAATTAGGCGGTGCTGCCCGATGTTGCGCTATGCGCAAAACCACACAAAAATGCACAAAAGAGGGTTTTAAGAGAGGGAAATCAAGGAGTTTGCAATTGACCCAAAATGGCCAATAAAACTACAGTTTCAAGGCAGTAACCACTCCCACAGGTACAGGCAGGCTGCTCAATGTTTATCACTGCCACTGATGAACACAGAGACTTCCCTTTAGCCCAAGCAAACAATGGCCTCCAAGAAACTTACAAACAGTTCAGAACAGCAAATCTGTAACTGAACTTTTTTTAAATCTCAGAAAAGTGGGAAAAAAGCAAGATTTTTTGTTTTTGTTTTTTTAAGGAAAGCAGAGGTTCACAAGTATCAACAAGTTAGAACAGTGCAGTAAATGACCCCACACTTGAGTGCTAGGCCAGAGACAGATAAAATGCAAGTTTTAAGAAAAAAAAAGAATTTTAAAAATAAGTGCAGGCAGGAAATTCAGTAATCATCTCTAGGTTGTGTTCTAAATACAGTTACCAACACAGAAATCAAGTTTAACAAGCCAGAAAATGCTCAAAAGTAGGCGGCAATGCAGAAAAACTTAACAAATAATCTGAAGCAAAATACTTAAAATCTCAAAAGTGGCTCCTTTCTTCTCTCAGCGTTTTCTCCTTTTGGTGGGTGCTTCACCAACAGCCAACAAGTCCGAAAAGACGCCAAAACCATGAGGCAAACGGGTTTTAAGAGAGGGAGATCAAGGAGTTTGGAATCGACCCAAAATGGCCAATACAACTACAGTTTCAAAGCAGTAACCACTCCCACAGGGGCAGGCAGGCTGCTCAATGTTTATCACTGCCACTGATGAACACAGAGACTTCCCTTTAGCCCAAGCAAACAATGGCCTCCAAGAAACTTACAAACAGTTCAGAACAGCAAATCTGTAACTGAACTTTTTTAAATCTCAGAAAAGTGGGAAAAAAGCAAGATTTTTTTTTTTTTGTTTTTTTTAAGGAAAGCAGAGGTTCACAAGTATCAACAAATTAGAACAGTGCAGTAAATGACCCCACACTTGAGTGCTAGGCCAGAGACATATAAAATGCAAGTTTTAAGAAAAAAAATGATTTTAAAAATAAGTGCAGGCAGGAAATTCGGTAATCAGCTCTAGGTTGTGTTCTAAATACAGTTACCAACACAGAAATCAAGTTTAACAAGCCAGAAAATGCTCAAAAGTAGGCGGCAATGCAGAAAAACTTAACAAATAATCTGAAGCAAAAATACTTAAAATCTCAAAAGTTGCTCCTTTCTTCTCTCAGTGTTTTCTCCTCTTGTTGGGTGCTTCACCAACAGCCAACATGTCTGAAAAGATGCCAAAACCACGAGGCAATTGGGTTTTAAGAGAGGGAGATCAAGGAGTTTGGAATTGACCCAAAATGGCCAATAAAACTACAGTTTCAAGGCAGTAACCACTCCCACAGGGGCGGGCAGGCTGCTCAATGTTTATCACTGCCACTGATGAACACAGAGACTTCCCTTTAGCCCAAGCAAACAATGGCCTCCAAGAAACTTACAAACAGTTCAGAACAGCAAATCTGTAACTGAACTTTTTTTAAATCTCTGAAAAGTGGGAAAAAAGCAATACTTTTTTGTTTTTTTAAGGAAAGCAGAGGTTCATAAGTATCAAGAAGTTAGAACAGTGCAGTAAATGACCCCACACTTGAGTGCTAGGCCAGAGACAGATAAAATGCAAGTTTTAAGAAAAAAACGATTTTAAAAATAAGTGCAGGCAGGAAATTCAGTAATCAGCTCTAGGTTGTGTTCTAAATACAGTTACCAACACAGAAATCAAGTTTAACAAGCCAGAAAATGCTCAAAAGTAGGCGGCAATGCAGAAAAACTTAACAAATAATCTGAAGCAAAATACTTAAAATCTCAAAAGTGGCTCCTTTCTTCTCTTAGCGTTTTCTCCTCTTGTTGGGTGCTTCATCAACAGCCAACAAGTCCAAAAAGACACCAAAACCATGAGGTAATCGGGTTTTAAGAGAGGGAGATCAAGGAGTTTGGAAATGACCCAAAATGGCCAATAAAACTACAGTTTCAAGGCAGTAACCACTCCCACAGGGGCAGGCAGGCTGCTCAATGTTTATCACTGCCACTGATGAACACAGGGACTTCCCTTTAGCCCAAGCAAACAATGGCCTCCAAGAAACTCGCAAACAGTTTAGAACAGCAAATCTGTAACTGAACTTTTTTTAAATCTCAGAAAAGTGGGAAAAAAGCAAGATTTTTTTTTTGTTTTTTTAAGGAAAGCAGAGGATCACAAGTATCAACAAGTTAGAACAGTGCAGTAAATGACCCCACACTTGAGTGCTAGGCCAGAGACAGATAAAATGCAAGTTTTAAGAAAAAAAACGATTTTAAAAATAAGTGCAGGCAGGAAATTCAGTAATCAGCTCTAGGTTGTGTTCTAGATACAGTTACCAACACAGAAATCAAGTTTAACAAGCCAGAAAATGCTCAAAAGTAGGCGGCAATGCAGAAAAACTTAACAAATAATCTGAAGCAAAATACTTAAAATCTCAAAAGTGGCTCCTTTCTTCTCTTAGCGTTTTCTCCTCTTGTTGGGTGCTTCATCAACAGTCAACAAGTCCAAAAGACACCAAAACCATGAGGTAATCGGGTTTTAAGAGAGGGAGATCAAGGAGTTTGGAAATGACCCAAAATGGCCAATAAAACTACAGTTTCAAGGCAGTAACCACTCCCACAGGGGCAGGCAGGCTGCTCAATGTTTATCACTGCCACTGATGAACACAGAGACTTCCCTTTAGCCCAAGCAAACAATGGCCTCCAAGAAACTCACAAACAGTTTAGAACAGCAAATCTGTAACTGAACTTTTTTTAAATCTCAGAAAAGTGGGAAAAAAGCAAGATTTTTTTGTTTTTTTGTTTTTTTTAAGGAAAGCAGAGGATCACAAGTATCAACAAGTTAGAACAGTGCAGTAAATGACCCCACACTTGAGTGCTAGGCCAGAGACAGATAAAATGCAAGTTTTAAGAAAAAAACGATTTTAAAAATAAGTGCAGGCAGGAAATTCAGTAATCAGCTCTAGGTTGTGTTCTAAATACAGTTACCAACACAGAAATCAAGTTTAACAAGCCAGAAAATGCTCAAAAGTAGGCGGCAATGCAGAAAAACTTAACAAATAATCTGAAGCAAAATACTTAAAATCTCAAAAGTGGCTCCTTTCTTCTCTCAGCGTTTTCTCCTCTTGTTGGGTGCTTCATCAACAGCCAACAAGTCCAAAAAGACACCAAAACCATGAGGTAATCGGGTTTTAAGAGAGGGAGATCAAGGAGTTTGGAAATGACCCAAAATGGCCAATAAAACTACAGTTTCAAGGCAGTAACCACTCCCACAGGGGCAGGCAGGCTGCTCAATGTTTATCACTGCCACTGATGAACACAGGGACTTCCCTTTAGCCCAAGCAAACAATGGCCTCCAAGAAACTCACAAACAGTTTAGAACAGCAAATTTGTAACTGAACTTTTTTTAAATCTCAGAAAAGTGGGAAAAAAGCAAGATTTTTTTGTTTTTTTGTTTTTTTTTAAGGAAAGCAGAGGATCACAAGTATCAACAAGTTAGAACAGTGCAGTAAATGACCCCACACTTGAGTGCTAGGCCAGAGACAGATAAAATGCAAGTTTTAAGAAAAAAAACGATTTTAAAAATAAGTGCAGGCAGGAAATTCAGTAATCAGCTCTAGGTTGTGTTCTAGATACAGTTACCAACACAGAAATCAAGTTTAACAAGCCAGAAAATGCTCAAAAGTAGGCGGCAATGCAGAAAAACTTAACAAATAATCTGAAGCAAAATACTTAAAATCTCAAAAGTGGCTCCTTTCTTCTCTCAGCATTTTCTCCTCTTGGTGGGTGCTTCACCAACAGCCAACAAGTCTGAAAAGACACCAAAACCAAGAGGCAATCGGGTTTTAAGAGAGGGAGATCAAGGAGTTTGGAATTGACCCAAAATGGCCAATAAAACTACAGTTTCAAGGCAGTAACCACTCCCACAGGGGCAGTCCGGGTGCTCAATGTTTATCACTGCCACTGATGAACACAGAGACTTCCCTTTAGCCCAAGCAAACAATGGCCTCCAAGAAACTTACAAACAGTTCAGAACAGCAAATCTGTAACTGAACTTTTTTTAAATCTCAGACTAATCTGAAGCAAAATACTTAAAATCTCAAAAGTGGCTCCTTTCTTCTCTCAGCGTTTTCTCCTCTTGGTGGGTGCTTCACCAAGTTGGCTTTAGAACTAGGAATATTTTGGAACCTGCTCCAGTGACTTTGCAAACAGGCAGTTTGCTGATTCCAGTTGGCTTCAGAGGAAGGAAGAATCAACTATCCTGGAATTTGTTTTAGTGCACAGGCAGCACGCCGATTTGAAGTTGGTCTTAGACTTTGGAACTCATTCTGGTGTCTTTGAACACAGGATGCATATTGGAATCAATTGGCTCTAGAGAAGGAAGAGCTATGGAACTTGTCCCCCCCCCTTTTTACACACAGGCTGTATGCTGGATACAGGTTGGCTTCCAAGTAAGGAACTTTTTGTAACTTGTTCTAGTGCTTTTGCACACAGGCAATTTATTGACTTGGAACTTTGGAAGTACCTACTGAGGAAGTGGCGCATATAGTAGTCAGTGAATGGAGGTTTTGCACTCAAGGAAGAAAGGTAGCTGGAAGTGACTTCCAATGAATGTATAATTTCCTGTCTAATCATATTGAGTCAAGTTACCATAACAAGAAATTTGCTCCGAGGAAAGTGTTATTAGTGCTTGAATCAGTACTTTGAAGTAGGCAATTTGTCGTTTTTAACTGAACAGAATTAAAAAAATTGTTTTTATCTAAGGAAGGACCTGGGATACATATGTAGTGCTTGCACACCAGCAACTACAAGAAAGGGGACATATAATACCCGCTAAACGGATCATCTTGGAGCTAGCTACCACGTGGAGGGAGTAGCCTTATTGTAGCTTTTCCCTCATAGCATTGTCAGTGTACACTGTCCTGCCACCACCTACCTCATAGCATTGTCAGTGTACACTGACCTGCCACCACCTACCTCATAGCATTGTCATTGTACACTGACCTGCCACCACTTACCTCATAACATTGTCAGTGTACACTGACCTGCCACCACCTACCTCATAACATTGTCAGTGTACACTGAAGCAGCATGCAGCTCACTTGTCCTTTGGTGTTAGAAGACCAGAAGGCTGTAGGTACTCTTACCAATACAGGCAATTGGATTGCTGATACAGCAATGCTGTATTTTTGGGTTACTGCACTCCTGAGTGTATTGTTCTTCAGATGAAATATTAAAATGAGGTTCCATCCGCTCAAGTGGGTGTTAAAGATCCCATGAAACACTGGAAAATCCCCCCTACTATTAAGTACCACATTTGGTCTCCCCTTCAAAAAGACTACTAGCCTAGTGGAACTAACCTAGTCAACAAAACAATAAATAAAACTCCAAACAAATCAGCGGATCCAAGAATGGCAAAATATACTCCAGTGCTCCAAAATCTATTTATTACAGTTACAGATACATAAGTGCTTTTGCAGATTCAGCTGCTTCTACAGATGTAATTAAAATAATGAATATGCTCATTAAATGCTTTAAATTAACAAGCTATTATTTAGACAGTGCATTAACATCACTTCCTTTAATAATATAATAATTGTGTTTATTTATTCGGCCCCTCAAAGCTCTATCAGTTTTCCCTGTGGTATCACCCTGCAAAACTGTAGTAGCTGTAGTAGCACAAAACCCTTCAAGATAATCCCACGGAGTGTAGGAATAGTGCATCGGCTGCTGCACGGAATATGGCTGTGATTCAGCAAACAGCTGATCTGACATGCATGAGCTTGGTAGCACTTTTCCTGCATGGACACCACTGCCTAATGCTAATTACCTAATTTGCTGGTGAAAACCATGCAAATGAGGTGAATTAGTGATTCAGCAAGCAGGCAGGTGTCCGTGCAGGAATAGTGTAAGAAGTTACTAGCTGAACACTTTCTGCAAATTACAAAACGGAGGCATAACAGCTTGAAATGCAGCATATATTATATTTAGTAGGCAAGCCAATGGCCAAATATATGTCAACTGGCATGATAAATAGTTTTATTTTGTTTTAAATAAAACTTTTTTTTTGGCCGATCTTGGCCATTTAAGCATAGGGCAGACGCGCAAATGGGATTGTGCCAAAAATAAAATAAAAGGGGGAAAAATCAATTTTTACAGAAATCTGCATTTTGCCATTATTATCAATGGCATGCAGAATGAAAACAATACTAGGGAACAGTGGTTCCTAAGGGGAAAGGCCCAGTCTAAGTGTGGTAACTATGGAGTAAGGCATTGGTGTATGCAAATGAGAGGATTTATACTGAATCCCAAATTTCTTCTAAGTGTCAGACTGCACCTAACAGTTTAGTTGCTCTAACACCACCGTGTAGACAGGAGGAGCAGCTAACATGAAAACGTGGTGTGTCATGCTTGCTATAAGCACAATGGAACTCAGTGGCCCGTGTTTGCCCTTAGTTAAGCACAGCTGTATTGTCTTATTCCATGAAATCCAGAGTGTGTTCAAATCCAGGGGAGGCCAGTTCTGCTTAAAATTGCTTACGTTAGCTAAATGCACAGCATGCACCGGTCCTAAAAAAAACAGGAAATAGCAGAACTGTTTACAATTGAGAAATGGGTATGCATGGCACACATCGGGGCTTAAACAGGGAAGAAATGGGAAGGGGAAACAGCAGAAGGAAAGCAATCAAGGAGAACTACCATAGCTGGCAGGTGGAATGTATCAGAATCACCCAATTACACAGGCAGCAGCCCAGCATACTACTATAAACTATGCAAGCACCTTTCAATCTGGTTTTTCCACAAAATCTACACCACTGGTGTACACATTCTGGGAAATTTAAAACTGACAAAACATGTTAGGGGCTGCTGTTGCTTTGATCTATCAGTGGGTACTATAAACTGAGGGTGCTGAGGAGGATAATGCTGACAACCAACTCAGACCGATGAGGAGGAGAAGAGTGTTCAGACCCAGGGTAACCTACCAGGGGCTACATGATGTGGAGATAGTAGAGGACTACAGGGTGGACAGGGCCATACTTCAGCAACTTGTTGAGCTGTGGTGGCCTTGCCTCAGACCCAGAACCAACAGAAGGGAACCCATGCCAGCGGATACCATGGTATATGTAACCTTACGAATAATAGCTACAGCTACTTTCCAAAGACCAACTTGGGATATCATGGGGTCTCACAGGCATCTGCGTCCAGGATACTCCACCAGTTCCTGGATGCCATGCAACCACATGTCGCTGAGCACATTTACTTCTCCAGCACCTGTGAGGAGAGGACCAGCAATATGCATCTCTTCCACCATGTAGCAGAATACCCGGAGGTGCTGGGTACAATAGACTGCACACACATCCACATCAAAGCACCACCCAGTGACCAGGGTAGAGTCTACCTAACTGCAAGGGGTTCCACTCCATCAACTGCCAGGTCATGTGTGATGTCCAGGGCATTATCATGAATGTGTGTGCTGGCAGCCCTGGAAGTTATCATGACTCCCACATCTGGCATTCATCACAGCTGTACCAGGCATTTGCCACTGGGGACATCCCATATGGCCATCTGGTGGGGGATGCTGGCTACACACCGCAGCTGTGGCTGATGACACCCATCAGAAATGCACACACACCTGCACAAGAATGCCGTAATGAGGCACACGCACAAACCAGAATCATTATAGAGCATATGTTTGGGATGCTCAAGTCATGGTTCTGCTGCCTTAACATATCTGGTGGAACCTTGCAGTACTCTCCAGCCACATGTGCACACATGTTAATAGTATGTGTCATGCTACACAATATGATCCTGTGGAAACAGCTGCAGCAGGAACAAAACAGGGAAGGGCCACACAGCCCCCCACCATTGCCAAGGTCTGCAGAGGCACAGAGGGACTCAGAGGAGGAACATCCTGAGCCTGATCTTATAGGGAGATGGTGGCATGTCCAGTATGCCCTGTCCTTGGCAAAGAGGCAATGCATATTATATACACTGACACTGTAGGGCCTGAGGGACTGCTCTCTCTCTCTCTGACACACACACAGTAAAATGAATGCCAAACATCACACCACCTATACCTTACCATGTATAGGCAATGTACTGTGTGCATCCAACATAGTCAGCCCTCAAGCACCATCCTCACAACAGCCTCAGGCACAAGGTAAGTCAGTCTCCTTAACAAAATAAATTAATGGAGTGAAATGTTCTGATAGCATATCTATGGTATTGATTCAAGCATGCACAGGAATCAGGTGGCTTACTGGGATAGCAGCAGACAACTGACAGCTCTGTGCGACAGCAGGAAGTGTATTCCCCAGTACTGGTCTACCCACACTATGCAGTACCACCCTAGTTGACAAATACCACTGCAGTATATGCGGTTAGCCAAATAACCCTGGTGTCATAGGTCATATGCATGGACGTCAAAGTGGGGGTTCTATACCCACCTCACCCAGCAGATCAGCTGTAGCAAACCATACAGAAATGTCTGTCAAAGGTCCCCACATGGTGACATCCATGAAATCCCCACCTACAGACTTTTACACTGTGATATCATAGCAGGTCTGGCAGTGGCAGTACAGCTTTGAAAGGTAAGAAGTCTGAAACTACAAATGTTTATGCCAGAACAATCTGACCTGTGATCAATACTGTTATGCCTGTAGTCTCAAGGTTAGGGAACACCACTATGCTAAATGGGACCAAAATTTTAAGCAAATATCAGCACAGTCTCTACAAATGTGTATTGTGTACAGATGTGTCACCCCCCCATAGTCCCACAGAAATGCAGTAACGTGTCCCTAGCTTTAAGCAGCCTCCAGCCATCAACTAGAGTGATGGCTCAACACAAACAGAAAGCAATTGTCAGTAACACCCACAGTCAACTTACTGGTGCCATCCCAAGGTTGTCCACTGCTGGCAGCCTGGGAACATATGATCATCAGAATGCACTGCTTTGCTACAGATGGCCTGCATCTGTCACACCCTGCTTAAAGGCCTGTGGCAAATGCCCATGCCTCACCCACAGTGCCCTGTTAGGGAATGTCATCAGATCCATAACACAGTCTACAAAATGCATAGAAAGGCCATGCTGCTAACTGCTAGGAGAAAACCTGCCAGTGTCAGCGAGCTAGAAATCTGGACAAAGCCATGAATAATGGGGTGAAAAAGGTCCATAGAGAAGAACACCTTTGAAATACTGCTCTAATAATGTTATAAAGTTGATGGAAAGATTGTAGCTCATAGGTTCATAGGTTCATACTAGGCTATCTGCCCTGGGGCACTTATAAGCCTAGCCCGATTTTGTATGGCTTACGCCACCCCTTGATTAGAGTATACTGTGCCCTTTAGTTTACATACCAAACATAGACTGGGAGCATTACTCAAGCCCCAGCACCTTAGCCCAAAGGTTCCTGGAATTTATAAACTCAAATGCTATGGAACAACTAGTCACCACTCCCACAAGAGGGGAAAACATACTAGACCTGATCATTACCAACATGGGGACTCTATGCTCCATACCAGAAGTATATCCCTCATTGGTAAGATCAGACCATAAATTAATTTCACTGGATATCCACATCCCGACCCCACCCCCAGCCCAGAAAACCACAGTGAAAAACTTCTCAAAAGCGAACTTCACACTTCTCAAAACAGAAGTGGAATCCTTCAAGGCCCCAGGGCCAGTGGAAACTACGGCCGAAACTGCAGAATCCTATATAAACGCATTCTACGGACATCTCCAGGAATGCATGGATCATGCTATCCCAAACAAACTCAAGACCCAATCATCCAAAGGCAGGCCTCCAGTCTGGTGGACCCCAGCCATAAATAAACTGTACAACAGAAGGAGGAACCTACTACATGATAGAGCAAAATCCCTAAAAGGGAAAGCATCTCTGATCAGTACTAGCAAAAAATTACGATCCCTCATAAAATCCTCCAAGGCCAGCTTCGAGAGAAAAATTGCACAGGACACTAAAGACAATCATAAGGCTTTTTTCAGTTATGTTAGGAACCTGGGATGCAACTCCCAGACTTGTTCTGAGTTGATTCTAAATCACAAAAAATACACTGAACCCAGAGACATCGCCAATATCCTGGCAGACAGGTTCAGTGCAAACATGAGACAGTTGTAACATTGCCTCAAAATTCCCAGATTCACCAGCTGGACTGGAGAGGAAACCATTGACTGACCTTTGGACATGCTAGAGTAATATAGGGAAACTGAATTTAAGACGGACCAATAGAGGACAGGGTAATCATAGAGAGTATAAGAGTAAGTAGTGCTTATGGTTTAATAGTTCTAACTTGTAGGATTACTTAATTGGACCAGTGAAGGGCCTTAGATGGAATATCTGATGGGTACGAAGTCTAAAACTGCAGTGTCAACTGTCAGTAATATCTGACTTTAACCCTGAGTGACTTGCAAAATGCTTTTCCTTGAAAACCACACTCATGTGGGTAACAAACAAGATATATGAGTCATGAATGTGGACATTCTGTGATACTCTGTACAGTCGACAGGCAGGGCTAGGAGTCTAAACATGGGAATGCACTCATTGCAGGCAGTCCTAACCCTGCAAGATGGTGACATGTCTGCATCCACAGAACGCTGGCCACAGCCATGGGCAGTAACACACCCTTGCAAAGAGATAAACCCTCGCAAGTATGGCAAGTACAATGTCCCAAAAAGATACAATCCATATGCTCTAATAATGTTATAAAGTTGATGGAATGATTGTAGTAGCATGGAATGTCTGATGGGTACGAAGTCTAAAACTGCAGTGTCAACTGTCAGTAATATCTGACTTCAACCCTGAGTGACTTGCAAAACACTTTTCCTTGAAAACCACACTCATGTGGGTAACATAACAAGATATATGAGTCATGAATGTGGACATTCTGTGTTACTCTGTACAGTCGACAGGCACGGCTAGGAGTCTAAACATGGGAATGGACTCATTGCAGGCAGTCCTAACCCTGGAAGATGGTGACATTTCTGCACCCACAGAACCCTGGCCACAGCCATGGGCAGTAACACACCCTTGCAAAGAGATAAACCCTTGCAAGTACGGCAAGTACGGCAAGTATAATGTCCCAAAATGATACAATCCATATGAAAAAAAAACAGGCCAGCACAAAGTGGTGTGAAATATATATTATTTAATTATGGCATATAAGCAGAAAATAGCTACAAAAACCAAAGAACCAGACCTGTTTCAGCTACATAAAGCCTTCCTCAGTGTAAGCCATACAGTTCACTGATACCATACACAATTAAATACTTACAGTTACTAATGTAAGTCCTTCTCATTA
Organism: Protopterus annectens; assembly: GCF_019279795.1. Lineage (NCBI taxonomy): Eukaryota > Metazoa > Chordata > Ceratodontiformes > Protopteridae > Protopterus > Protopterus annectens. The sequence goes on along the minus strand of NC_056735.1, from coordinate 308,718,036 downwards.
GATAATTAATACTGTCCATTTAATCCGGGGGGAATAAACCACCCGACTTAATTACTCACTTTTTTCTTTATTATTTAGAATGGAGTGCCAACCAATTTTATTGCATCTGTCTCCTATAATCCTATCAATAACAGTAAATCTAAAGTTTGCAGTTATGTGTGTAAGGGAATGCTTATATAGGACACTGGATTGTCTTTTATTTCTGATATCACTGAAGTGTTCAGTCATATGCAATCTTAATGGTCGTGATGTCTGTCCAATGTAGAATGCTGACCACGAGCATGTAGCAAGAAAATGACCCAATTTGTACTGCAGTAACACACCCTTCTCTGATCACTCATCCTATGCAACATCCTGACCACAAAATGTGGCCATCCAAGCAAAATGAGGTGGGCCATACATATATGTGACACACACACCTCCAAGCTGGTCAAACAGTCTGACACACACAAGACCCTCCAAAGGCAGTCAACCTTTGAGAAGACCCCTGTGTAAAGTACTGGTAGCTATAGGCAAACATATCTGACCCAGGACAGCCCCCCCATATCTTATCCCCTACAAATATATCGAGAGTCTGCCTGTCACCCTGATCCTGTCTGACTTACATTACCCAACTGTAGACTGGAAATCAGACCAGGCCAGAACAGAAATGCACAGAAATTCCACCATTGTAATATATCACCAAGGTGCTGGACCATTACCACAGCTCCAGCAGTCAATTGCTCATAGGCACACCTCTCAACAGGATGGATTGTGGAAGAATACATAACATTTGGCACATAATTTTGGTCTGTGTATCATCCATCCTGTATTTCTGTGATAAATCACCGTGATGATTTGAGGAGGTATGTCACAAGGTACTGAAACAATACATGACAGTGTCAAATGGCATATATGCCAGATGTCTGCTAAAACAAGCCCTGTAACCCTAGTAACCCATACATTACTGAGAGAAATAGTCGCAATCACTGTATAGCCCATTGTCTCCCCATTTTGATAGGCTATCTCCATATATCCTGCACCAACAGGTTGAGAAGTATGGCTGTAGCAAAAAACAAACTGGACTGGAGTACAAAAATCCCTGGAATAGAGTCCCACATGTACTATAGAAGGTCACACTGGGCATGCTCATACACTTAGAGAAATGTCAGTAGGATCTAGGAATGAACAGGCCTTCCCCACCCAGTGCACTTCCCATTGCCCTACTGTAGCAGTGCTGTAGATGTTATTCACTATATAGGTACCTTGGGACACTCCACTACCTATAAGGTCTGTGGTGTGTGCAGTAACTGCATAACACTATAATGCCAATGACCACATAGCGAGGGGTTCTAATATGAGTACTGGCAAATGTGTGTGTGTGTGTGTGTGTGTGTGTGTATTATTGTGTATAAGTGTGTATATGTGTCGGTTACAGTATTTTGTGGCCTCTCTCACCCAGTACATCACCCGTTATCATAATTTACAAGGCCTAGTGATGTCCCTTGCCTTAGAAGTAACTTTGGACAAGTGTCACCTCATAACCTCCGTGATGCATGCAATAAATGCACAACAATGTACCAACAATAAATTGATAGGTAGGGGTTCTAATCTCAGTCCTGGCAAATGAGTGGGTGGGAAGAGTATCTTGTGTGTGAACAACATCCATTGGATGGGCATGGATTTATATTTTATGCCATGGTACACACAGTACACATTCCTAAGTCTACTGCATGAGGTCCATTGTTCACATCAACCATAGTGGTATCTGTAGACACTCTTCAGCCCTATAAACCATGTGCAACAGTATGGAACAGTATGGTACGAATAACAAGATAGGTTGGTCTGCTAATGTCAGTACTGGCAAGAGTGTGTGTGTGTGTGTGTGTGTGTGGGGGGGGTATGCACAATGTTGTGTACAGCAGTGGTTGTGAGTGTGTAGGCTTGTGTGTGACTGTATTATGAGTACTCTCACACCCAGTACAGCCACCATTGCCATACCCCACAAGGCCACATGATGTTTTTCACCTTACAGGTACTTTGTAACAGTCATCACAATAGTAATCTGTGCCACCTGCAATAACCGCATAATAGTGTGGTAACACAACTTGATATGTAGGGGTTCCAAATACAACACTGGCAACTGTGATCCTGTGTGTGCATGTGTGTGTGTGTGTGTGTGTGTGTGTGTGTGTGTGTGTGTGGTTGACAGAATATCTTCTGGGGTTGAGGGAGTTAACTATCTGAGGTGTGTTTTACCCACCACACTTACCATTGGCCACTATACTAGAGCTGATGTCAACCACCATAGACTGAGATACAACCCCTCAGCCCTATAAGCTGTGAGGCACATGCAAGAACTTTTACGCAGACCTGGGAAATGCATGCAGATACAGCTGTAACCTGACAATGATATGGTTGATGTGTTACTACACTGCCATACCCCTTATTGGTGATGTCTGCATGGTCACATCCTGATGATAGACAGACACCTGGAACACAAACTGAGTACAGCATGTGAGAACACATTTGCTTAGTGTTACTAACACCAGTAATGCATAATGTCTGAAAAGGTACATACACAGTCTGTGTACTCATTACAAATGCCACATGACAGCACCTTGCACAGCATTAAAAAGCTTCACACTACTAAAGGCACCCTGTGCATCAGATCCCTATAAGTATGTCCCTGCATCGATGGTATGAATGGCATGGATGTGGCACAGGTATCATCATATGCACAGGGTGTTGTGTGGGTTTGCCAGAAGCTTAGGCTGGGCACACTGTTGACATCATGTGTGTGTGTTTGGAGGTGTTCATTAAATGGGCAGTGCAGGGGTGGTGTGTGAGTGTGTGTGGAGGTGACTTTTCTGATGTTGATGTGTGTGTGCTTGTATGCACACAGTCATGCCATGTGGGCACCCTACATAGGTGTATTTTGGACAGCTGTGGGCAGTACATGGCAGGGTGTACAGTTCACCGTCTCTGGCCACGGACACGGGAACTGGGCCTGCAGTGGGTATCACCGGCACCACCAGGGCTGAGTCTAGATGCAGTACAAATCTCCACTGGTGACTGCTGCCTGCTGGATCCATGCCTCTGTTGGGACAGGCCAGTATCACATGCACAGTAGCCTGTTCCATGCCACCACCTGCCAACTGTCCATTATCTGTGGGCACTGGTGACAGGGTATTTGTGGGCATTGTGACTGTGTTTGGGGATGGGGATTACAATAGTGAGATGCCAACCGATGACACAGTATCAGCCCCTGACAACCCCACCTGTGCCTCAATATGAGTATCATCATGGTCAGATTCTGCAGAGACACTGACATCAGTATCAGAGTGGGAGGGTACTCAGCCACCATGTCCACCTGAGGGAAAAGCAACATATGTAAATTCCTACTGGCACTTAAAGGTTTGCTGGTACACAAACACACACATGTGAAGTGTCTTAAAGACATTACACAGACCTCACAGTAGCAGACTGGGGGCATTCACGACACACAATCAGATGATAACATACACACTCTGGACAGACCCTCAGCATCATGCAATGCAGCCCTTTCCAATTACCGTTACTACTAATATACACCTTTGGAATACGTGAGTGCTGTTAGTAGGTGATGGCCCTTCACCTAGCACTCACTGCACCCATGTAAATTATTGCTGTTCACCTGTATAGCACTGTGGCAACTCCTACAGAACATAACCCCTAACTGTACAGGGTTTTGATGAATGTCTACATGTGCGGCTTATCTGATTGGTCTGTTTCGCATAACTCCTGTGTTTGTCTGATACATTACCGGGTTTGCCTGTGAATTGGTGCCACTAAGTAATGCCCTAATTGGAGGTACAGACTGCATAACCTGCAGTACACATATTTAAAACAAAGCCAGTTACTCAAACAACTTCCCAAGCTTCCAGTGGATATAGTAAGTATACACACACCTGTTAACTTGCCAGGCGTTTGTGATATATCACATGAGACCAAAGAAATCAGGTCATAACATTGCCATCATTTCATATGACATACAACCTGTACAATCCAACTGAAGAACATACAGGTAACATCTGGTAACTGAAATAGGTACAGTAGGCTGGTTGCATGAGTGTGCACACCCTTAAAGTAATACTTTGTTAAAGCACCTTTTGATTTAATCACAGCATGCAGCCCTCTTGAGAAGGTGTCTATCAGCATGGCACATCTTAACTTGCCAATGTTTGCACACTCTCCCTTGCAAAACACCTCCAACTATGTCAGATTGTAAGGGCATCCCCTGTCCACTGCCCTCTTCAGGTCACCCTGCATATATCCTATTGGACATAGGAGTGGGCTCTGACTTGGTCAATGAAGAATGTTGCATATGTTCTGGTGAAGCCATCCTTTTGTTGATATGGATGTATGGTTTGGGCCATTGTGTGGAAAGGTGGAATTCCTCACCATCCACAGCTACTTGGCAGACACCAGAACATTTTGGAGCCACATGGGACCAGTGTTTGGAATTGTTCATAATCCCCTCTAACTTGGCTACAGCCCCAGTTCCAGCTTGTGAACAGCAATCCCAAAGCAGGACACTGCCATCACCATGCTTCAGAATGAGGGTGGTGTTATTGTGGTGATGTGCAGTGGAGATATTGCGCCAAACACACCTGTCAGACTTGTGGCCAAAGAGTACAACCATGGTCCCATATTACCATAACACAGTTTCCCACTTGCTTTTTGGAGACCTGATGTATTGTTTTCAGGCTTTCACTAGGCCTGAATATTGTTTGTTGTGAGGAACATCTGCCATCTTCCAACCCTCCCCTATAGGCAGGACATATGGAGACCATGGAAGGTTGTTGTGGCATGTAGTACACAACCAGTACTTGCTGGAGATCTGCTACTCCTTCACTGTTGCTGTAGGACTCCTGGCAGCCTCCCTGGCCAGTTTTGGTCATGTATTCTCATAGACTTTGGTGAGATGTCCACTCATTCTCAATGTTATTGTACCACCATATTTTAACCACCTTTTGATGACTGCCTAAACTGTGTTCCATGGTATGTGCAATGATGTAGAAATATGTTGGTACCCTTCCTCAGGCTGATACATCTCAAACCTGTGGTCCCTTAGCAGCTTCATCAGCTCTATGTGAACCATGGCTGTTGCTGTAGCAGGCAACTGGGTATATGCTAGGATAATCCTGGTAGGACAGCTGACTGTTAGTTGCTGTTAATCAAAGAGTCTCTGTAATTAATGGCTGTTGTGTACCCAGTGAGATGCACTGCTGTAGTTGTATCGAAAGCTGCCTCAAAACAGTACTAGTTTCAGCCTGTGCACATATATGCATCTAGGTTGTACTATTGTTATGTGTCATTACTGTTCCCCTAACAGATTTGTTTGCTTTACAATTGAATTGCACAGGTTATAGGTCACATGAAAGGTTGGCAGTATTTTACACTTGTCTATTGTGCTCTCATTTTTGTATGTCACACATACCTGGCATTCTAACAGGTGTGTACACCATTTATATGCACGGTGTACCACTAATTTCTACAATATGATTCTAGTTTTGGGCCTTTGTCACCCCCATTTTGTTGGTCTTTGTCCAGGTGTCCTGCAATGACAGGTTGTGAGGTATACTACTGATATGTGACATCTTCTGCAAATAGGCCCCTGGCATGACCACTATTATACAATGCAGTAAACACCACCACAGGTGAACATGCAGATATTGCCAAATGGCTGAGTGTAACATTTGTGTGCATGGTCACATGCATTAATATTAGCATGCCTGAGGTACTGGTGAGCTATAACAGGGAAACCCCATACTTACTGGGTTCAGACTGCTGTTCCATGTGCAGATCAGAGGGACCTATGTAGTTGTGAGGGAGAGGTATTGTCACCAGATTCACATTAGGCATTGGTACAAGATGAATGCTACATTTCTGCACAGGTACAGTACACACTATGATATTACACAATTTGCTGTCCTTCACCATAGATGTGCATTTGTGTGCATTACCACATCCCACCCACTAATCCATTTTGCACTGACATATGCATCTAGAAAATCTGTAGAAGACAGTTTAAATGCTACCTCATTACATTGATGTGCACTTTGGCCTTACCTGGATGATCCTCGTCTTTTGCCTGGATGGCACCACCTACACAACTGCTGTTTCCCGTGTTTGAGTTTGTGTGTGGCAAGGAGCTCCTCTGTCACTGTAAGTGGCCCTGTGTGGCTGGCTCCCCACCGGTGGCAGTACAGTCCCTCACTACAGCAGCAGCCCTTTGCCGGGCATGATGTATCAGGTCTGTTGCTCTATGGCTGACCTGATCGTATGTGCGTCCATGGTGGTCCAACACATTCACTCTGTGGATGATCTCATCTGACAGGGCAGTCTGCTCCTGCAGATTTTTGCCAGCTACAGCCAGAAAGGATGGCATAGTTTAAGATTACAGCTTCTGTAATGGCTGCTGTCTCCACATCAGTGTTGGCTGCTGTCTCCACATCAGTGTAAGGTGGTTGTCGCTGTATGGCACCTGGAAGACATACACAGGGAAACACATCACAGGACCTCAGACATTGCCCAGAGTTCTTTACAGAGCAGCACATGCATATGGACTATCATTAGCCACCACTTACAAACACATCATACCCCTGTACCTGGCAGCACTGTATGAACATGCATTGTACTCCTGGTCCCGATGTGTCATGTTTCCCCCAATGAGGGCCAGTATATTGCATAAACCAGCATTCATCATTCACGTTTGTGTAGAGGGATGACAGTGGCCGTATTCCTTGCAGATGGGATGGCAATGGTGCTAAGGCTTTGCTTGCATACACTGTGTAGTGGAGCTGGAAGCATATGCCTGGGTTCATGTAGGATGCAGACAGGAATGTTATCAGGGCCCAAAGGGACTTCTCTTTGTTAACTTTGATTAGGCAGTTTGCACTTGATCCATGATGAGGGGAGGGGTGCATGTGCTGTGCATATCCACCTATACTGATGGTGATCCTGGGGGGTGATGTTTGCCCTAAACCTGCCTGCAGCAGGTTGGCTGTAGCTATGCTGTGTGTGTATGTGCTGTGATTGACCACCATTACAGGGTGAGTTGGGTTGGTGCCTCTGAGACTACAGACATATGTGAAGATGGCCTTGTGATTTCCCTTAGTGGATGTGTCCAATTTGTACTCACAGTTAGCCTTACAGTAATCCACCTGTGAGCTAATATGCTCATTTAGACAAAGGCTGACATGCCTCCCAGTTGGTGCCTGCTCCTACTTTGCCCTGTACAACCAATATAGCATCATATTATGTGCTTTGTGGATTGCTACTGTCCAGCAAAAGGGTTTTCTGTACTTAGGTGGAGACAGGTTTTACAAATAAAGTATTGCTGAGGCCATACAGCTATGTGGGTGGTCATATATCTGTCTGTAGTAGGCATGGGCACAGGGTCAGAACACAGTTGGCAACCTCTACAATTTCAATGTGATACTCATGCTTATTATACTATCCATGTCTGTGTCAGAGCAATGACACCACCAGTAGCTGTAGAGATGTAACTCTGTTGGATGCACAGAAACTAAGGTTACACACTTGTACAACATGTACAGTTTATTCACCTGATGTTTTGCATCTCCTGTCAGTTGTTAAGAAGCGGCCAGGTACACCTACCCATACATACATATGCACAGGTAATACCTGCTACACATTTCTGTTCTATGTCAGTATGGCACACAGTGATGACAGTATTGCTGCTCAATCAGTCATGTCAACCTGTAAGGGCAGGACATCTGTAGGACAACACACATACACGGTGGGCTATGAGCCAGAATTACTGACACTTTCTTCATTTTGCTGTAACACACATATGTCATGTGCAGTAGCCTTTTCTTTCACAGAAATACCCTGAAGGATGCCTGATGCTCATATGGCAGACAGAGAGGTGACTGGCTAGGTGTGTGGTAGTGAGGGTAGGAACTGTTAATGTGAGTATGACTGGTATGGGGACAGAGCTAGCTGATGTGCTGGACAGAGGAAAGGTGGATATATTGTGTGTGCCAGAGACCAGATGGCAGGGGTGTACAGCTGTGTGTATCGGAGTCGGGTACAAATAGTTCTATCATGGTGTGTATGGAAGGGGAAATGGTTTAGCGGTTAATGTGAAGTACCATTATGTCAAGAGTGTTTGTGGAGGTGATAAGAGTGTCAGGTAGAGTGATGTTCAGGAGGCTGGGAATTGATAGTGTAATGTTGACAGTTGTTAGTGCATATGCTTCGCTAATTGTGTGTGTGATGGATGAGAAAGATGTACTTTGGTGTGGTTGGATGAAGTAGTGATGCATGTATCCAATGGTGTGTGAGTGGTGATTAGAGAAGATTTCAATGGGCATGTTGGTGAAAGGGACAGAGAGGATGCAGAAGTGATGTGTAGGCATGACATTAAGCAAAGGAATGCAGCAGGTGAGATGGTGGTGGAGTTCACAACAGAGGTTGGACATGGGTGTGGTGAAGACACAGTTTTACAAGACCGAGGGGCATAGAGTGAAATACAAGAGTGGAGGAAAATGCATACAGGTGGATTATCTCCTATGCAGATGGGTCTTTTTGAAGGGGATTGGTAATTATAAAGTGGTGACAAGGGAAAGTGTAGTTAGGCAGCATGGAAGGTTGGTCTGTGGGATGACACTGGTGATCAAGAAGAGGGGGCGGAGTGTGAGGGCAGCACCATGGATCAAATGGTGGATACTGAGAAAGGGTGATTGTGAGGTTGAGTTCAGGGAAGAGTTAAGACAGGCAGTGGATGGCAGTGAAGAGTTAACAAATATTTGGGTAACTACATCTGAGCTAATAAGGGAGATGAGTAGAACAGGGCTTGGTGTGACATCGGCACAGAGGAAGGAGGACAGAGAGACCTGGTGGTGGCATGAGGAAGTAAGGGGGCACATACAGATGAAGAGGTTGGCCAAGGAGAAGTGGAATTGTCAGACAGATGAAGAAAGTAGACAGGTGTATAGGGAGATGGGATCCATGTTAAAGAGAGTTGTGGCAAAGGCTGAGGATGTGGCATCTGAAGGGTTGTATGTAAGGTTGGACACCATGCATGGAGAATAGGACCTGTACCAATTGGCTTGAAAGAGGCATGTAGCTAGGAAGGATGTGCAGCAGATAAGGCTGAGAAAGGATAATGGTGGAAGTGAACTCACTAGCAAGGAGAGTGTGTCAAGCAGGTGGAAACAATACTTTGATGGGCTGTTGAATGAAGAGAATGAGAGAGTGGGAAGGTTGGATGATGTGGGTATGGTGAGTCAGGATATGCAACAGATTATCAAGGGGAAGTATGGATAGCTATGGAGAGGTTTAAGAAGGGAAAGGCTATTGGTCCAGATGACATACCTGTGGAAGCATGGATGTGTTTAGGACAAATAGCAGTGGTCTTTTTAACCAGATTGTTTACTGTAATCTAGGAAAATGTGAAGATGCGTGAGGAGTGGATAAAATGTGTTTGGTACTGATTATGAGAATAAGGGTGGTGTGCAGAGCTGTAGTAACTACAGAGGGATAACACTGATCAGTCACAGCATGAGGTAATGGTAAAGGGTGTTGGAAGCTAGGCTAATAAGGGAGGTGAGGATTACTGATCAGCAGTATGGTTTCATGCCAGGAAAGAGCAGTACAGATGCAATGTTTGCTCTGAGAGTGTTGATGTGGACATACAGAGAAGGTCGGAAGTAGCTACATTGTGTCTTTGTGGACTTAGAGACAGCATATGACAGGCTGCCTAGAGTGGAGTTGTGGTATTGTATGAGGTGGTCAGGAGTGGTGGAGGAATCTGTAAGAATGCTACAGGATAGGTGACAGTAGTGAGTTCTGCATTGGGAGTGATAGGTGTGTTTTAGGGAGAGGTGGGAGTACATCAGAGATCAGCTATGAACCCTTTCTTATTTGCAGTGGCAATGGACAGGTTGACAGACATGATCAGACAGGAGTCCCCTTAGACTGTGCTGTTTGCAGATGACATTGTGGTTTGTAGTGAGAGTAGGGAACAGGTTGAAGAGACCCTGGAGAGGTGAAAGTATGGTCTAGAGAGGGGAGGAATGATGGTCAGCAGAACTAAGATGGAATATATGTGTGTGAATGGGAGGGAGAATGGAGGAATGGTGAGGATGCAGGAAGTACAGTTTAAAAAGGTGGATAGGTGTAAATACTTGGGAACAACAGTTCAGAGTAATGGCAAGTGTGGGGGAGAGGTGAAGACATGAGTATGGGCAGGATGGTGGTGGGGAAGAGTGTCATGTGTGATTTGTGACAGACAAGTACCATTAAGAGTGATAGGGAAGGTCTACAAGAGGGTAGTGAGACCAGCTATGTTATATGGGTTGGACACATTGGCACTGAAAAAAGAGGCACAACTCAGAGCTGGACGTAGCAGAGTTACTGATGGCATGATTTGCACGGGGTGTGGCCTAGCAGTCTCACAGTCAGTATTGTGCAACACACACTCCAGTGGTGGTCATATGTGAGCCATCCTTTCCTGGGGTGACTCAGGGCCCTGAGCGATGTTCTATGTCACTGCAGACCGACACAGTTTCTATGGCCATAGGTTCTGCTCAGCAATATATCAGTACAGAATGTGTTGTCTAGACATAATATTCTTTGAACTTCCTATTTTCCATGTTTACATGTCCCTTACTACATTCCATTGCAGGCTTAATTGTTTGACATAGCTGTGTTTATTTGTTTTCAGTTCAGTTGGTATACTCCATCAGTCTCAGTGTTTGTGTGTGTGTGTCTCTCTCTGAGACAGATGTAGGATATACATCTGTTTTGTACAGGCAGCAGCTTGCCTTTAGTAGGTAATGCTCATGAGCAGCTGATGGCCTGTGCACCAATTGGAACCCTCCACTTGCTTATTGCATGTGGAACAGCTGTGGTATCATTCCCATACCTAATAGCATGGAAACACACTCCTATAACTGAGTACTTCATGTGGGCATTGCCCCTTTTCCTTGCCTGGAAGGAGTATTTCATGGAGGTGTGTGACGAACAGCATTACAGAGTGTAGTTGGGAATACCTCTTACAACAAACACTGCGGAGACAGCCCAACAAACTGGGGAAGAATGTTCCAGACATAGGGACAGAATGTAAGTATTGCTGTTATACAGTTGAAGTAATGCTAGTTTGACAGGATTTGTGAGGATATGGCTGCTCTGCATGAATTTATGTCTGATAGTGTTATGTGGTTGACATAACTCTCAACTGTAGGGCTTTCTACTCTCAACTGTAGGGCTATCTACAGGCTGGCCAGAGTTTGGACTCTTATATTTGGTGTGTTACTCACATATTTTTTTGTCTTTGAAATTCAGTAGCATACTCTGAGGACTGCAATCAGTAAATGGTAACATCCATGTGTGTTTCTGACTTTAATATCCTTCAGAACAGATATGTTACAACAACCCTGTTACACCAGCAACTTTCTCAGTTTATGACAGCAATATGTCAATAATGCCCCTGAGTTTGGGCCTCTGCCCCCAAGTATGTCAGGCTTTGTCCAGATGTCATGCTGAAGAGGTGTACAGGTATAGTACATCATTATATAGTGACTTCATTCCAGATATCATCCCAGTGATGTATCAGACTGCCAGACGTGTACAGTTGACAGGACTGTGTATTTCTGGCTATTGTTGACAGACTGTCAGGATTGTGTAGCAGTGTATTGTGAATGTGTTATTTGGCCTGTGTAGGGAAGGGTGTAGATGTAAGTGTTTAGGGTCCCTTTCTATCTGACTTTGCATGCTGCTCCAGTTTCTGGTGCTCTATCAGCTGTATATGTTTGTAGGGGCCGACTGAGACATGTCCCATACCACAGTCAGGCATCTGAATACACTGTGAATTGGGCCAATATATATAGAGGTAGTGTGTGAGTGGTACACATGCTGATAATTTTGTTCACAGTCCATACACTCTACTGTTCCTGTGGCTTAACAGTATGTCACTTTGAATGTGGTGAGATTAGTTCGGGGTAAGCAGTTTCAAACTAGTGTCTGTTGGTCAGTGATGTTACACCCCTGTAGTGCCTGATATATTTGCAATTACATGTGTATTCACCCATAGGAAACTTGGGTTTGTGTTGTGTCAGTCTGCGTGTAGTTTAGACAGTACTTGGTGATGTGCCTAGCAGCTCAGTGTAGTTTCCCTACTGTGATGTTATGTCCCAATATTTATCAGATGTACTGTTGCCTGACCCCCATAAGTGTTGTGTATGTCTGACACAACAGTGGGATGATGTGAAGATTTATGTGGTGACTACTGGGAGTAATTTGGTTTTGGACTTGGGCAATTCCAGTCAATATATGGTACAACAGACAGGAGGGTGTTACTGCATCAACTGTGCCACCTTATCTAGTCCAGTATTTGGGATATGTTCCCAGTTGTATGGCTTTATACCCCTCCTTGGTTAGGCTTGGTCCATATTTGTTGCACTAAGATTCTGAGCATCCCTCTCAACTAGCCAGATTGTTTCAGACTGTCCAGGATTATTGCTCATATGTATGTTCTGCTCCACTGAATCATTATTTTAATTTCTGTGGTAAATCACTGTGATGACGTGAGGATTTCTGTCTGTAAATGATGACATACATTTCAATTTCAGAACTCACATCCTTCTGAACATGTATGCTGACACAAACCCTTTTACTATAGCAACATTCTACAGTTATAACTGCAGTACGTACATTATGTCCCTGTTCTTGGACAATTGTCTCCCCATTTTGACAGCCTGTGTCCAGATTTATTGCACTAAGAGGTGTAGAGGTATGGAACTGGGTATGACTCCACTACATGTTATGAGTATGTATGTATGTGTATGTATATATATATATATATATATATATATATATATATATATATATATATATATATATATATACATATATTTATATTTATTTTTTGATATCTATACCTATGTTTATATGACAATATATATGTATATATTCTAAGATAGTAGGTATATTTGGGGAGGTAGGTTGGTAGGAAGACAGACAAGACAGACAATACAGCAGACAGGGGCAGTATATGACACATGTGGGGGGTAAACACCTTGGACGGGGAGGGTGGTAGGGAATCGGATGCCCACAAGCCCACAAATGGATACAGTGAGACTGAGGTCCCCACCCATGGGCAGTCACCACTGCACCTTCATGTCCCCAAAGGTGGCTGTGTTGGAGGCTAAGCAGGAGGGGCAGGCTGACCCTCAAGCGGGCGTAGCTGATCTCTGAACTCCTTTTGAAGCTTGCTACGCACCAATCCCCAGGACCTGATGATGGGTGACGGTGTCCTGTCCTCGCCCATCTCCTGAGGTTGTTCCACCCGAAGGTGATGCCATGGCCAGTTGAGGTGGGACAGATGGATCCGCTGGGATCAGCCTTCCCAGATGTGCTATGGTGTTGAGGTTTTACAACATATGTTGGTTAGTCATGAACAACAAATTCCAGGATTAGTTACAACAGCATGCATGGGTGTTCCCATTAACCCAAAACAACAGATCTGAAACAGTTGCATAGCAAACAGAACACATGCATATATGGAACCATAGTGGACATTATAATGGCATGCAGATTCCATTGATAGCAACAGGCCACCAATGATAGTATTTGAACAGGGAACATTAATAATCAAATGTTTAAATATTTGTAGAACAATAGGACACATGCCCCAACATTAGGTTTGCTGAAAATCATACCTGTTGATTTATGTGTTTAGATTATTGGTGCAGATAGGGTGAGAGAGAGAGATGTCAATTAACAAATGTATAGGCTTCAGTTGCTCACAGCTTTAATGATCATTGCTCTAATCATTGCTCTCCAGGTATTACCTCACTTTACATCAACTTATGGCCTTGGGTTGATCAGTGGTATGTTTGTACACAGTGTATAATTACAGCCTTCTTACAGCTCATTTATACCTTTTCTTACCTGGTAGACCTGTGGAAGAAATTTCTGTTAACAATACCTGACTGTTTCTACACATATTCACATATTATTGGGTGAAATTATGCATACAGCATAATACCAGTCCCAGGATTCGAACCATACCTGTTTGTGCAAAAAGGTACCACAAGGTTGTGTTTCATCACAATGAGCTATTGGGGATTTGTTGTTGATTTCTTCACTGCTTTCTACATGATACTGTCTTGTTTGGACAATCTGCTTTGTAATTCTGACATTCATGCATGACAGATGGTATGAATACACAGTATAAGAACTTTCACATATTACAGTATGGAAAACAATGGTTGACACATTACTTTTCAGGGATCAGATCTTGGTGCATGGAATAGTTCTTATAGTTAATCTGTTTTACAGCTCCACAATCTTTTTCAGATGAGCCTCAATTATTCAGTGCTGTCAGAGCCATAGTTTATGTGCAGAACCGGTACACATTCAGATTCATACTACCACATAGCAAAGTAAACACAACAGTCTGGGGTTTTGATTTTTATTGACAGGTAATGACACTTTCATTAATATATATCCTGTATGTCAGTATTACTCTGCTAATGTCTCATTTATTCAGTACAAACAATACACATTTCTAACTACTGGCAGCCTTCCTATTTATTTTTCCTGACTACTACAAGCTAGAGCTGTACTCACCAGCCTCCCGATGCACCCTGAGCAGCCTGCTGACATGGGCATCCACGTTCACAGCCCTCTCATCTGCAGCTGTACAGGGGATAGATAAACATTTATGCATACCTATCCATCTCAAACTTAGGCTGGACTTTGTTACACAATAATTGATACTGATACTTACACACTGCTTGGACATTCTGTGCCCAAGCATCTTGGATCCACTAGTCCAAGAGGTCCCTCTTTCTATGCTTCAGGTCAGCATAGTGGTGCTGGACCTACTCAGCAGTCCAATGGATACCAGTAGCACTGGTGAGATCACTTGTGAGAGGGTCCCAGGCCTCTGCTTTGTATTGGGAGCCCTGGTACTGGTACTGCAGCAGTCTCCCCTCATGGTGTTTTTCAAGGAGTCCAACCATGATCCTGGACTCCTGGATGCCCCAACGCTGTGCCCAAAAGCACACACCTTCACCAACACCAGCCATAGTGCCTGCAGTGATCAGCTACAACTGGTTATGGTTGTATTCCACCTGTGGGGTTTAAATAGGGCTGGATTCCTGCCCTTTGCTCTGATTGGCCAATTTTGAATATGCTGAGCTAAGCTAAGCGACGGGCAAACCCGCTTAGCACAGATAAGCATTGCTTAAAGGGGTAGATGCTAAGCACTGCTTACCGGTGAGCAAATCCACTTAGCTACTCTAATTATTGGTAAGCATACAAATTTAAGCAATGCTTACTCCGACTAAGCATAGCTGAGCACAATTTAGCATTCTTCAGCTTTCATTTTATGGACTATCAGGATTGTGTGGTCAGTTTCTTCTTAATGACATCTTATGATATGTAGGTTTTCCTTCCATAACATCCCCTATGTGCTTTCATTACATTATATTCTTTTGTGGCTATACTGTATGGGACACTTGTGTTTATATGGGGGTTTCACATCTGTACTACACTGACACCTCACATTTGGACCTGCGACACTACCCTGGTTAACAAATATATATTATTCACTATCTATTTATGAAAAAAGATAAAAGATACTTTTAGTGCTGTTTTCACATATAAAGTTAATGGATTTTATTGGGGCGTGAAATGTGAATGACTGCATGCGAAGCAAAAGCCCTAACCACTATGCTATTTCACTTTGACAACTTTGGCTGTATATTTTTATTTAGCTCCTTTGGACGTTTAAGTTATGCTATACACAGCTGCGTGATGCACACACCTGCTCAGCTACACTTACACTTTAGTGGGCACAGAAAAAAAAAATAAACGTGTTTTATATTTATTTACTTTAGGGGTATGCACATTGCTTTCTGCCTCTTAGGGCAGGGCATCTGGACAACTACATCATACAAGGGGGAATTATTTTACATGTTCCTCTCAGGAACATGCTTACTTATTTGGTATGCCAGCATGTACACTGGCATAACATTGTGGACATTATCTGTGCTGGACCATTGTGGAGAGCTGTGCTTCTGTGTGTATTCTAATGTATTTTGTCCTTGGACACTGTTATGTTGTGACAACAGTGTCTGTGGACACTGTTAGTTGCTTTAAGACTGCTGTACGGAAATTCTAGAGTGCAGGGGGCATGTGTACTGTGTGAGCAATGCTTGGACACACCCCCTGCACTTATTCATGGATCATGTACATGCAAGTTATACAGCAGAGCGCCTTCATGAATATGAAAAGGATGCTGCTGTACTGCACTGTCACAATCTGTTCCATGCAGGAATAGCACTATTCCTACATGGAGTTTAATGAATCCCAGAGACTGTATTCTAGTTTAAACAAGCAGAAAATCCAAACACAAACTATATTATAGACCTATGATGAAATAATACACAAGAAACTTCAAATCTGATAAATAAAAACTTGTATTGAAGAAACAAACATGGTTAAGCGCTTTCATCCCACCATTTGGGACTTCATCAGAACAGTGTTTGCAAGCATAATCAAAGTATATAAATACATTAGAAGATAAAACAGCCAATAAAAATGACTTCCAATGAAGTAATACAGAATTCTTAAAGTAAAACTTTCAGTAAATGCAAATTGTTTTATAAGTCTTATGTTTTAAACAAATTGTTTTACTACCCTATCTGTGTTAAAAACATTTATTAAAAAAAAAAAACAGTTAAAATAATTCTTCAGCAAAATACTGACTTAAGAATAATGTATGTCTGTATATGAAGAAACTATTAAAGACAAGTAAAAATTGTAAACAAATGATAAAATCACATGAATGCCAACCTGGTATTGGTAAGGAAAATACCTAGACAGGACTACTGAGAAGATTATTTTATGCAATGCATCAATAAAAATATACTTGTGTTTCAAAGCTTAGCTGCCCTTAAGTATAGGAGTGATAAATGTATGTTCACTGAGACCCGGTAATGTAACTGCATTCAGTCTCAATTGCCAAAATAGCTCTCTCTTTTCAAGTTCTTCTTCCCATGCCCATCCTCTAGGTGAATGGGGTACTACCTCAAGTATTCCAAAGTGGAATCTAGTAAAAGAAGGAAATACTACAGAATGCTTACAAAAGGATTTATTCATATTTTTTCTTTTGAGTGGCATATAGTTATGCTCATAAATCCTCCTGTGTAATTGTCTTTCTGTCTAACCTATGTAAAAATTGTTGCAGCCATTACAGAACATTTGGTAAACAACCCCTTAGTTTCACAATTCCCACTCTCCAATGTGATATCTACTGGCGTGGTGCCCCTATCTGAACCTTATTCTTGTGTAGTACATAGTTAAATTGGTTACAAAAGCCACATCATTTGGTGTCCCTACTTGTACTTTTGGGGTGGTCTTTTTTAGAATGTTCTAAAAAGTTTTTAATGTTTCTACCTGTTTTATAGACAGATCTTGGTATCTCCCCCAGATGTGTCAACAATTCTAGATTACTTTTAAAAATACATCAATTTTTCAGTAGAATGCTCCTGATTTCCTCTGAATGTGGACCAAGATGAATCACCATAGAATTGGTGAAATTAGTGGGGGTTCTTTCAAACCTTTAGGAGGTATTTCATCTATTGTCTCCACTGTCACTAACAGGGGTATGAATTTTTTACCTTGCCCTCTGAGTATTTCTTCACCAAGAAATTCTAAAATAGTAAGGGGATAACCTCTATCCAGAAACATGTGCGTCAACCTGCCCACCTCTTCCTTTAAATGTTGAAAATCAGAACACATTCTGGCAACTTCTACTAACTGCCCTTTGAATATACATTTTTACAAATTACATTTGATATGGAATGCATTGAATTTTGATTCTGTGACATCAACAAAAGAAGATGAAGTGGACACCTTACACTTTAGCCTTCTTCCTGTAACAGATGAGCGGGTGAGAGACTCACTGATACACATCTCTACTGGAGCACTTCTATTTTCCAAAATTGCAATATGACAGTCTCCATACTTAGTGCTAGAACTTTTTTCCATCAGAATTTTTGCACTGTCTGTATTATTGTCTCTGTCCATTTGTTTGTAAGCATCACTGACCAGTTGTTCCCAGTTCTGTTCAAAACTTTTGAATTCTTGGCTCATATAATGTGGACCATAGTTTGACATCACCCCCTGGATTCAATAAAGCTTACACAGAGTGTAAGAGTAGCACAGCCTCTCCTGCAAGGAATATGGCCACCAAGCGATCCAGTAAACAAGCCTGGGGATGTCCACAAGCCTTGCAGCACTATTTCCACATGGACACAACTGAATAATGTTAATTACCACATTTGCTGGTGAAAACCATGTAAATGAGGTGAATTAGTGATTCAGTAAAGAGACAGGCATCCATGCAGGAATACTGTGAGGTGTAGAAATGTATTTGGCTAGTAACCGAGTACAGTTCTGCCAAAATCAAAACGGAGGCATGACAGCTGAAAGTAAAGCATGTATTAGAATCCATAGGCATGCCAATGGCAAAAAATATGGCCATTGGCATTGAAAAGTGTTTCAAAATTATAAAATTATAAGTTTTTTTTTTGGATGATTTTGGCTGTTTAAGCATAGGACAGTGGAGTGCAAATGAGAACATGCTGAAAATTAAAT
This sequence comes from Protopterus annectens, assembly GCF_019279795.1. Classification (NCBI taxonomy): domain Eukaryota; kingdom Metazoa; phylum Chordata; order Ceratodontiformes; family Protopteridae; genus Protopterus; species Protopterus annectens. The sequence continues at coordinate 308,699,373 of NC_056735.1, read as the reverse complement.
AAAAATGTGGGAGTGCAAATGGGACCATGCTGAAAATTAAATAAAAATGTGAAAAGTCAATTTTAAGTGAAATCTGTATTTTGCCATTATAGTCTATGGCATGCAGAATCAAAACAAGAACAGGTAACACTGGTTGCTAAGGAGGAAGGCTGTGGTATAGTGGGGTAACCAGGGACTAAGGCAGTGGGGTATGCAAATGATCAGATTTTACTGAATCACTAAATGGGAAACCATTTCCTAGATGCACCAAACCATGTAGGAGCTATAAGGCAGTGATGTAAGCAGGAGAAGCAGCTGACATGAAAAGGGGGTGTGTCATGCTTGGTGTAAGCACATTGGAACACCACGCCTCCTATTTGAGCTTAACTAAGCACAGCTAAGCAAGGGTGTGTGTCTGAGGCTGTATTTACTTATTCCATGAAATGAGGAGCATGTTTGCATCCAGGGGATGGCCATTTCTTCTCAAAACAGTTTATCTTAGCTAAACGGGTTTGCAGGGTGGGCACCGGGTCTTAAACAAACAAACCCCCCCCAGAAATAGCAGAACTGTTTACATTTGGACAGCGGGTTTGTGCGGCGCATCTTGGGGCTTAAAAGGGGTGGAAATGGGAAGGGAAAACAAGGGAAATAGCAGTATACAGGCACTCAAGTACAAATAACATAGCTGGCAGATGGAATGTATTATAGTCAGCCAATCACACAGGCAGCATCTGCAGCACAGCAGTATAAACTATGCAAACACCTTTCAATCTTTTTCCCACAAATTCTACACCATAGATGTACACACTTGGGGGAATTTTAACTGACAAAACTAACAAAATGTTAGGGGCTGCTGTCACCTTGATACATCAGTATGTGCTAGAGGCTGAGGATGGTGACGAGAATAATGGTGACATCCGCCGCAGACTGAGGTGAATGAGAAGAGTGTTCAGACCCAGGGTAACCTACCATGGGCTACATGATCTGGAGATAGTAGAGAGCTACAGGGTGGACAGGGACATACTTCAGCAACTCGCTAAGCTGTGCGGCCTCACCTCAGACCCAGAGCCAACAGAGGGGAACCCATCCCAGTGGATACCAGGATATGTGTAGCCTTAAGTATACCAGCTACAGGTAATTTCCAAAGACCTACTGAGGATATCATGGGGGTTTCACAGGCATCTGCTTCCAGGATACTCCACCACTTCCTGAATGCCATGCTACCACATGCTGGTGAGCACATTTATTTCCCCAGCACCCATGAGGAGAGGACCAGCAATATGCGTCTTTTCCACCATATAGCAGACTACCCGGAGGTACTGTTTGTCATAGACTGCACGCACATACACATCAAAGCACCACCTGGTGACCAGGGTAGGGTCTAAGTAAACTGCAAGGGCTTTCATTCCATCAACTGCCAGGTCATGTGCAATGTCCTGGGCATTATCATGAATGTGTGTGCTGGCAGCCCTGGAAGCTATCAAGACTCCCACATCTGGCATTTCTCACAGCTGTACCAGGGATTTTCCAGGGGGGACATCCTGTAATGAGATCTGGTACGGGATGCTGGCTATGCATTGGAGCCATGGATGATGACACCCATCAGAAATGCACAAACACCCACTGAAGAAAGCCATAATGAGGCACATGCACAAACCAGGATCATTATAGAGTGTGTGTTTGGGATGCTCAAGTCATGGTTCCACTGCCTTGACATATCTGGTGGAGCCACATGTGCACACATGTTTATATTATGTACCGTGCTATACAATATGATTGTGTGGAAACAGCTGCAGCAGAAACAGCATGAGGAAGGGCCACACAGCTCCCCACCATTGCCAAGGTCCCCACAGGCATAGAGGGACTCGGAGGAGGAAGTTCCTCAACCTGCTCCTGTAGGCAGACAGAGGAGTGCCCAGTATGCCCAGGCCTTGGCAAAGAGGCAATGCATAGCACACACACTGACATTTTAGGCACCCAGGGACTGACACCTCTCTCAGACTTGCACACACAGTACAATGGATGCCACACACATCACACTACCTGTAGCTTACCACGTATAGGCAGTGTACTGCGTGCATCCGACAGTCAGCCCTCACCCACTGCCCCCACAACTGCCGCAGGCACAAGGTAAGTTAGTCTTCTAAACAATAAATGAATGGAGTAGTATGTTCTGGTAGCATATCTAGCATATCACTGCATGCATGCAAGGGAATGGGATGGCCCACTGGGGGGAGCAGCAGACAACTGACAGCTATGTGGGACACCAGGAAAAGTCTGCCCAATACTGGCTTTCCCACACTATGCAGTATTATCCCAGGTGACAAATCCCACTGCAGTATATGTGGGTGGCTAACTAAGGGGGGGGGGTTCATAGGTCACATGCATGGATGTCAATGTGGGGCTCCCATATTCACCCCTCAGACTCACCAAGCAAGTCAGCTGTAGAAATCCATAAAGGAAGGTCTGGCAAAATCCCACAAATATTGACAATGATGGAATACCCCCTACAGATTTACACAGTGATATCACAGCAGGCCTTGCCGTTGCAGTAAGGCTCTGAAGGGTAAGAAGTCTGAAACTCAATTGTATGCTATTACAATCTAATCTGTGGTCTCTAGTGATATGCCTCTATTCTCCAAGACAGGGCACAATACTATGCTAAATGAAACCAAAATGTAAAGCCAATATCAGCACTCTATGTGCAAATGTGTACCATTGACAGTTGTGCCCCCCATACCCATATTCCCATAGAAATGCAGTAACATGTAAGGATGTAGGGTAATAGCAACAGAGCACACATTGCAAGGGCTGTCCCAAACAATATGATAACTTGTTGCATGTCCACAATATGCAGGGGTCAATGATCTATGTATATGCGTGGAAAATACTGTCAGGATTTGGCCAGCACTTACTCCCAGCTGTTGTGTCTTAGTGGCCTAGGTACAGTACTGTGGTAGAAAGGGCCATGTTCTAAGAATCGCACTGCCAACTATTTCGCATGTCAGCCACACCTATGGTAGGAGTTGTACACACTGTCCAAATGTCAATATCCATTACTGGCAGTAAGGTGGACAGGTCATGAACAGGGAGCCACACATATGAACAGTACACAGGTCGGAGTAACCTACACAGTGCCTACCATACCACCCAACTGTATAGACCTTTTGCAGAATGTACAGACGTTTGCATCATATTTGTGGTGTCTTTATCATGAAATAGTGGTTGTATGGCAAATCACTGGCAAACCACGAAAGTCTAAAGTCAGAAAATAATGACGGATTGTAGTGTCTCAGACTTCATACCCTATAGAAAATGTATGCAAATGCAAAATCTATTATATCACCCTTCTAGGTTTGTAAGGCCAATAGTTAAAATGGTCCCTATACTTAGGCCTTTGTCACCCAATTATGTATGGCTTTGTCCAGATGTCCGGCTCTCATACGTAGAGAGGTATGGTGACTAGTAGCACGGCAGGTACCTGAAGGTCAGTGTACTGGCAGGTAATAAAAGGCTGCCACCTTACTGTGTCAGCACTGACGATATGTCACTGGCCAACAGCCATACCCTTGGAATAGCAGGTTGTCACAGAAGGAGCACAAGTATGTCTTATATATCTGTTCTGCTTGTCCTAACATTGCATTCGCCTGGAAAGTATTTGCAAAACCAGAAAAGGTCATGTCAAAACATCAATGATAGACCGTGGAGAAGCAGATGTCACAACCATAACAGAAAGCAAGCAAGTTAACAAACAGGTCCCCCAAATGTCTATGTATAGCAGAACAGTATCAACACCCTGTCCTCATGTGTGGACCTTTGTCTGACTCTCATATGTGGGCCTGTCCAGATATCAGAGTCAGTGACAGTTTGACAGCTAGGCCAACATGTAGCCACATAATACCATAGTAACACAAATTGTCTGAGGACCCCAGCGGATATAGTGGTGCAATGATGGACAACCTGCCAAATAGGTATGCTCAGAGTTATGTAGTCCATAACCTTGTGTGGGATGTTACAGCATTTACCATGCTCACACCAGAAGTACAAATACATAACAGCAGCCACTGTGGGCAAATCCTGTGACTGGACTACAGAAGGATAAAGAGACACAAAGAAGGGGAGGGGAACCACTGACCAGACAAATGGAGAATGTGCACACCAGAGCACATTTTGCAGTAACATAGGTCCCTGCAGTGTATGGAGTTAGTAAGCATCACCTGCAAATACACAACACACTCCCACATAAGCGGAGGTCCACAACAAATCAAATCCTAAGTAAAGGACACCTCAGAGGCAAAAACACATGTGAGCTTCCTGAACCTACACACCACAGACCACACATACTTCACACCCCAAGGTCCTGCAAGCACTAAGGACTTACCATACACACAACATATTACTCATAGAAGACTCCACTGTGAGACACACACATGTGCCACACACCAGGCAGGATAAGGAGAAAGTCACAATTACTTGTTTGGCAGATGGCATAATCTGCCATATCACACATGCACTCAAGTAACTCCACGACAGGTACAGGTATCACACTAGATTAGTCCATGGTGGTGTGAATGATTTCAGAAGTACCTCACGGACAATAGAAAGACAGACATGATGTGGTGTGCTGAATATGTGTCCCATGCAGGTATGTCCCTAGCCATAAGCAGCATCCTGCTGTCACACAAAGTGATGGATCAATATAAACAGAAAATGATTGTCAGTAACACCTGACTCACTTACCATTGACACCCCAGGGGGATCCACTGCCTGGCAGCCTGGGAACATATGAGTGACAGAATGCACTGCCTTGCTACAGATGACCTGCATCAGTCTCACATGGCCTACAGGCCTCTGGAAAAAGGTCCATGCCTCACCCTTAGTGCCATAGTAGGGTATGTCATGGGGTCCATGCTACCAACATAACACAGTCAACAAAATGCAAATGAAAGGCCATGCTGCTAAATACGAGTAGCATACCTCTCAACCTCATACAGCAAGAAGTCAGGGCAAAGCCATACAAAATGGTGGGATAAAGGCCCAACTACAGGGACACTTTTGAAATAATGCTCTCATAATGTTAGAAAGGTGATAGAATAACAGAGGGGGTGTGTAGTAGCATAGATGACATGAAGGGTGTGAAGTCTGAAACTTTAATGTTCGGTCATTATTCCCTGACTGCAACTCTTGAGTAATTTGCAACAAACTTGCTAGAAAACCACAATGTTAAGGGAAACTGACCAGATATATGAGGCATGAATCTGGATAATCTGTGAGAATCTGTACAATTGAGAGCTATGGCCACACCAGGATATGACCTTTCAGGTAAGAAGAATACCACACAACCAGGAGATCCCCAGCCAGTATATCACCAAGGTGCTGGACCTTTTACACAGCTTCATCAGTCAATCAGTTGTAGCCACACCTCCCAACTGGCCGGATTGTGTAAGAATGTCTAGCCTTTGCCTCATAATATTGGTCTGTACAGCATCCATCTTGTATTTGTCTGGTAAATAACTTTGATGATCCAATGATATCTGTCAGTAGGTAATGACACAATACATTACAGTGTCAAACCCTACATAAGTCAGAAAATGTCTGCTAAAACAAACCCTGTAACTCAAGCAACGCATACATTAATAAGAGTAATAGTTAGAGTATCCCCCTATGTTTTGGCCATTGTTTCCCCTTATTGGCAGCCTATCTCCAGATATCTTGCACAAACAGGTTGCAAGGTATGGCTGTAACATACAGAATCCTAGACTGGGGTTACTATTCCTGAAATGGATTCCCACACTTACTACAGAAGGTCGTACTGGGCATGCTCCTACAGTTGAGAAATAAAGCCCATGTCTGAAACCACAATGGACTATATATATCTGTATTGTGCAGATATCTTTGCATACATTTAGCTATGTACACCTAACTGTCTCCACAGACACCCATCAGACAGGACTACCCACAGCCAGCTGTAGTTGGTCCATGTGTGGTATATCTGCATCTGTTGCATGTGATATACACACATATATATGGGCAACATATTACAATATGTCAAGCAAACACACACATAGACATGGGGAAGAGAGAGACAGACAGTGATAGATACACAGGGAGACACACACAGAGAGTCAGTCATACACAGGGATACCCTGAATGGCATAGAGTGATGTCCTGCTGCAGACAGTTGCATACCAGTTGTAACCACTGGCACATGCCAGCATGAAGATGAAATTCATTGTCTGATGGTATTGAGTTAGGGTTGTAATATCACATTACCTACCTTTGTGTGCATGCATGTGTGTGTGTATCTGTAGGTCTAAGTATTATGATGCCTTACCCGCCCAGTACACTTCCCATTGCCCTACTTTACAAGATCTGCTGATGTCATTCACCATAGAAGTACCTTTGGACTGGATTCACTACTGTAAGCTCTATAGCATGTGTGATACCTGCGTTCACTGTAATACAAATAACTAGATAGGTAGGGGTTCTAATCCCAATCTTGGCATATGAAAGTGTGGGTGGTGTGTGTGTGTAGGAATAAGTGTTTTAGTATTTTCCCACCCAGTACACTTCCCATTGCCCTACTTCACAAGATCTGCTGATGTCATTCACCATAGAAGTACCTTTGGACTAGATTCAGCCCTATAAGCTCTGTGCATAACACTATAGTATGAAATTACTAATTAGGCAGGGGTTCTAATCTCAGTTATGGCAAATGTAAAAGTGTGTATGTGTGTTTGTAGGTTAATGGTTTTGAGCTATTCACACCCAGTACAATTCCCATTGACCTACTTTAGCAGTCCTGTTGATGTCAGTCACCTTAGAAGTACCTTTAGGCAGACCTTAGCTTTATAAGCTCTGTGGCATGTGTGCTGTGTCACACAATAGTACAAATAACTAGTTAAGTAGGGGTTCTAATCTCCATCCTGGCAAATGTAAAAATGTGTTTGTTATTTTGAGCCCATTCACACCCAGTACATTCCCCATTGCACTACTTTAGCAGTCCTGCTGATGTCAGTCACCTTACAAGTACCTTTGGGCAGCTTTCGGCCCTATAAGCTCTGTGATGCACGTGATAACTATGTAACACTATAATGCAAATAACTAGTTAGGTAGGGGTTCTAATCTCAGGCCTGGCAAATGTAAAAATGTGTGTGTTTGTAGGTTATAGATTTTGAGCCCATTCACACTCAGTACACTTCCCATTGCCCTACTTTAGGAGTCCTGCTGATGTCAGTCACCTTAGAAGTACCTTTTGGCAGCTATCAGCCCTATAAGCTCTGTGGTGCTTGCAATAACTCCGTGACACTATAGTACAAATAACTAGGTAGGTTGGGGTTTTAATCACAGTCCTGGCAAATGTAAAAGTGTGTGTGTTTGTAGATTACAAATTTTAAGCCCATTCACACCCAGTACACTTCCCATTGCCCTACTTTAGCAGTCCTGCTGATGTCAGTCACCTTAGAAGTACCTTTGGGTAGTCCTCAGCCCTATAAGCTCTGTGGCATGTGCGATAACTGCACAACAGTGTGGTACAAATCACTAGCTAGGTAGGGGTTTTCATCTCAGTCCTGGCAAATGTGAGTGTGCTTGTAAGAGTGTATATCTGTAGGTTAAAGTATTTTGTGGCCTTTCTCACCCAGTTCATCTCCCATTACCATACTTTACAAGGGCTGGTGATGTTCCGCATCTTAGAAGTATCTGTTGAAGTATCTGTAATTTTGGAATATTGAGACAAAAACATTTATATATTTTATTGCTTATTAAATAAAAAATGTGCTTGGTGGTTTTAAGAAGTGGTCTGCCTCCTCTACACTCATTTTTGTGGATTTATTCATTGAATTGGTTTTGAATTCTCTCATCTTAGAAGTACCTTGGGACACCAATCACCCTATACGTTTTGTGGCATATGCGATAAATGCATAACACTGTAGTAGCAATAACTAGATAGGTAGGAGTTCTAATATCAGTCTTGGCAAATGTGTGTTTTGTGTGTGCAAGAACAGTGTCATGTGTGTGTTTGGGTGGAAACCATATCCATTGGAGGGTGGGTTTTGCAATTTTTTTGTTGTGGTCCACCCAGTACATGTCCCAATATCCACTTTACAAGGCCCAATGTTGTCATTCACTGTAGAGGTAGCTCTAGAAACTCTGCATCCCTATAATCTCTGTGCCATGTGAAATACCTATGTAACAGTATGGAATAAATAACAAGATAGGCGGGGTTTCTAATCCTTTGATACCATTCCCCACTCAGGAATCATAGACAAACACTTAGCTAGGCACCAACCCCTATATCAGTAGGTGGGTTGCAAACTGGCTCACAGATAGAACCCACAGTGTGAAAGCAGCAGACTTCATGTCACCTGCCAACCAGTCACAAGTGGAGTACCACAGGGTCTGGTCTTGGGTCCTCTCGTGTTCAGTATCTACACCTCCGAAGTCCAGCCCAACATGAAGGGACGCTGGCTGACAATATTTGCAGATGACTGTAAGGTGGGTGCTATTATCACCTCCCCAATTGATGTTGACATCCTGCAGAAAGGCCTCACCGAGACCTACGACTGTTGTCAGAACCCTGGATCTAAGCTCAATGCCAGAAAATGTGTCACCATCCCCTTTGGGAACAACTTGGTTCCCATGACTTGCCACATCAATGGTAGTCCACTGAACACAAAAGTTGTTATAAGAGAGCAGGGAACACAGGCTGAGAGTGACCTCTCTGTTGACCACCACAGTGCCACTGTGGTCAGAAAGTCCTTCTATGTGGCATATCTCATTACTAAGGGTGTTGCATCCAGGAAGATGGAGGTTATTTTCACCCTCTACTCTTCCCTCATTAAGCCAATCATCGAGTGCAATGGCCCATTTGGCATGTACCTCACTAGACACCTGCAACAACTGGAGAGGCTGCAAAAGTCACAAAGAGAATCCTAGGCCTTAAACACTTGTCCTATATGGACAGACTCCAATAACGCCAACTATTTTCTGTCTCATATTGGCTACTTAGAGGCAAGCTCTGCTTGACTTACAATGCCATGTCTGACCCAGCTCTGTTAGGCATGCTACACCTAATAAAACCTAATCCATCTGCAACACATGCCCCAGAGACCTCAACCCCATTTCCACAATCAACAGATCATAGTGGAGGGATAGGTTCATAACCCAAGACTGGCCATGCTATGGAACAGACTTTGCATACATGTCAGGCAGAGCACCTCACTGCCCCTCTGCAAGAGAAATCTGGATGAGTGGATGGGGAATAGAATGGGAATCACTCCAGTGGCTATACTCGATAGACACACTGGAGAGCAACATCAGGTGGCACAATTCCAGGGTAATCCTATGGGCTATGCTTGTAAAGCTCCATTGCCATTCACCTAGTACACGCCTATGAACCTATGAATCTCAGTTTTGGCATACGTGTGTGTGTGTGTGTGTGTGTGTGTGTGTGTGTGTGTGTGTGCATTAGTGTGTATAAAAGTGTTTGTGAGTGTGTAAACATGTAGGTGAAATTAGTTTGAGGCCTTTCTCACCTAGTACACCTCACATTGCCATACATTACAAGGGCTGGTGATGTTATTCACTTTACAGGTACGTTGGGACACTCTTCACTCTACAAGCTCCATGGTGTTTGCAGTACCTGCATAACACTATAGTACCAATAACTAGATAGGTAGAGATTCTAATCAGAGTACTGGCAAATGTGAGTGTGTGTGTGTGTGTGTGTGTGTGTGTGTGTGTGTGTGTGTGTGTGTGTGTGTGTGTGTGTGTGTGTGTGTAAGTGTTTGTGTGTATATTTGTAGGATAAAACATTTTGAGGCCTCACACTCCCTGTACACTGCCCATTGCCATACTTTACAAGGACTGATGATGTTGTTCACCTTAGAAGAACCATGGGACACTCTTCACACTACAGGCTCTGTGGTGCATGCAATAAATGCATAACACTGTAATAGCAATAACTAGATAGGTAGGGGTTCTAATCTCAGTCCTGATAAATGTGCATGTGTGTGTACATGTGAGAACTGTATTCTGTGTATGTGTTTTGAGGGAGAACTGTATCCATTGGGCATTTGGGTTTTACCTATTTAGGCCATGGTACTCCCAGTACATGTCCCAAGGTCCATTTTCCAAGGCCCACTGTCTTCATCCACCATAGAGATATCTTTTGACACTCTTCAGCCCAATAAGCCCCGTGGCACTTTCAGGAACTATGTAACAGTATCGACTGACTAACAAGATAGGCAGGGCTGCTAATCGCAGTCCTAGCAAATGTGTGTATGAGTGTATTTGTGTTTGTAATATGTATAATTGTGGGTTAAAGTATTTTGAGTCAATCCTCTGACCAGTTCATCTACTGTTGCCATACTTTACAAGGCCTGGTGATGTTGTTCACCTTACAATTACCTTGGGGTACTCTTCACAATGTAAGCTTCATAGGGCATGCGTTAAATGCATAATAACTAGATAGGTAGGGATTCTAAACTCAGTCCTGGTAAATTTGTGTGCTTGCGTGAGAACTATATCCATTGGGTGGCTGTGGTTTACAATTTTAGGCCATGGTATTCCCAGTACATGTCCCAATGTCTACTTTATGAAGCTTGCTGTCTACATCTACTGTAGAGGTATCTGTAGACACTCTTCAGCCATATAAGCACCGTGCCCTGTGCAACAGCTAAATAACGGTATGGCATGAATAACATGATAGGCAGGGCTGCTAATGTCAGTACTGGCAAATGTGTGTGTCTGCATTGGTGTTTATAGCAGTGTTTGTGAGTATATAAACTTGTAGGTGACAGTATTATGAGTCCTTCCCCACCCAGTACACCTCCATTGTCATACCTCACATGGGCACATGATGTTATTCACCTTACAGGCACCTTAGAACAGTCATCCCACTATTAGTTCTGTGCCACCTGTGATAACCGCATAACACTGTACTACCACTAACTAGATTGGTAGGGGTTCCAAACCCAACACTGGCAACTGTGATCCTGTGTGCATGTTTATGTGTGTGTGTGTGTGTGTGTGTGTGTGTGTGTGTGTGTGTGTGTGTGTGTGTGTGTGTGTGTGTGTGTGTGTGTGTGTGTGTGTGGACAGTATTCTCTATGTGTTTGGTTGACACAATATCCTCTGGGGGTGTGAGTTTTACCAATCTGAGGTGTGTTCCACCCACTACAGTTACCACTGTCCACTTTACAAGAGGTGCTGATGTCAACTACCACAGACTTATCTGTATACACCCTTCAGCCCTATAAGCTCTGTGTCACATGCAATAACTGTTACACAGACCTGGTAAATGTGTACATATACAGCTGTACTTTGGCTATGCCACATTTGATGTGTTACCACTCTGCCACCCCCCCCTCATTGGCAATGTCTGCAGGGCCACATCCTGCTGACACAGACACCTAAAACACAAACAGAATACAGCATGTGAGACTACATTCAGTCAGTGTTACTAACACCAATTATGCATCATGGCTGAAAAGGTACACACACTCTGAAGTGTACCCATTACAAATGCCAGCTGATGGCTCGTTACACAGTATTACATAGCTAAACTGTACTTAATTCACCCTGTGCTTTAGAACCATATTAGCATGCCCCTGCATTGGTAGTATGGATGACAGGGATGTGGCACAGGTATCATCATATGCACAGGGGGTTGTGTGGGTTTGCCAGAGGCCGAGGCTGGGCCATACGGTTGACATCACGTGTGTGTGTTTGGATGGGTCTTCTATGAATGGGCCATGCAGAGGTGGTGTGTGTCTGGAGGTGACCTGGCTATGATGGTGATGTATGTGTGTTTGTATGCACACAGTGACGCCATGTGGCTGCCCTACACAGGGGTATGTTGGACAGCTGTGGACTATACATGGCAGGGTGTACAGTTCACTGTCTCCAGCCACGTACATGTGAACTGGTCCTGCCAGGGGTGTCACTGGCACCACCAGGCCCAAGGCCAAATGCAGTACTACTTCCTGATTGTGACTGCTGTCTGCTGGATCCGTGTCCCTGACAGGACTGACCAGGACCACGTGCCCATGGCCTGCTGCGCTGTGGTGTGGACAGCACTCCCCTTTGGTAGTGCTGGTGGTATTGCCACTACAGGAGTGTGAAGGTGCACGGCCCCATAAACCCTCAGCTGATCACTGTGCTGACATACATCGACATGGCTGTTGCCCATCTCCCACCACAAACTCCAGCACAGACATTGCACAGTTGAGGAGTACCATGGTCTCACCCCACCATCTATTCATGACCTCAGTATTCTCATATGTGGTCTCAACAAGGTCATGTAGGTCACCATGGACACCAAGAAGATGTGCATCCAAGACCCTGAGTATTTGTCTGGTGTTGTGGTCAGTACATGCCTGTGCCTCCATGATGACCCAAAACATGTCTGGTGACGCCTGTTCTGACACTTGCAACAGGGGCTGGATGGGCAACAGTCCTCCTTCGAGCACCCATGTCATCCGCCTGTATGGGACCTCACCTGCACTCCGGCTATGGCAAGTGTCTACACTCACACTTGCCATAGTCACCACACTAGCCTGTTCCACGCCACCACCCACCAACTATCCATTATCTTTAGCCACTTGGGACGGGGTATATGTGGGCATCATGACTGTGTGAGCAGATTTTGTGGACAACATTGGGATGCCAACCAATGGCACAGATTCAGCCCCTGACAACCCCACCTGTGGCTCAATGTGACTATCATCATTGTCAGAGTCTGCAAAGCACTGACATCAGGTTCCATGTGGGAGGGACCATGACCCCCATCGCCACCTGTGAGGGAAAGACAACATATGAAAATTAATACCTGCACTGTCAGGTTGGCTGGTATACATACATATACACACACACACACACAGGTGAGGGGGCACAAAGGCATTACACAGACCTCACAATACCCAAATGGCGACATGCACGACACAGTCAGACCACAACATGCACACTCTGGACAGGCACTCAACATCATGCAGTGTAGCCATTTGCCCTCCATGTCACTAACAATATACACCTCTGGGATACGTGACTAGTATTAGTAGGTGATGTCCTTTCACCTAGCACACACTGCACCCATGTACACATTCTTGCTGTTCATATGTATAGCACAGTAGCAACTCTAACAGAACATACCTCACAACCTTCCAAATCTTCACAGAATTTGTAGATATCTGGCTCATATGTTTGCTCTGTTCCTCATAACTCCTGTGTTTATCTGACACATTACTGGGATGATCTGAGGATTGATGTCACTAATAAATGACATACATTTGGGTGTCAGACCGCAAAACCTGCAGTAAATGTATGATAAAACAAATTCTGTTACACCTACAACTTTCTAAGATTACAGTGGATATGATAACTTTACACACCCCTGTTAACATGCCAGATTCTTGTAATATATAAAATGAGACCGCAATAATTAATTTCAAAATATTGCCCATCTTTAATGTGACATATCACCTGTGAAGTCTAATTGGTAAACAAACAAATGTGTTAGGCGTAAAATACGATAAATGAAATACGTACAATAGGGTGGTTGCATATGTGTGCACACCCTTAAACTGATACTTTATTGAAGCACCTTTTGATTTAATAACAGCATGCAGTCTTCTTGGGAAGGAGTCTATCAGCATGGCACATCTTGACTTGGCATTATTTGGCCACTCTTCCTTGCTAAAGCACTCCACCTCTGTCAGATTGCAAGGGCATCTCATGTGCACAGCCCTCTTCAGGTCACACTGCAGTTTTCTATCGGAATTTGGTCTGGGCTCTGGCTGGGCCAATCCATTATCTTGACTGTGTTCTGCTGGAGGCATTCCTAGGTTGATTTGGATGTATGCTTTGGGTCATTGTCATATGGAAAGGTGAAACCCCTCTTCATCTTCATCTTTCTGGCAGACACCTGATGGTTTGGGGCCAAAAGTGAGTGGTATTTGGAACTGTTCTTAATTCCCTCCACCGTGACTAAAGCCCCAGTTCCAGCTTATGAACAGCAACCCCAAAGCAGGACACTGCCACCACCATGCCTCACTGTGAGGATGGTGGTCACTGGGTGATGTGAAGTGTTGCTTGTGCATCAGACATACCTTTTGGAATTGTGGCTGAAAAGTTGAACCTTGGTCTCATTACACCATAACACATTTTCACACATGCTCTTGGGAGACTTGACGTAATGTTTTGCAATTTGTTGCCGGGCCTGGATGTTTTTCTGTGTGGGGAAATGATTCCATCTTCCAACCCTACCCCATAGGCCATCCTTATGGAGAATATGGGAGGTTTTGTCACATGTAGTACAGAATGAGTACTTTCCAGAGATTCCTGCAATTCTTTCAGTGTTGCTGTATGTCTCCTGGCAGCCTCTCTGACCAGATTTTGTCATGTCTTTTCATCAGTTTTGGGGGACGTCCGGTTCTTTGCAACGTCACTGTTGTCCCATATCTACTCCACCTTTTGATGACTGTCTTCACTGTGTTCCATGGTATATGCAATGCTGTGGTAATGTTTTTGTACCCTTCTCCAGACTGATACCTTTCAACACCGAGATCCCATTGATGCTTTGTAAGCTCACTGCGAACCATGGCTTTTGCTGTAGCAGGCAACTGAGTAGGTGTCAGGAATATCCTACTAGGACAGTAGACCATTATTTGATTTTAGAGTCCCTTTACTTGATGGTAGGTGTGTACCCAAGCAGTCTGAATGCTGTAATTAAATCACAAGCTGCTCCAACAAGTATTAGTTGACAGGTGTGCACACGTATGCATCCAGCTTATTGTAGGTTTTTGTATCCTTCATATTTGGTCCCCTGACAGATTTGTTTGCTTTTAAAGTGAATTGTTCAGGTTATAGGTCACATTAAAGGTGGGAAAAGGTGTGGAATTAAATATTGTGATCTCATTTTTTTATATCACAAACACCTGGCATCTTAACAGGGGTGTGTACACTTTTTATATCCACTGTATAACAGTAATATTTCAAATATGTCCCTATTTTTGGGCCTTTGTCCCCCATTCTGTCAGTCTCTGTCCAGATTTCTTGCACTGACAGGTTGTGAGGTATGCTACAGAAATGTTACATCTTCTGCATATAGGCCCCTGTGGTCCACTGTGATGCAATGCAGTTAACCCTACCACATGTGTACATGCACATAACGCACTATGGCTAGGAGTGACAGCTGTGTGCATGGTAAAATGCATGCCCTTAACATGCCTTGGGTATCGGCAAACCACAGCAGAACTCCATACTCACCAACTTCAGGCTGCTGTTCCACATCCAGACCAGAGGGACCTATGTAGTTGTGGGAGAGAGGTATTGTCAGCAGACTCAGATATGACATTGGTACAAGATGACTGCAGCTTTTCTGCACATTTATGGTACAAGCTCCAGTACTACACAATTTGCTGTTCTTAACCATAGATGTGCACATCTGTGCATTACAAAACCCAACCACAACTGCATTCTGACCTGACATATACATCAAGATACTCTATGGATGCCAGTATGGCTGATACACTAGACTACTGATCTCCACTGGGGCCTCACCTGCACGGTCCTCACCCATTGTCTGGGTGCCACCCACCTCCATATTGTGGGTGTCTGGACTCTGATGTTGGGGTGGAGTGGGTGCCCCAAGGTTGGCAAGGAGCTCCTTGGTGACTGTAAGTGGGCCTGCATGGCAGGACCCCCATCTGTGGCTGTGCAGTCCCTGGACATGGCAGCAGCCCTTCATAGGGCATGATGTATCAAGTCAGTCGCAGGATGCCGGACCTGCCCGTATGTTCGTGTGTACAGGCTGACATCATTTACCCTGTGGACAAGGTTGTCTCACAGGGTGGTCCACTCCCGCAGATGCTGTTGGCTCTGGCTGACCATTACACTGTAGTGTTGGATGATGTGGTCAGTTATTACTGCAGTTTCAGCCTCTGTGTAAGCAGGATGTCTGGCACGATGCAAAGCACCTGGAAAACAAACAGGGAAACACATTACAGGACTTCATACATTTGTCAATGGTACTTACAGAACCTGCATATCAACATAGACTAGCAGTAGCAATCCACTCACAACCACATCATACCCCTGTCAGCTATCAGCACAGTATCAGTTTGCATTGCACTCCTGGTCCTTATGTGCTATGTTCCCCCCAATGAGGGCCAGTAAATTGCATAATCCTCTCTTCATCATTTACTTCTGTGTAGACGGATGACAGTGGCTGTCTTTCATGCGAATGGGGTGTTGTTGGTGCTTCAGCTTTGTTTGACTACAGTGTGTAATGGAGCTGGGAGCACATGTCTGAGTTCATGTAGGATGCAGACATAGATGTTATCAGGTCCCATGGAGACCTAATTTTGTTGCCTTACAGTAGGCATTATGGACCTGCTCCCTGATGGTGAGGGGAGGGATGCGGGTGCTGTGCATATCCACCTATACTGAAGGGGGGACAGGGGGTGATGTTTCCACTTAACCTGTCTGCAGCAGGTTGGCTATAGCTATGGCATGTGTGTATGTGGTGTGATTGACCACCAGTACAGGGTGGGTTGGGTTGTTGCCTCTGAGACTGAAGACACATGTGAGGATGGCCTTGTGATTGGCCTTGGTGGAGTGGATATGTCCAATTTGTACTCATAGTTAGCCTTACTGTGACTCACCTGTGACCTTATATGCTTGTTCAGACAAAGGTGGACATGTTTCCAGGTTGGTGCCTGCACCTACTTGGCCCTGTACAGTCAATATAGCGACCTATTATGTGCTTTGTGTATTGCTGCTGTCCAACAAAGGGGATTGCCCTACCTTAGTGGAGGTGGGTTTTATGAGTCAGGTATTGTTGAAACCATACAGCTATATAGGTGCTCCTGTAGCTGTTTGTAGTAGGCATGGACACAAGGTCATAACACAGTTGGACACTTCTCCATTTCCAACCTGATAATCATGCTTACTGTAGTACCCATTTCTGTGTTAGGGCAATGCAGCAACCAGTAGCTGTAGACATATATGTCTGTTGGATGCACTAACATTCATATTAAACACATGTACAGCTTATTTACCTGACTGCTTGCAACTCATGTCTGTTGTTTTCTGGCTTCCAGCTAAACCTACTCATACATACATGTACACAGGTGATACCTGATATACATTTCTGTTCTATGTCAGTATGACCCACTGTATTTACACTCTTGCTGTTTAGTCATACCTCTCAATCTGTCAGAACAGGACATCTGGACAATGGCACATATAAATGGGGGCAAAGGCCCAAACATATTGACACTGTATCACTATTGCTGTAACATACTTAAGTCAGTTGGTAGCACAGTAGGCTTTGCATTCTCAGAAATACCCTGGAGGATGTCCAACATTCATAAGTATGCTATTATGTTCTGATGTCAGTGTTCACAGATTTGCCAATGGTTTGCCAGACATAACACACCTCTATGTGTAAATGACTACAAATATTAGGCACACGTGGTTATTGTGCAGCAGGATGCTGTACAGTTAAATGGTATCAGCTCAGTATATCACATGCAGTTCAACACATACTTCTGTGACAGTAGTTTACTATGCACATACCCTGTATAGGTCTCTTAGATTTGCAACACAAACATGTGCATCGTAGTTATATTCACAAGTAACATATGGATATGTACAACATCCCAGTAGCGGGCCTAGCAATGTCACAGTCAGTACTGTTCAACAGACACTCTAGTAGTAGTCATATGTGAACTGTCCTTTCCGGGGTGACTCAGGGCCCTGAACTGTGATCTATGTCACTGCAGACAGAGATGGATGCTATGGCCATAGGTCCTGTATAGCAATATATCAGTATAGCAAGTCTTGCTGAGACATATTTGTTTAACTTCCTTCTTCTTCTTTTGGCTTTTCCCAGTTAGGGGTTGCCACAGTGGATTACCTGTCCGCTCATGATTGGCAGTGGACTTTTACGGTATTGAGTTTCCAGCCCGGCGCCCAACCTTCCACAGAAGGCACACACACTCACACCTAGGGCCAATTTAGAGTGTCCAATCCACCTACAGCATGTCTTTGGGATGTGGGAGGAAACCGGAGCACCTGGAGGAAACCCATGCAACCACAGAGAGGACATGCAGACTCCACACAGAAGGCACCCCAGCCGAGGATCGAACTGGAGAACCTCTTGCCGTGAGGTGGCAACTCTAACCGCTGCACCACCGTGGCTGCCCATTTATTTAACTTCCTATTTCCCATTATTCCATACACCCTACTGCATTCCATTACACTCTTACTTGTTTGACATACCTGTTTTTTTCCATGTAGTCCTGAATAATCATGTGTTGGTTTTGTTCAGTTTGTTTTGTGGTCTTTCTTTCTTTCTCTCTCTCTCTCTCTCTCTGTCTGCTTACTTAGAGGTTTACATCTGTTTTGCATAGGCAGCAGCTTGCCTTTTGTAGGTTATGGTTAAGAGCAGGTGATGGCCTGTGCACCAATTGGTGTTCCCACTTGCTAATTGCATGAGGAACAGCTGTGTTGTCATTCCAATAGCCAATGGCATGGCAACACACTCCTATAATTGAGTACGTCATGTGTGCATTGCCTCTTTTCCTTGCCTGGGAGGAGGACATCATGGCGGTGTGTGAGCTACAATGTCACAGAGGGTAGGTGGGAATCCCTCTTACAACAAGACATGTGGAGACCGCCCAACTAATTGGGGGAGAAGGTTCCAGACTTAGTGACAGAATGTAAATATTGCTGTTATACAGTTGAAATAATGCTAGTATAACAGGGTTTGTCTGGACATGCATTTTCAGCATGATTTTAAATCTGACAGTTTTATGTCGATGACATAACTCTCAAATGTAGGGCTATCTGCAAAATGGCCAGAGGTCTGCCTGTTATGTTTGGTCTGTTCCCAAGACAGTTTTTGTCCTTGGCAAATCAGTAGGATACTCTGGGGATTGGAGTCAGTAAATGCTAACGTCCATTTGTGATTCTGACTTCATATCCCTCGTAAAAGACATGTTACAACAAACCCTGTAACACCAGCAGCTTTCTCAGTTTATGACAGCAATATTTCCAATATGCCCTTGTATCTGGGCCTCTGTCCCCCAATTATGTCAGACTTTGTCCAGATGTCATACACTAAGAGGTTCAGAGGTATGTTACATCATTATTTAGTGCCTTCATTCCTGCTATCACCCCAGTGATGTAGCAGACTCCCAGACATATTACGAGAAAGAGGCCATAGATATGAGGCCAAAGCCTGGACATTCTGTGGGAATCTGTACAATTGAGATGTCTGTGTATGTCTGGCCATTGTTAACAGACTGTCAGGACTGTGTACCAGTGTAATGTGTAAATGTCAGTTGGGCTGTGTAGGGAGGGGGGTACATGTGAGTGTCATGAGCCCTTTCTATCTGACTGTGCATGCTGCTACAGTTTCTGGTGGTCTATTGGCTGTGTATGTTTGTATGGGCAGACTGTGACATGTCCCATAACACCTCAGGATTCCCACTACACTGAGACTTGGGGAAGTATATGTAGGGATAGTGTGTGAGTGGAAAACAGGATATTTTTGTTCACACAGTCATTAAACTGTAGTATTCAGTTGTTTTACAGGTATGTTGCTGTGATTGGTTGTGGGTATACACTTTCACACCAGTGTCTGTTTTCCACTACTGTTACATCCCTGTAGTGCATGTTATATTTGCTAATGGATGTGTAAGTCCACAGAGCTGATTTGGGGTGGTGTTGAGTTGGTCTGACTGTAGTTTGGTTAGTGCTTGATGACATACTTGACAGCTCAGTGTAATTTCCCTAATGTTATGTTCTGTCCATATAGTCATAGGATGTCCGGTTGTGTGGCTCATATCTTTTGCCTTTTCCCCAAAACTGTTGTGTACTTCTGAAAAATCAGTGGGATGATGTGAGGACTGAGGTCACTAACTTATGAGAAGCAATTGAGTGCCAGACTTGTGATATTTCAGGCAGTATACGTTAGAACAGACGGTGTTACTGCAGCAACCTTCTCAGATTATCTACTCACATATTTCAGATGAGTCCCTATTATCATGCCTTTGTCCTCCCACTTTGTCAGGCTTGGTCCGGATGCTTTGCACTAAGGGGTTCTGAGCATACCTGTCAACTGCCAGGCATTCCACAGGATGTCCAGATGTTTGGCTCATATTTTTGGTCTGTTCCACTAATTATTCCTGTGTCTGGTAAATCACTGTGATGATCTGAAGAGTTATGTTGGTAAATAATGACATATACATCTCTGTTTCAGACCTCATATCCTTCAGAAGATGTATGCTGAAACAAACCCTGTCACTGTAGCATCTTTATAAGTTTATTATGGCGATATTTAAAATATGTCCCTATTTGTGGCCCATTGTCCCCCCATTTTGATAGACTTTATCCAGATTTCTTGCACTAAGAAGTTGGGAGTTATGTTTCTGAGGTATGACTGCACTGCACTGCACTGCACGTTATATACACACACACACATACACACACACACACACACATACACACACACATTTTATTTATTTATTTATTTATTACATTGGTAGTCCACTGGGCCAGAAGAACCCATTTTCAGTGGAAACCAGGGGAGAAAAGCTCTACATTTAACACATACAGACAAGAAATATGTTACAATGATACAGGATATATAATACAACAGGATATATAATACAACATGCAAATACAAAAACATTATGATTGCATACACTAAATTATTGACAGATGAAAAACTGGAGACAAACATGATTATTTACAATAGATTAGCAAGAGAAGGTGAATTGGAGACAAACAGTGAGGAAATAGCATATAGTCATGGATTGAAACTACGAAATAAAGGTAAATTAGAAACAGCATGGTAATGTAGGTGTACTGCAGGCTGAAAGTGAGAGGAAAAATGAGTTGGGGTGTTTGAGAGAAAGGGAGATTAGAGTGGTTATAGAGAGAAGGGGAGAAAGAGCGTGAGATGGTCAAATTATGTGGTTCTTAGTAGAGGTGCAAATGCATAACCACTGTGAGGAGAGGTGAAGTTTATGGGATTTTTTAAAGGTAGAGGTATTAGACATTGCTCTGAGTGGGGGGAAGAGGTCATTCCATAGTTTAGAAACAGTAACAGAGTAAAGCATTTGGCCAGCATAGAGCTTAGTTTGTCAATATTTAACAGCATTTTGTTCTCTGACCTGAGGTGACAATTAGGATGTTAGATGGTCAGTATACTAGTAAGAGATGGGCAGGCTGCTGGGAGGTAAATAAGTTTATGGGCAATAGTAATATATATATATATATATATATATATATATATATTCTTCTTCTGGCTTTTCCCAGTTAGGGGTCACCTCAGTGGATCACCTGTCCGCCCATGATTGGCAGTGGAGTTTTACAGTGTTGAGTTGCCAGCCTGGCACCCAACCTTCCACAGAAGGCACACACATGCAAACACTCACACCTAAGGCCAATTTGAGCTTCCAATCCACCTACAGCATGTCTTTGGGATGTGGGAGGAAACCGGAGCAGCCAGAGGAAACCCATGCAACCACAGGGAGGACATGCAGACTCTACACAGAAGGCACCCCAGCCGAGGATTGAACCGAAGAACTTCTTGCTGTGAGGCAGCAACGCTAACCACTGCACCACCGTGGCCACCCAATATATATATATATATATATATATATATATATATATATATATATTATATACTTTTTTCATATATATGTATCACCATACACACACACATATATATATATATATATATATATATATATATATATATATATATATATATATATATACATACATACATACATGTGTGTGTGTGTGTATCTATATATACAAAACATGACTAATGTTGAATGCTGCTATTGCATGATATGTTTGAAAAAGCAACAGAAATTCATACAGCTCAAATGGTGTAGTGGTGTAATGCCTTGATTATAGTGTATTATACCATGACCCCCCCAAAACGTGCACGCTGATTGGCCAGCATGCCCGTTGTAAATCGAGTTATACTAATGGAAAAAGGTCCGGTCGCCCGGACTTTTTTCCATTAGTATAACTCGTTTTTTTTAAAACACTGTCTCGCTATGTTAAATGGGTTTAACATAGCGAGACAGCTTTAAAATAAGCAACGGAGATCTCCGTTGCTTATTTTAAAGCTGTCTCGCTATGTTAAACCCATTTAACATAGCGATTAGTGTTTTAAAAGCAACGGAGAAAGCAAGATCTCCGTTGCTTTTTTTTCAAGTTTCGCTATGTTAAATGAGTTTAACATAGCGAGACAGTTTTAAAATAAGCAACGGACATCTCCGTTGCTTATTTTAAAACTGTCTCGCTATGTTAAACTCATTTAACATAGCGAGACACTAAAAAGCAATGGAGATCTTGCTTTCTCCGTGCTTTTGCCCACAACTCTGATGTACTGTACCGCGCCGGCGCAGTACATCAGAACTGCCGCGGATGCCAGACATCTGCGGAAGGGCAGTAAACAGGCATTATACTATGCCATTATTTAAGAAAAGTAACAGTTTCTTTTCTTAAATAATGTCATGATAATAGCAATAACCACTTCTGGGTGTGGGTAATGCTAAATTTACCCACGGTTGGCTTTGTTTACCTCGGGCTTCGCCTCGGGACCAAACCACGCCAACCATGGGTAATTAGCATTACCCACACCAGGCGGGTTATTGCTATATTATACCATGACCCCAAAACGCACGCTGATTGGCCAGTGTGCCGTTGTAAATCGAGTTATACTAATGGAAAAGGTCCGTCGCCCGGACTTTTTCCATTAGTATAACTCGTTTAAACACTGTCTGCTATGTTAAATGGGTTTAACATGGCGAGACAGCTTTAAAATAAGCAACGGAGATCTCCGTTGCTTATTTTAAAGCTGTCTCGCATGTTAAACCCATTTAACATAGCGAGACAGTGTTTAAAAACGGAGAAAGCAAGATCTCCGTTGCTTTTTAGAGTTCGCTATGTTAAATGAGTTTAACATGGCGAGACAGTTAAAATAAGCAACGGAGATGTCCGTTGCTTATTTTAAAACTGTCTCGCTATGTTAAACTCATTTAACATAGCAAGACACTAAAAAAAAGCAACGGAGATCTTGCTTTCTCCGTTGCTTTTGCCCACAGCTCAGAACTGCCGTGGATGCCAGACATCTGCGGAAGGGCAGTAAACAGGCATTATACTATGCCATTATTTAAGAAAAGTAATAGTTTCTTTTCTTAAATAATGTCATGGTATAATAGCAATAACCCACGCCTGGGTGTGGGTAATGCTAAATTTATTCGCCCTCGGGACCAAACCACGCCAACCGTGGGTAAATTTAGCATTACCCACACCCAGGCGTGGGTTATTGCTATAACAGAATCCTGGTTTCGAGTCCTGTTACAGCCATTTATTTTACTGCTGGGCAGAACCGAGGCTGATAGTGACAGAGTGATTAAAGCAGCTTTAAGTGGGTTTGCCTGGTTTTGTGCGATGCTAAGTGATGCCAACACATGGTTAGCTCATTTTGGCTTCACTTAGCGGTGCTTATTCCTGCTTACACCCATGCTAATTTCATTAAAAAAAAAGAAAAATGGGTGATAGGAAAGTGGTGAAAAAGGGGCACGCAGATGGAAAAACAATATGAAAGGTAGCTAGGGACGTGCAGGACAGGTGTAGGGAAGGTCCATAGCTGTCCATTTGTTATACAGCAACAGCTGTGCATTTGTACAGAATTTGGAAGTGAATGTGGACACACAAACCCCAGAGAGAGGGTTGAGGACAACAAAAATATATTGTCAAACCAATTGGACCAGATTACATGTGTCCAGTGGACATGTGTGCTAAATGGACAGCTATGTATGGGGCAATGTTTTTTTTTTTTGGGACAGATGCCCTTTTAAAGGTGAGAGTGGGATTTTGGGGAAGGACTGTAGGTATGTCTGGGAAGGTAGGTTGGGTGGGGGGACAGACAAGACAGCAGACAGGGGTGGTATATGATACATGAGGAGGTAAACACTGTTGACAGGGAGGGTGGTTGGGAATCTGAAGCCCATGAGTCCCCAAATGGATACAGTGGGACTGAGGTCCCCACCCATGGGCAGTTACCACTGCACCTTCATGGCCCCGAAGTTGGGTGTGCTGGGGGCTGGACAGGAGGGGCAGCTTGCCCCTCGAGGTGTGCCAGGCAGCCCTCCATCTGGTGCAGCCAGTCATCCAACTCTGTTCGGATGATGCTGCTCACCATACCTTGGAACTGATTGTGGGTGGCAGGCTCCTGTCCATGCCTGATCCTGGAGGGGGTGGGCCTTGTTCCCTGATGCCTTTCCACCAGAAGGTGGTGCAGGACCAACAGACGAGGAAGTCCCAGGTAGGGTCCCAGATGTGCTTGTGCCCAGTGCCATGGCCAGATGAGGTGGGACAGGTGGATCCACCAGTATCTGCATTCCCAAATATACTATGGTTTTGAGGTTTTAAAAAATATTTATAAATATTCATCTGATGATATTCAGCATTACATTCAAATATTCAGCTGATGAGGTGGGAGGTTGGCATAATGGTTAAGGTGTTTACCTTACAAACATAAGGTGCAGAGTTTGATTCTCACGTGGGGTAATTGGCTAGACTGAAAATGGCCCACAAGGGCAGTTAGCCTAGTACTAATCTATGAACCTATGAAGCAGATTTTTCTGCGACAGCACTTATGTTTTAACATTAAGACTTCAACTGAAGCTGGAAACGCTGGAAACCTTGGTCGTACCTGAGTTCTTCTGTGTTTTTATAATTACTTGTCTTACAAAATATGTTGGTTAGTCATGAACAACACATTTCAAGGTTAGTTATAACAGTAAGCATGGGTGTTCCAATTAAACCCATAAAACATATTTTACACATTTGCATAGCAAATAGAACAAATGCATAAATGGAACAGCAGTATGCATCATAACAACATGCCAGTAACATTGATGGCAACAGGCCACCAGCAATGGTATTTGAACAAGGTATGTTAACATGCAACCAATCAAATATATGAACAATAACAGAACACAAGTCCATTAGGTGTGGAGAACAACATACCCATAGTATATGAATAATATTTATTGATGCAGATGAGGGGTGGGTGGAGAGACAAAAAGTCCATTAACAACTGTTTATGCTTCTATTTTCCACAACAGTACTGTTCAATAGTCTATGGGACTGCCCTCACTTTACATCTACCTATGGCCTATAGCTTCTGTAGCACAAACATACCTATTAAACTGTCAGCCTGGAATGGTATGGGGCAAACTGTGACAACTCTGAGTACATGACTAGAGGGGACTCGTACATGTCAGGGTTACATATCTGGCACAGATGGGGTACCCTGAACTGCTTTTATATGAGTGTGCTACTGGCATACTTCAACTAGTTTCCTATCTCTGTCCAGGGTTATTGGCAGCAGTGATCACTAGCTGTGACAGTGTGACACTTGAGACACATATATCAGGAAGTGTGCATGTTGTATGTACCTATCCTGCTGTCATTTGCAGGCATGTGGTGGGAAAGCTGAACAGTTGTACACAGTTTATTAGTACACCCTTCATACAGATACTACCATTTCCTTACTTGTAAAACCTGTGGAGAAAATATCTGTTAGCACTACCTGACTG
The DNA here is from genome assembly GCF_019279795.1 of Protopterus annectens. Taxonomy (NCBI): domain Eukaryota; kingdom Metazoa; phylum Chordata; order Ceratodontiformes; family Protopteridae; genus Protopterus; species Protopterus annectens. Next base: position 308,673,751 of record NC_056735.1, on the reverse strand, counting down.
TTTTTACATATATTCCTGATTCCTTGTGTGTAGATATGCACACATCTTAGTACCACTCTCTGGATTTGAACCGTGTCTAGGTGTGCAAAATAGCAACTAAGCTATTTTGCATCACAGTGAGCTACTGGGGAACTGCTGTTTCATGTTTCACTGGTTTCTGCCTATTAGTCTCTTGTCTGTGGAGAGATGGAGGCAACCAAAATGCTGCTGGCAGGATGGGAGAATAGAGGCCTCAGGAGTTGTTGACAGAAGGATATGGGCAGAAATTGTCAGAGAAGTACAGGTGAGTGGTGTGGCAGAGCATTAAGTAATGAGAGAATGCAGAAGATGTAGACAGTAAAGAGAATGTACACAGATGGATACAGAGTGGAAGGAGAAATGGCAATAATAATAATACCAGGTGATAAAAATTGATAAGCATTTGATGGGATCCACTGCTAGTAGGGACACCTTGTAGTCAACAATTTTGCTAATAGGAATAGAACACCTAAAAGCTCAGGAACAGAAATTTCCATCCCACATAAGAAGACAGTCTTACCTTAAGTAAGCAGTACCATATAACCTACTGTTAGATACATGGGCACCATGCTTATGAGCTGTAATTTTTGCAGCCCCTCTTTGTTAAATAGCTAGAGGTGTCCATACCAGGTTGATTGGTATTACTTTGTTAGGTTATCTTTGAGTGTCCTGTCCCTTTTTAACTACTATCTACTGTTCCTACCTAGTAGTTTTCCACCACTACATAGCCCTGTATAGGGGTAAGGCATGCATGTAAACTAACATCTCAGCAACGTGCTTGTCATGGGTTTCTGACTGACTAACAATGATACCAGCGGAACTCTACCACAATATGCTTTGACATTCCCTTTGCTGTTAGGTTTTGCTGCTGTGACAGGGTCTATTCTATGCATGTGCATTTCTCCCACCTCCTTGTTTGTTTTAGTGAGCTTCCTAAGGACCTGGAGAATAGCCACTAAAGCTGAAATTTGACTCAACAGGATGTGCTATCTGCCTCTAATGAAATATATATCATAATGAGGTATTTTCCCATGGATGAAACAGATCTAAACCATAACGCTGACATGTAGAAAACAATAAAACCCTCAGTTAATTATGTTATCTTCAGTGCAAATGGTTCAGTTCATCATTTTCTTGTCTTAAATAAAAAATATATATATTATATAAAAAATAGCTCTTTCGTACAACTAAAATATGCAACTTAATGAATTTGTGTTTATGTTAATAGTATGTAATCTGTCTTTTAAAATGTGAGTTTAGAACAACTAATTGTAATAAAAAATAAAAGGAGTTGGTAGTGTAGGATTTTTGACAGACTGGAAAAAAACACAGGTGGATAATTAAATGGCTTAATGGTTTAAACTGTGGGATGCTAATTTTCTCAATATAAACCTAAGAGAGGAACAACAGCAGAAAACAATTGCATTGTATAGAAATATTTTATTTATTTAATTTAAAATCTCTGCTTTACTCTGATGGCTATAAGACTATTTTCCAGTAACTGAGACATCAATTGGATTGCAAAACTCTTATTTTACAAATGGTATCTAAATTCTACTCTCTGATTACTTTTTACTGAGGATTAATACTTCACCAAGTCATTTATTTTAAAAGAAGGACTGCTGTAAGAATTATTCCACTGATTTATGCACTATAACTCTATGCATTTTTATTAAAACATATTAAATGCCACAAGGTACTGTAACAGTCATTGAATTTAAACAGTTTCACACCAGTTGTTAGCGCATCCATGCATACTTAAATACTGTAACAAAAATATGAAAACACTACAGTGGTGATAATCATGTCTGTATCCATGCATGCAAGCTCTGCAGCTGATCATAACACCAGCAGGAAATTTGTCATTAAATGTTAGTCTATTAGTAACTGAAACAGGAATGCAATTTATTATGGGAGCCAAGATACTGTTTCTTCAGATGTAATTACTTGAATAATATAAATATTCGGAGCTCTACAAAACTAATCTCACCCTTGTTTATTTGACCGATATAAAAGATCACAATAATTTCTCCTGTGTTTAACACGGATTATTTTCCCATGGCAGGGAGAGTCTAATTCATGCTTTAATCTGCCTCTCATTATGTAGGATGCCAGTCTTTTTCTGCAGTGCTGAAAAGGGCAGATGCTTCCCATCTTTATTTAGTACAATGATGAGCAGCATCCTATTGTACAGATGCTAGATGTTTCCAAGACGCACATGATTCATGAGTTGAATCATGTCATTTGTGTTTGTGGGAAAGAATTTTATTTAATGGTACAATTATGTGCAATCAAATGATCATTCCTGGTGGGATGCAAGACACTCTGTATTAAAAAGTCCATGCATAGCTTGAGGCTTTTGAGAAATGACATTGGTTTTAACATGAGACACAAATGTAATTGTGGTTTAGCATATGGCATAATTTTATTAAAAATAACTGTGAGGATTTGCTGTATTTTCTGTCACTGTGCTTTGCTTGGAATATACCAGGTTTACTGATGTGCATTTCATGCTTTTTAAAGTATTTGTGAGTCTTTAGGTAAATATGTGGTTAGCATTATAATACGTTTACTAAAGTTTACTGCATGGTTTTAAAACTTATGGGGTTCTTTATGTAGCCATTCATACACATGCAGATTGTCTTGTGTTTTATATCAATAAAGATTTAATGCAACAGCAGCCTAAGTAAGCAAAAATGTCCGACAGGGTGTGTGTTAATGTGTAATTAATGCCCACCCAGGGGTGTTAGCAGAGGGCCTATACACCCCTGGAAGGGTGTTAATTACAGATTAACACACACGCTGGAGGGCATTATTGCATCTAGAGAATGGGGTCTCTGTAAAATTGCTGTATTTTACTTTTTACTTATTTTTATATATACACACACATTTTATATATATATATATATATATATATATATATATATATATATATATATATATATATGTATATATATATATATATATATGTATATATATATATATGTCGACTTTGATTCACTGAAAACTCATTTCACTGAATTTCAAAACACTCACATCAAATCGCTGAAAGCTCAAATCACTAAAAACTCATTTTCACTGAATCAAATTTCACTGAATGTAAGTACTGCTGGGCAAATAAAATGTACATGCCCTTTTCCTTACTGTAGTGCGATCCTGGAGTTAGTAGATATAGCTAAAGGGTGTGTGGGGGGCACAGCTCCCTACATACTTTTGGTTTTATATTGTAATCTTTCAGTGAAATTAAATTCATAAATATAAAAGCTATGTAGGCGGGGGGCTACACCCCCCATACCCCCCAATGTGGGGGGCAATGTTCTTTGTCATGGCCATCTAAGACAATGGAGCAAGTAAAGATAGTGGCTCACATATCATTACTTGACCAAACAGAAGATAATGGATTATTTTAAAATTGAGAGAGGTACACTAACGGACCTTGTCAAGCTATGTCCCACAAGTGGAATTGAGGGGTATGAGAGGTTGCCCATTCCTGTGTAGGTAAAGGTATGTGCCAGATTGATTCTGCTTGCTAAAAAGATCTTTAACAATCTACTGGAGAAGCATTGTGTATATTGCAGATCTTTGACTCATAAATATTTAAACTGTTACTCAGCATCATGGTACAACAGGTAGAGGAACATCTCTGGTTCTCAAGTACAAGAGGAGAGAAGCAACACTATGTTGGCATTCTATGAAACACTTCTCTGATGTATTGGGCAACACAGATTTAAAACATGTTACTTTTAAGTCCTCACTGTATTCAAAGGACAGAAGTACATGCATAGGAAGGGCTGCTATTACCTGAGCTGCCAGATTATCTATAATACTCAAAGCATTATCTACAATATGCTCATGGTCCACACAGGTACTTAAACTGATTTACACATATGGATGGCACATGTTCATTTTATACCAGTTTATTTTGTGAGGGAACTTACCACAGGGCCATCTGGTTGGTATGTGCATATATCTAGGTAGAATAACCTACATATTATTACATGCTAGGAGTATGCCACATATAATATTGTTGAAATCCAAAAGCGAGCCACGGAGACCTTGTACCAGCAACAACAAAAGTATAGTCTAACGAATTTTATTTTTCAAACGTTTTCGCCACACAAAGGTGCAGCTTCCTCAGAGAAAACAAATTAACAATGAGGTAAAAATGCACGCCCCTTTTATACAGGTCAAAAAGGGAAATGACAACATGGTAAGCAAAACTCATTGTGAACTTGAAAAGAAAATGTAAAACTTCACAAAATCAACATATTCAACAAAGGGAATATACAAACCCTAATTCATCTTGATAATATCCATTTAAAAATGGGAAATGTTACCCAAGGGGATAAACATAAAATTGTAATAAATGTTTAAAAATAAAATAAAAATGGAAAGGTACAACATGAAAAACAGTCTAATAATGAAAAATAAAAATAAAAGATAAGAAATAAAAAATAAGTAATACTGAGCAACAGTGAATAAAAACTGGGTGAAAAGTACTTGTCACCCATTATAAATAAAAAGCGTGGTAGACGCCTATATAACATGTAGTTGTATATTTAGCAGCCACCTATTACTAATGGGGCCCAAACTGTAACATGCCAAGGATGGTGCCTAAATCAAACCACACCACATGAAGGCAAGGGAGAGAAGCAGGGAAAAACATTGGAAGAAATATATGTATGCATAAATTGGAAAATAAACCAGCAGGGGAAGGTACTACCTTAGGTAACTCCTCAACTTGAGAACTGCTGAGATGTTGCAATTTTCATTTAAACCCGGGTAGCAAAATGCGTCTAAACGCAATTGCCACTCCAGTTCACGTACTTCTAAAAGAAGAGTTATAGGGCCTCCCCGAATGTTATTGGTCACTTGATCTATAGCCATAAACGAGAAGGAGTGCCCAGGGTGGTTGTCAATGTGTTTAGCCAAGGCATTAACATCGGAATTCTTCTTAATTGCATACATATGCTCATAAACACGGTCCCTAAGTCTGCGGTCAGTCTTCCCCAGATAGAATGAGGGACAGCAATCACAGAGGGCCAAGTATACAACTGATCTACTTTCGCAGTTAAGTGGGGCTTGAATTGAATACTTCCTGTCCCTTATAGTGTAGGTCTGTCCTACCTTCATTTTATGGCACCAGTTGCAGAAACCGCATGGATACATACCCGTGCGTTTGTTGAAAGTTTTTTTGGTTAGGTCCCTCTGTAATAGTTCCTTAAGGTTGTTGTTTCTCTTAAAGACAAAGTTAGGGAAGAGACCTAATTTCTCGGAGAAGCCTGGGCTCCCCAAGATAAATTGCCAGTTTTTCTTAATGAGTGCAATAGTGGTCTGAGTGTTGAGACTAAAAGTATGGACGTAACTGATGGCAAAGTCGCGTCCATGGTTGATCAGAGGGGTGTCATTAGGAGAGGGGATACCCTCAATCAGTGACTGTGAAATGTTGTTGGTACTAAGGTCGAGTAATGCATGGCTTTGTAGGATTGGTTTATAAACCCCATTTGTCCTTTTAGCTGTAACTTCTAACCTAATCTCATCAATGAGGTGTCTTGGGTAACCCCTATTAAGGAACATGTTACACAATAGTGTGCATTCGTTCTGGAAGGTGTCGAAGTCACTGCACATTCTAACAGCCCTAACCATTTGGCCCTTCACAATAGATTTCTTTTGTTTGAAGGGATGGTGGCTTGTGAAGTGCAGAAACGAATTACAGTATGTTGGCTTTCTGTATACACAAGATGTGTAGGTGTTCCCTTCCTTTCTCAACTTTACGTCAAGGTAGTCAATTTCTAAAGATGAAAATTTTGAAGTGAATTTCAAAAAATCAGTCGTGCTATTTAAAAACTGTACAAAGTCTATGGCTTCTATGTCACTACCGTGAAAAAGGATGAAGATATCGTCAAGGTATCGTGTGTAAAATTTCACTGCCTGCATCCTTTCACTAGTTGAGAAAAGAAAGTTCTTTTCCCAAAAACCCATGAAAAAGTTGGCGACAGAAGCCCCACAAGGGGAGCCCATCGCCACACCTTTTTTCTGTAAGAAGTACTCCTTGCCAAATAGGAAGTAGTTGGATGATAGAACTATATCCAAGACCTCTGTGACTAGGTCAATTTCAATTTGTGGTGCTCCACAGTCTAAAAGTAAAAGTGAAATCCATTCCACAGCCTCTTGGTGTGGGATGGAGGTGTATAAGTCAACAACGTCGATGGTGAGAAAGTTGTTCTCGTCATCGAACGGAATGGTGTTGAAGTTGTCTAGGAAAGACCAGGAATCTTTACATACACCCCGGAGTTCCTTCAGATATTTAGACAGGATAGTATCCACCAATTTGGCACTGGGATATGTCATAGATGATCTACCATCAACCAGCGCACGCATAGGAGGGTTGTTGACATCCTTATGGACCTTGGGGATGCCAAACATGACCGGAATTTTTGGCAGTGAGATGTCGATGAAATTGTAAGTTTCAAGATCAATCTTCCCCTGTAAGAACAAGTCTCGGAAAAGACCCCTCATCAAGTTATGGGTGCGGTGTATTTCATTAAGGGAGGCTGGAGAGTAGGCAGATGTATTGAGGACATCAAGCATTTTTTCAGTGTACATTAAGTTGTCCATAATTACAAGTCCACCTCCTTTGTCCGGTTTGACTACTCGGACTGGGTAGTGACATAATTCATCTAAAAGATACCCAAGACACCTCATTGATGAGATTAGGTTAGAAGTTACAGCTAAAAGGACAAATGGGGTTTATAAACCAATCCTACAAAGCCATGCATTACTCGACCTTAGTACCAACAACATTTCACAGTCACTGATTGAGGGTATCCCCTCTCCTAATGACACCCCTCTGATCAACCATGGACGCGACTTTGCCATCAGTTACGTCCATACTTTTAGTCTCAACACTCAGACCACTATTGCACTCATTAAGAAAAACTGGCAATTTATCTTGGGGAGCCCAGGCTTCTCTGAGAAATTAGGTCTCTTCCCTAACTTTGTCTTTAAGAGAAACAATAACCTTAAGGAACTATTACAGAGGGACCTAACCAAAAAAACTTTCAACAAACGCACGGGTATGTATCCATGCGGTTTCTGCAACTGGTGCCATAAAATGAAGGTAGGACAGACCTACACTATAAGGGACAGGAAGTATTCAATTCAAGCCCCACTTAACTGCGAAAGTAGATCAGTTGTATACTTGGCCCTCTGTGATTGCTGTCCCTCATTCTATCTGGGGAAGACTGACCGCAGACTTAGGGACCGTGTTTATGAGCATATGTATGCAATTAAGAAGAATTCCGATGTTAATGCCTTGGCTAAACACATTGACAACCACCCTGGGCACTCCTTCTCGTTTATGGCTATAGATCAAGTGACCAATAACATTCGGGGAGGCCCTATAACTCTTCTTTTAGAAGTACGTGAACTGGAGTGGCAATTGCGTTTAGACGCATTTTGCTACCCGGGTTTAAATGAAAATTGCAACATCTCAGCAGTTCTCAAGTTGAGGAGTTACCTAAGGTAGTACCTTCCCCTGCTGGTTTATTTTCCAATTTATGCATACATATATTTCTTCCAATGTTTTTTCCCTGCTTCTCTCCCTTGCCTTCATGTGGTGTGGTTTGATTTAGGCACCATCCTTGGCATGTTACAGTTTGGGCCCCATTAGTAATAGGTGGCTGCTAAATATACAACTACATGTTATATAGGCGTCTACCATGCTTTTTATTTATAATGGGTGACAAGTACTTTTCACCCAGTTTTTATTCACTGTTGCTCAGTATTACTTATTTTTTATTTCTTATCTTTTATTTCTATTTTTCACTATTAGACTGTTTTTCATGTTGTACCTTTCCATTTTTATTTTATTTTTAAACATTTATTACAATTTTATGTTTATCCCCTTGGGTAACATTTCCCATTTTTAAATGGATATTATCAAGATGAATTAGGGTTTGTATATTCCCTTTGTTGAATATGTTGATTTTGTGAAGTTTTACATTTTCTTTTCAAGTTCACAATGAGTTTTGCTTACCATGTTGTCATTTCCCTTTTTGACCTGTATAAAAGGGGCGTGCATTTTTACCTCATTGTTAATTTGTTTTCTCTGAGGAAGCTGCACCTTTGTGTGGCGAAAACGTTTGAAAAATAAAATTCGTTAGACTATACTTTTGTTGTTGCTGGTACAAGGTCTCCATGGCTCGCTTTTGGATTTCAACAGTATTTTGGTTTTTACATATAATATTGTGTCTTTTGTGTTGCAAGCTATGCCAGATAAGCCCTTGAGCAATGGATTATGACACCCCATTCTCAAGCCGTAGACAATTGGCAAAATGCCATATAGCAAGACCCATGTCGAAAACACAGAATATTGTAGAAATTTGGACCACTGAAGGGTAGATTCCATTGCATAGACACCAGTATTTGTACTGCATACCAAGTTGGACAAGATGATCCCACATAAACAGGTTGTGCAGACTGACAACACCATACTTGGCAGGCCGTAAAAAATGCAATAGCAGTAGCAAAACAAGAGAGAGATAGCGAATGACTATAATGGAAGGACAGAACAACAGCTAAGGCAGTGGTGGGTACAATACATTGCATCATTGTCAAGTCTGCAGAATCTAATTTACAACTATTACAACTATAGGCCATGGCATAGACAAAACAGAATAATATGACACATGCAATGGCACTGAGGTTATGCAGGGCATTACATGATCTGGCCACACCCTACATCATACATCCATAAGGCCAATTTCATAAGTGAAGGGGACATACTGACAGCTGATTGCAATGCAACAATGTAGGGTAGAGGCATCACTGGTGAATGCAATAGCTATGTAATTTGGGAGATTGGTGGGTATAAGTGATCATACTCTACAGTAATTGGGGTACCACTATTGCTGGTAGTGTGTACTGTGCCAGCTAGCTGTACTGGGACTGGATTTGTCCTTTTATGACAATGGAGTTGAACTATAGGACACTCTTGGGATGATTTGAGATGGTGTCTTGTGCAGAGTGCAAGAAACTTCTCCAAGCATAAACAGAGTTGCCAAGTCATGTGCCAGCTTGAGTTATCAGTGTTGCACATGCTATAGTCTGTCATTTGGTATGGGACACCCTGTGACATCCCTCTCATTTTCAGACCCTTACATGGCCATGGACACCACAAACAGTAGCTGCAGACTGAAGGGCTCTCATAACTTGTCATATGGAAACACCTATGAAGGCAATATTTGCCACCAGTGACCTCAGAAGCATTATCATTGTGCTGGTACACTGGGTCATTGTGCAGAAGGTATATGCCCTCTTGTGTGCTGATGAATACTCTTAGCAGCTGTTCATAGCTGAAGCACTTGACTGCATATTTGCCAGCTGATTCTGAATGATGCAGACCTACCAGGGACAGTACAGGAAACATGGCATCATTAGACTCCCTTCCATCTGTCACCTATCATCAGTATGTATACTTCAGAGGCAGTATGAATGTCAGAGGTTGTATATGGAGAAGCCTGTAGGACTCTCAACTATAAGTTGTCTGTCAGACTCTGGTGAGCTCATGCACTCAGTTGCAACCTTCACAGGGACTTCTATAACTAAAGATTCAGGCGTTTTCTTTTCTGAAAATGTTGCAGAAAGTACTATTGTGTTGTCACACCATGCCACCAACATGTCACCTTCATCATCAGCCACAGTAGCCCTGCTGATATCTGCTTTCTCTTGCACCCCCCCACCCCCATGCCCAATCCTCCACTAGTAGAAATGGTGAATGCATGAAACCTATGACACCAATGTGAGCACACAGACTTATGGCTAGACTACCCCTCTTTGTCATGCATACTATGATACATTGAAATATTGCTGTGCAATATTGCGTAACACATATCCTGTTAAGAAGGACATTATGCTTGCAGACCAGAGGTTTCTGCAAGAAAGAGGTGTAGGTTGCCAACAGTCATATCCCTCTCTACTCATGCGTATATGTATGTATGCGTATACTGGAGTGGCATTGGCAATACTAACTTAGACTGCCACCAATGACAGATAAAGCCAGGTCTGTACTCATACCCAAATCATCTACTGGTGAGAAGGGCTGCTCCTGTCTGGCGTGTGATACCAAAATGTCTTCAACCTCCATCAGCCAAACTCCTGACTTCATCAGCAGCTTTAGGTTTTATGGAATTAGATATTTCTGGGACAATAGTGAGAACAATACTCTGAAGCATTCAGTTACATTGCAGTTTATTGTGGAAAATATATTTTCCATGTTAAACCTTTAATTATGTAGATGTTATTGGAGGCTAGGTAGCATGATCTCATACTAAAAGCAGGAATGTAGTCATTTACAGACTAGCATAAGCCCACCCTACACCATGATGTATTTACAAATATTTACCTTTATAATAGGTTCATAGGTTCATATGTAGATACTAGGCTATCTGCCCTAGGGCATTTATAAGCCTAGTCAGAGTGTATTTGGCTTCCGCCTCCCTATTAGATTAGCCTACTGTGCCTCTGTAAAGTAGGTCACAGAAGGTACCCTTTTAAGATTAGTTTACTGTGCCCCTGTCTAGCAGGGACACAGGAGAGATCCCAGGGATGAATTTGCGATTTCCCATCCACGCGTCCAAATTTCGCTTGAAGAGGGTCAGTGAGGGGCTATGTCTAACATGAATTGGGATTCTATTCCAGAGTGAGGGCAGCCTCTGGAAAATGAATCTGTCCCTCCAGCATGTCCTATTTATTTTTGTGCTGAGGTTTAGGTCCCTGGAGCGTGTAGCTCTAAGGGACTGGGATTTTTTGAGGTGGAGCATGTCCATTAATTCTGGGTATGACATGGCTTTGTACGTCAGGCATAGATCACCTCTGAGTAGGTGGTAAGCAACTGAGTAGAGCTGGAGTTTCTTTAGTCGAGCTGCATAGGACATCTGTTTGTAGCCCATGATCCTCTTGGTGAGGTACTTTTGGGGTCTCTCCAGTTGCTGCAGGTGTCGGGTAAGGTACATCCCAAAAGGGGCATTGTATTCAATTATGGGCCTGATGAGTGACGAGTAGAGGGGCACAATGACCTCTCTTGATCTAGATGCGAACCCTTTCGTGATAAGGTGGGCTATATAGAAGGTCTTTCTAACCACTTTGGCAATGTGATTATCAAAGGAGAGATTACTATCTACATTGGTCCCCAAATCTCTAATTACTTCTTCCATACTTAATGGATTACCACCTATGTGGTAATTTGTGGGCACCTTGTTTTTTCCAAAGGGGATGACTATGCACTTTTTAGCATTTAGCTTGAGGCCGTGGCTCTGGCACCAAGCATCCGTCTCTGTGAGACCCTTTTGGAGGATGCTTGTGTCAGCTGGAGATTTGATTATGGCCCCCAGTTTGCAGTCATCTGTGAACTTTGTCAGCCATAATCCCCCCGTGTTAGCCTGAACCTCAGAGAAGTATATACCGAACAAGAGAGGTCCCAGAACTGAGCCCTGTGGGACGCCACTTGTAACTGGTTTGGATTTGGACATGGCACCTGTGATTCTGACCATGTGGGTTCTATCTCTGAGCCAGTTTGCAACCCATCTTGTGATATAGGGGTTGATATTTAAGCTGGTAAGCTTATTTATGATGCCCGAGTGGGGTATTGTGTCGAAGGCTTTTGCGAGGTCCAGGTAGGCTGTGTGGACTACCTTGCCCTCATCTATGGCTTTGGTAACTGTTTCAAAGAAATCAACTAGGTTTAAGAGGCAAGATCTGCCCTTAACAAAGCTGAATTGGGTAGGGTCCAGTGTCTGGAGGCTCCCAATGTCTTTGTTTATGAGTTCCATGATAATACGCTCCATAGCTTTACAGACCAGACTAGTCAGGCTTATGGGGCGATAGTTTCTGGGTCCGTTGTGGCACCACCTTTGTGGAGTGGGACCACTGTAGCTGTATGCCATTCTTTGGGTACATATCCTGTAGTAAGGCTAAGTTTGAATAGTGACTTAATGTGAGGGTTCAGTTCTTCTTGGAGCTCATGTAAGACACAGCCTGGGACACCGTCCGGTCCCATAGATGCTGTGTTTTTTGCTTTGGAGAGGGCAGCTTTCACCTGTGCATCTGTGATGTCAGGGAGTTTACATTCAGTTGGGATAGGCGTTTGCTCCTTTGGGGGGGGGGAGGGGGGGGGAGAAGTTTGCGCTGAATCTGTCTGCCAGGATGTTGGCTATGTCTATAGGTTCAGTATATTTTGTACCGTTATGCAACAATTCAAAGCATATCTGGGAGTTTCCGCCCATGTTTCTGACATAACTAAAGAAGGCCTTGTGATTATCTTTAGTGTCTAGGGCAATTTTTCTTTCGAAACTGGCCTTTGATGATTTTATGAGGGATCAAAGTTTCTTGCTAATACTGATCAGAGATGCTTTCCCTTTTTGGGATTTTGCTCTGTCATGTAGTAGCTTCCTCCTTCTTTTGTATAGCTTATTTATGGCCGGGGTCCACCAGACCAGTCTCCTGTTTTTGGAGGAGTGAGTCTTGGTTTTATTTGGGATAGCATGATCCATGCATTCCTGCAGGTGCTCATAGAATGCATTTGTAAAGCATTCTGCAGATTGGGCTGTATTATCCTCTGGCCCAGGGGCTTTGAAGGATTCCACCTCAGTCTTGAGAAGTGCAAAGTTGGCTTTTGAGAAATTCTTTACAGTGATTTCCTTGGCTGGGGGTGGGGACGGGATATGGATGCCCAGGGAAATTTGTTTATGGTCTGATCTTACCAATGAGGGATTTACCTCTGGTGTGGAACATAGACTCCCCATGTTGGTGATGACCAGGTCCAATATGTTGTTCCCTCTTGTGGGAGTGGTGACCAATTGTTCCATTGCGTTAGAGTTTATAAATTCAAGGAACCATTGGGCGAGGATGTTTGGGCTTGAGTAGTTTTCCCAGTCAATGTTTGGGTAGTTGAAGTCACCCAATAACATAGTGTTTGGAGAGACCTTCATATTCTCCAGTGTTCTCAGGAATGCCAAGTGGGGTTCCTGTAATAGGGAGGGTGTTCTGTAGCAGGCTACAAACTGAAAGGCAGTTTTGCCCGCTGTTAGTTGCACATGGATGGTTTCCGATGCTTCATGCAGTGCCACTAACCTGGAGGTGTAGGCATCTTTGATGAATATAGATACTCCCCATCCTTTTGTGCTTCGGTCTGAGTTTTGGGGCCGAAATGCATGGTATGAGTTATAACCTGGTAGTGCTGGGGGTGCTCTCAGGAGCCTTGAACCAGGTTTCTGTTACTGAACAGACATCGATTTTCTCCATACTGAGGAGAGTCTCGAGTGTGTGCATCTTGAGGTTTAGACTTCTGGCATTGAGTAGCATTACCTTTAGTTTTTTTATCTTTGGGTTGTCTATGGAGGTGGGTTTGTCCTTTGAGCCTTGCCTAAAAAAGGCACTATTGGGGTGGCAAGAGCCTTGGCCAGTATACGAAAGCCTAAGGGTGACAGGTGCAAGCCGTCCCTAGCGAAGCAAAGTGGCTTGTTGAGCATGTCATCCCAGGCTGACAGACACTGGATCCCCTTTGAATGACACCAATACTTTAGCCAATTGTTGAAACTGATCATTTTGTCTTTATACTGTGGCATCATTCTTGGTGAGGGCAAGATGCTACTCAAGGTCAGGGACATACCAGCCTGGGCTACATGGTCAGAGAGCTCCTCTATGTCTCTTTTCATGTAGTCCAGGGAGGTACGTCTCAGGTCATTCACAACAGCATGGACAATGACGGAGTCATACTTGTACTTGCTTTGGAATGACCTGAGTGCTTGCATTATGTGGCAGATCCTGGCACCCGACAGGCAGCTTACAGTGACCTTCTCCTTGCTCAGTCTGGTGAGTGGGACATCAGTGTGCCGGACAATAGAGTCCCCTATAACAAGTGTATTTGGTGTGTTGTTTGGCCTTATGGGCTGTGACTGTGAGGCACACTGATTTTGTGAGATATGTGATTTGTGGGTATTGTTGAGGGGTGGCTGTTGCTTGGATATCTGCTTAGGAGGTCTTTGCTGTTTAGGCAGATTTTTATTTAGAGCCTCCGAGTATGTTTTTGTGTGTTTATGTGTTGGGTATGCAGATGCAATAGGTCTGTGTGAGACTGGATTTGTGGTGTGGGTGGTTACCTTTTCCTCCTGAATGACTGTGCCAGTCTTGGGTTGAGAGAGCTCTGCCTCCAGTTTGGCTGTGTAACTGCATCTCTCACATGTATTAGAGTTTGTTGGAAGGAGGAGAGGGTTGTCTGTGTACATAAGGCAATTGTAACATTGCCTCAAAATTCCCAGATTCACCAGCTGGACTGGAGAGTAACCTTGAAACTGACCCTTGGACATACCAGATTAGTATAGGGAATTGTTTTTTTTACTGGTCAGATTAGGGAAGGGAACTGATTTTTCACTTGATTAGGAAGGACCTATCGGGAGTCTAATACTTATGAGAAGTCAAGGAGGGTGTAGTGCTTTAGTTAGTTAGTGTTTCCTTATAAGAGCTGAGCAAGTGCAGGGCTTTAGAAAGAGAATAGAGTGATTACTTTGAGAGTTTGAACAGTTCTAAGGGAAAAAGTGAAGAGCAGACTTTGTGGAGCCTGGAATAGTTTAAACCTGTTTAGGCGGCGCTGCCCGACGCTGCTCAGTGCTTGAAAACCGCAAAAAGAGAGTTGTAGGGTTTTAAGAGAGAGAGATCAAGGAGTTTAGAATTGACCCAAAATGGCCAATAAAACTACAGCTTCTAGGTAGTACGCACTCCTCCAGGGACAGGCAGGCTGTTCAGTGTTAACCACTCCCACTGGTGAACACAGAGACTTCCCTTTAGCCCAAGCAAGCACTGGACTTCTAGAAACTTCCAAACAGTTCAGAACAGCAAATCTGTAACTGAACTTTCTTAACTTTCACAAAGTGGGAAAAAAGCAAGATTTTTTTTTCTTTTTGTTGTAGTTTAAAGGTAGCAGAGATACACAAGCAGCAAAATAATCACAACAGTGCAATAAATGACCCCACACTTGAGTGCTAGGCCAAAATCAGGTAAAATGCAGTTTTTAGAGAAAAACGATTTTAAATTAAGTGCAACACAGGAAATGCAGTAAACAGGCTCTAGATGTGTTCCAAGTACTGTTACTGTTACAGATATAAACTTTAGCAAGCCGGAAAATGCCAAAAGTAGGTGGCAAAGCAGTAAAACTTAACAAAAAATCAGAAGAAAATACTTAAAATCACAAAAGTGGCTCCTTTTCTTCTCTCAGAGTTTTCTCCTCTTGGTAGGTGCTTCAGCAACAAATAGCAAGCCTGAAAAGACGCCAAAACCACGAGGCAGCCTGGTTTTAAGAGAGAGAGATCAAGGAGTTTAGAATTGACCCAAAATGGCCAATAAAACTACAGCTTCTAGGTAGTAACCACTCCTCCAGGGACAGGCAAGCAGTTCAGTGTTAACCACTCCCACTGGTGAACACAGAGACTTCCCTTTAGTCCAAGCAAGCACTGGCCTTCTAGAAACTTCCAAACAGTTCAGAACAGCAAATCTGTAACTGAACTTTCTTAACTTTCACAAAGTGGGAAAAGAGCAAGATCAAAGATGACTAGTAACCCATAGTAACAAAGGAATGGCCATGGTCATTTGTTGCTACCAGGCAAGATGGGATCATGGCATTATAGCTCATTCCAAAAAGTTAACAAAATGCCCACTTTGGACCTTTCCTCCTGTGACTTGTACTAGTACACTCATTAACACAGACATTTTGTCTGGTAGAAAACTGGATTGCTGTCATATTTCATAAGTATCAGAATTATTCAAGGGTGTTTTGAGCACATTGTAAAATCATTCTGTCAGCCTGACTTGTATTTGTAGTATGGAAAAAAACTGTCAATTTCAAAAAGATAGATGAATGTTACAAGTCAAATGAAAATAAATAAGATGCTAAACATATTCTTACAGGTGGCCCACTCCCTTTTGTGTTTTTAGCCACAGTGATGTTCTGAGCCTTTCCTTGTTTGGGAGTGGGGCATATCTGCAAACCTGTTTGTACTTATTCTAAGAAATCTATTATGACCCCCTACAACAGGCACATCTCTCTTCGCTCTGTCAAATCTGGTCCCTGACCTGCTGGTTTGCACCACCTTTGGCTAGTAGGCTGATGCCATGTTTGCTGAAGGCCAGCAGCAGCACACAATTCCCCTGATCTGAGATTTTTAGTATTGCCTCCTAGGTGACCATACCCATATCTGTATAGTTGTAGACAAAACATGTAATTTCATGGATGTATGCCATTGGTTACAGTAATCATGTGTTATTGTCCATAGCCTCCTACTACTGTATCTAACTAATAGTCACCAGTTTGAGCCCTAATATATGATACTGCATCCTGCAACTAGGTATGACCATGGCAGTCCCAAACCTATATGTCACAGTATCCTATTCAATGTCCTATATTCAGTACACCCCCTCAACCATACTCAGCTGTGTCTTGTGATTATGTGGGGGCCCTGTGTGTGACTTGTCTGGCCTATGGGTGCTTCAGGCTTTCACTTGACTACATGCTGTGTTACAACCTCTGTAATCCATATCTAAGGTACAATACCCATCACACAAACTGTCAATTCATCCTACCTCCCCTTGACCATCACCAAAGACAGTGTGGTGTTAGAAAAGGCACATTAACAGTCCAATACTACTTCCTTCTCAGTGCAGTGCTGCACATTCTGAACATTTCAGTTATTCTAATAAATTCCATTCATTTATCTCAGAGTGGTCTTGCACAAAAAAGGTGACAGTGCTTTGAGAGGTGAGTATGCTAATGAGGCCTGATGGTACTGATGTCTGTCAACTCCTCAGTCTGCACCTACCAAGCATAGTAGTGGGAAGCATATACAAGCTGTTTAGCATGAGGAATGTGTTGTCTATGTTTGTTCACTACACCATGAAGGGCAAGCAGTGCTGAGCACGTGATTCAGAAACATGTGTCTTATCACCCATGGAGATGAGTCTATCATATGAGTGCACATATTCAGCAACATGTGTCTTTGCACCCACAGGGATGGGTCTATCATATGAGTGAACCCAGTATTTGAGCATGGCTGCTTTTTTACTTCCTCCAGTGAGAACCATACAGCCCCATTTTGTGTGCTGGGGGGAACAAGATTTTCATGCTCACCCTGCTCAGGACTTTAAGGCACACCTGCTGCTATGGTACGACAGCTTCTTTTAAAAGACTGATGTCTGGTTTGACCTGGCATGGATGCTGTCTGATGCCATGGGGATTGCTTGTACATAGGAACAGTTGAAGCACCACTATGATGAATTAAAGTGGTGCCACCCTGACCTGCTTTGCAGTGAGAAGCAGAAATCTATCTATATCTATTTCTATATAGATAAATAAATAGATCTATAGACATAGATAGATATAGAATTATCTATATAGATGCATATTTAGATATATATTAAGTCTCATTGTGTTATCTGGTGTCCATCCATGCTTACTAGTGCTTCCCATGTTTTGCAGTTGCTGAGGACAGTTTTTCAAATTTGATTGGCCTCTACAAAAGGCAGGCTCACCTTTTGATATGTGTTGGAAGAGTGCTTGTGATGTATAGTCTTCCAGTATACATCTGAAACATTGTCCCTGTCATGTATATGTCCTACCATCTTCTTCCCATATTGTTTTCCATATGCATGTCATACTAGGTTGCATGTCTGCATTTACCACAGTCATCTCTAACTCTACAACTGCTACTGGGTCACCATGATCCCTGTGTCTGTTTCACGGAAGGGGGGGGGGGTGAGGCCTCCACTTCTGAAGGTAACATGGGGGGTAGTGGTACCATTTTTTCAGCCTGTTATGAAGGAGGTGAAGTCTCCACTTCTGTAACTAGTAGGGAGGCTAGTGGCTTTCAATGTATGCTGGGAGCTGGACTCCTGTATTAGTACCATTGAATGGATTATGGCTTGAGCTGGTAAGAAACTCAAATGCTGGTTAACAGCCTTTGTTCCACAGGAGGTGCAAACAGCCCATTAACATCTGCCAATCAGGTGCATGATGTCTGAGGTTGTTACACTTTGGGTCAATCTGGTGGCCAGCAATAACAGCAGCTCATCCTAGCTGCATCCTGGTGTGAACACTCCCTTCAGTGTCATTGCTTATACCTTGGTCATTGTCCAAACCTTCCAATTACCTCTTGTTTACCACTTATTTGTATGTGGATATCCACTGTCCACTTTATCTTTTAAATGTTCATGAGCCTTACCTGTTTGTATCTGTGTTCTGTGTTTGCCTGTCTGTACCCATTACCTATCCTTCTCCTTCATTAAGCCCAAAGCCACCCAAAGCCATCTGCATTCTTTTACTTCTACCATTCTGTTTCAATAATAGAAACTAGATTAACCCTCTCCCAAAAAAAAAAATCAAACCTTCCCTCCCACCATCTGTTCTTTATTGCTCATGTTTGAGTTTTTCCCTCTGCTTGCTGTATTTCCATTTTGGACCTTCCTGACTACCCCTTTTCCTTTCCACTTACATGACAAACAAGGTATGCACTTAGTTGTACACATCCAACTTTTTTTTCTTTCCTTCCTTCCTTTAATTTCTTAACTAGGATAGCTCAGCTAAGCCAAACAGGTTTATAGGTTCATAGCTGTATACTAGGCTAACAACTACTATGGCCCTTAAAAGCCTAACCATGCAATCCAAATGTGACCCACAAATTGATTTATTTTTGATTTATGGGGAGGGGACTTACTGACTGCCTCTAGCCATCAGAGACAGGAGCTAGACTGGGGTGAATTTCTGATTACCCAGCCATTGGTCCAGGCTGCACTTAAATAGGGATATGGAGGAATTCTGCTTCACATGGAATGGGAGCCTGTTTCAGAAAATGGGAATTCTCTGAAAAATTCTGTATTTCCAACATGTCCTATTTAAACTACAAGCAAAATTTAGGTCTTTTGAACTAGCAGTTACGATGCTGTTCATTTTGTGAATGTGCAAAATATTAATCAAAATAGGGTTGAGGGATGCCTTATATGCCAGGCAAAGATCACCTCTCAGAATTGTGTATGATACCGAATAAAGAGATGGGGCACTGAGGCCATCAGCATGGGGCATTGTGTTTACTTCTTGTATTCTTTTTGTAAGGAACATTTGTGGATGTTTCAGTTGCTGCACGTGTCTGGCCAGGTACATACCAAAGGGGGCATGGATGTCTATGATGGGCCTGATGAGGGCCGAGTACAGTGGTATGGTGACCTCTCTGGACCTAGATCCCATGCCCATGCTTATAAGTTGAGCAACATAGAAGGATTTTATTACTATCTTAGACACATGCTGGTTGAAGGTTAGGTTACTATCTACATGATTTCCTAGGTCCCTGACTAGTGAGTGAAGTTTTGAGGGTGTTTTATTGATGATATAGTTATCTGGGGTGGCAGACATCTCAAAGGGTACTATAAAGCATTTCTTGGCACTGAGTTTTAAGCCATGGTTTGGCACCAAGCATTCGTTTGTATTAGACCTTCCCGAAGGATGTTTTTATTGGCAAACTTAGTTAGCCAGAGGCCTTTGACATTGGCTTTGACATCCAAGAAGTAGATGCCAAAAAGGACTGGGCCTAACACAGAGCACTGGAGGATTCCACTGGTGACAGACCTGTTTATATAGGTGACCTCACTGATTCTAATCTCTTATCAGTGAGCCAGCTAGCTATCCAATGTATTATAAAGGGGTTTACACCTAGTTTTGTACATTTGTTGACAATGCCTGAATGACGTATTGTATCAAACACTTAGCCAAATCTAGGTTGGCAGTATGCAGAATTTTCCCCTTATTCATTGCCTTAGTGACCTTTTCAAAGAAGTCCACCAGATTCAGCAGGTATGACCTGGATGACTGGATCCAGTATCCGGAGGTCTCCTATGTCCTTGTGATAATTTACATGATAATTCTTTCCATAGCTTTGCAAATTAGACTAGTCAGACTAATGGGTTTGTAGCTATGAGTTGAATGTCCTCCCATATGAAGGGGGATGACCGTTGCAGTCCTCCATTGACGTGGCACAAAGCCTGTTTTAAGAATATAGTTAAATAATGACTCCGGGTGTCCTGAAAAGTCTTATTTTAGGCTATTCAGGATGTATCCTGGGACATTATTGGGGCCCACTGAGGCTGTGTTCTTGGCTTTAGTGAGTACATGCAGTACATGCTCCCTAGTTAAAGTTGGAGGGGTTATGTTTTAAGGTATTACTGGGTGGATGGTTGACAGTGAGATGGGGGTATAGCTGGAACTGAATTTGTCTATTAACAAGTTTGTTATATTGCCATGATCTGTGAATGTGGCACTATTAACCACCAGTTCAGCACATTGCTGTTTGCTGCCCTTGAGGTTTCTGCCACAGCTATAGAAGGCCTTATGGTTACCTATCACCTGGGAGGATATCTTAAACTCAAAATTTGCTTTGCTTGACTTAATTATTCCTCTTAGTTACCTAATTACTTTGATGAGAGAGTTTTTATCCTTATAGAAATTACCCTTCCTGACTTTTTCCATATTTTTTCCTTTTGTTGTATATCCTGTTTAATTTGGGATGCCACCAGGGCAGTTTGTTTCTAGGGCTATTTCTGAGCTTAATTCTGATAATTACAGCAGCCGCTATGCAGCCATTGATATGGCTGTACAAAGTTTCTGAGAGCAATTCAGCACAGGCTGTTGTGTTCATGAGTTTTGGAGGGGCATTGAATTTTGACAAACCGTCACTTAATAACAAGTAGTTTGTCTTGGACTAGTTCCTAACTGTTACTGGTTTTAATGGGATTATAGACCTGACTTTGATCTTGAAGGATACAGCTTTGTGGTCATACTTTACCTGGGGGGATGAGGCATTTGGGGGTGGGGGGTGCAGCATTCTCCCATATTTGTGAGCATGAGGTTCAGTATGTTGGAGCTTCTAGTGGGCGTATTCACTATTTGGTCAAATGTGTTGATGTTTACAAAGTCCAGGAATCTCTGTGCCTGTAAATCTGAAGCCATGTAGGATTCCCAATCTATAGAGGAGTAATTAAAGTGTCTCATGAGTAGGATGTTTCATTGGATGGTAAAGGTCCCAGCAGGTCCAAATATGCATGGTTAGCATCTTGGGACATGGAGAATGACCTATAGCTGGCTAGGATATGGTACAGAATTTTGTCTGTGGTGATCTGCACGTGGTGGAACTCCAGCATGTTATCCTGTTTGACCACCCTACTGGTATGCTTGTTATTTATGTATATTGAGACATCTCTATCTTTAGCCCTTGTCTGTGCAGCTACTGGTCTAAAAGTGTGGAAGGCACTGAAGCCTTGCACTGTTGGGGTACTCTCTGCCACTTTAAACCATGTCTCAGTAACTGCACAAATATCTATATTCTCAAGTGTGAGGAGGACTTGGAGGAATTGTAGTTTTTTTTATTAAGGCTCCTGACATTGAGCAATAACACCTTGAGGTTCTGTTGAGTTGATTTTGCGGGCCCCTATCAGCATCTCGAATGCTGACAATATTGAATTTGATATTGTCACATCGAGAATGCTGAATGGGCAGAACATCAAATGGGTAAACGGAAATCTCTGTAAGGGGAGATTTCCATTTACCTCAATGTAGTATGGTCTCGGAGTTGGTATGTTTAAGTAGCGGGGAGTGTGGGGGGTGCAGGGAGGCTTGCCCCCCTGCCTACACCCATTAGTTTTTTTTAATTTTTTATCGGCATTTGAAAATATAATAGGTCAATCATTTCAGTTCGACATTTAGTGATTCAACCTATTACATTTTTGAAATGCTGATATAGACCCGATTTTGCTATGTTGGTAGGTTTGTCAATTTGATAATGCCTAAAAAAAGCACTATGGGGTGGACAAAGCCTTCGCTAATACTTGAAAGCCTAGAGGGGAAAGGTGAAATCCATCCTTGGCAAAGCAACGTGGTCTATTTAACATGTCCTCCACAGCTGACAAATATTTTCCCCTTAAAATGACTCCAGAAAGGCAACCATTTGTTGAAATCTATCATTGTTTGCTCATACTGTGGCATTATCCTCAGTGATGGCAATATGCTGCTCAGTGCCAGGCTCATACCAGCTTGAGACTCATAGTCTGAAAGCTGTATAATTTCTCTTTCTTCATATAGTCCAGAGAGGTACATCTCAGGTCATTTATACCTACATGGACTATGATGGAATCATACTGGTACATGCAGTGTAATGATATGAATGCATGCACAATTTGGCAAATCCTGGCTCCATATAAGCAACTAAACAGTCATGTTCCCTTTGTTCATCCTGGTTGGGGGGGGCACCAGTATACGTTACAGTGGAATCCTGTATGATGAAAGTCCTTGCGAAGTATGTTTGCTTGTCTTAGGGGCTTAGTGGTTGGGGCTCCACGGAAAGTGACAGTATGTGTGGCATTAGGTGTTTTTTTCTGAGTACCTTTGGGCTTGTAGAGGCATAGCTTTGACAGTAGGTGGTTTAGGTGATCTTTGTTGTTTTAGAAGATTGCCTTTTCAGCATATGTTAGTCCATGTGTGTGTTATGTAAAGTGGGTGTTTTTCAATTAGTGGCTTTGACAGCCTAAAGTGGACTTGTATATTTGACTTTAGCCTCCAGTGTCATTGTGTAATTACATCTCCACCATACTGTGTCTATTTCTTTAAGGATTAAGTGTCTGTCAGTAAACATGAGACAATTGCCACATTGTCTTAAAATGCCCAAATTCACCAAGCTGGCTACAGGGAGGTTAGAAAATTGTATATCCATAATGTCCAGTCCTTTGATTTATGAGCTACAAGGGGGTGGCGTATTGGGGTTGGAAGGCTATAAAGGGTGCTTTGTTTGTGTAGATTAATATGGGTGCATTATCGGGGTAGATTAAGCCAAACAGTACTAAATTCTACTAGATTTAATGTTTACACAATACTGAATTCTACTAAATCTGTAGGAATTGCCACTTGACACTCAACTAGCTACTTAAAGCTTGTTGGCACACAAGGTGTTTGTACTATATAGCTACTTTGCAGTTTATAGTTTTATGGATCATTGTATAGAAAAAATTCATTTTAGGTGTTTGCTGTTGTACAGGGCACTGCTAACCCATGCAAACATACAAAATGTATAGCAGCACAGACAGAAAAGAAAACTCTAGCCAATAAAATGACCACACTATGAGTCCTTCTGTGTATTCCCCAACTCAGATAGACCAGGCAGGCACCTCTTGCCACAAGATGAATAAACCCAGTCCTATTGATGTAAAAAGGCAGTAGAAGAGACCCACAAGTACAATATTAACACAAACAGCTTAAACAACTAGCTTTCAAAAAATCAGAGAAATGCACACATAAATGACGGAAACAAATGTAATCACTGAAAATAACTTTAAGTGTAATTTAGCAATCAAAGGTACTTAACTTTGCCTGGATGCCACTTGATACAAGTAAATAGTTCTGGAATGCAAGCAAGGACTACAGGCTTTTCTGGGCTCCAGGAAAATGATCAGGAGACAGTATGTAGTAAAGGGGTTTTATTCAAGAACAGTGCTGGTTTGCTGGACGGATACTCAGTATCATGAGTCTATGGAAAACAATAGGTGGGAAGAGTACATAAATAGCTTATATAACAGTCAACAAAAGGAAAGAGGGGAGGGACTTTTGAAATCAAATAATCATAAGGGGTGGAGGCCAGAGACACAGCTTTATTATTAAAAAACAACAGCAAAAGGGTGGGAGGGTTAGGAACTTTTCAAGGAACAAGCAGTCTAGCTACTGAGGCTAGCAATCAAATAATGGCAACATTAGAGCTCTTTCAGAAACTTTAGCTTAATGTATTACTGGGAGATGGGGCAGACACAGAAGGCTCATGTTACACTCAATTCCCATAATCCCTTATTACTGTTCTTTAATTTATTTATTAACTTCCAAAGTTCACACAACTTTATCTGTATATTTACTTCATGCCTAGTACCTTGGTTCAGCAATGTATTGACCTTAGTCTTACCACATTTCTGCTTAGTTTCTTGCCACACTACGTGAAAATTTCCATATATGTATTGTATTGTATTTCCATCCACTCTGTATATTCCTTTATTGCATGTTATGTAATTACTTCAGAAGTATGTATACTTAAAATGTGATCTGTGTTTATCTTTATTCTTACTATTTTTTTACTTAAAAACTTTTTTTTTTTTGGGAGCTTTTCTCCTCGGGTGTCTGCTGAAAAAGGGCTTCTAAGAACCCAGACAGACTAACCCGGTTAACAAATGTAAAAATAAATATAAATAAAATAAATGATAAGCAGACTATACTGAAGCACAAACTGAAGCAGAGACAATCTTCTCACTATTGAATTTCTACTACAGTTTAAGTCACCAAACTATGCATAAATTTACTAGTAACATTCTTTATGGAAAAAATGCAGCAATAAATGATTAAGGCACAGATCCAGTAGTAATATTTCGTAATTCAGTCACAACTGTGAACAAAACCGCAAGGCAATGGCCTAGCAGCATATAAAATACAAACAGATAGCTTTTACATGTAATTATACTGGTGGAAATAGAAGCGCAGAATAACTATGATCCCAGAACAAACTAAAAAATACAATCAGATGGAACAAAGTAGAAAAGTATAAAATAGTTATCACCAAACAGGTCAGAAGTGCACTTAAATATTTAAGCATAATTGAAATGTTGTTGCTGTGTCTTTCGGCTTTTCCCGGTTAGGGGTCGCCACAGCGGAACGCCGGTCCACTAATGATTGACATATTTTTACATGCCGAGTTGCCAGCCCTGACGCACAACCTTCAACAAAGGAACACCCATTCACACATGTCTCCACACAGAAGACGCGTTAGCTGAGAATCAAACAGGACATCTTACTGTGAGGTGACACCACCACCGCTTAAGCAGAATTTAAATAATTAAAATAATTTAATTTTCTTTTCTTGAAAAGCTAGTTTCTCATAGTTCCACAGCTTTGTAGGTCTTGGATAAAAGACACTGGGAGGGGGTAGCTCTGTTTTGGAAATAGGAGCTAGCTAAAGAGCTATCCAATCAAATAAAGACAATATCGGAGCTCTTTCAGAAAGAATGTAGAAGAAGAAAAGATTTGAGACAGACAGGAAGAAGGCAAGTGAAAACAAGGGTGTCCAGCAAAGAGGTGGATGGATTGTGTGGGAGAAGACCTGCAACAGCCAGGCATGAGTGTTGAAGAAGGCAGGAGAGTGGCACTGAATAAAGACAGATGCTGACAGTTGACATGACACCCTGACCCATGTAGAAAATGGGAAAAACGGAGGTTGATGATAATGATGATGATGGTGGTGGAGATGATGATGATTGAAGCTCTTTCAGAAACTTTAACTTAATGTGTTAGTGGGGAACTGGACAGATACAGATTACAAGCAGGTAAATGATAAACAGACTATAAAAGCAATAAAACACAAACTGCAGCAGAGGCAAATGTCTTACTATTGAACTTCTACTGCAGTTTAAGGCACCAGGCAATGCAGAAATATACCAGTAACATTGTTTGTGGGGGGAAAAATGTAGTAATAAATGATTAAGGTACAAATCTGGTAGTAGTATTGTACAGTTCCGCCACAGCTGTGAATTAAACTACAAGACATTGGCCCAGCTTGATTTAAAGTACCACCAGATAGCTTTTACAAGTGATTCTACCTGTGGAAATAGAAGTGCAGAATTACTAAGGTCCTAGAACAAATAAAAAAAAATGCAATGAGATAGAACAGGCCAGAAAAGTATAAAGTAATATCACTTTTTCCCTTAGAACTGCTCTATCTCTCAATTTAAACACCATATTCTCATTCTAAGGCCCTTCTCTGGTCCAATTAAGTAATCCTACAAGTTAGCACTATTAAACCATAAGCACTACTTACTCTTATACTCTCTACGATTACCCAGTCCTCTATTGGTCCGCCTTAAATTCAGTTTCCCTGTTACACTAGCATGTCCAAAGGTCAGTCAATGGTTTCCTCTCCAGTCAGGCTGGTGAATATGGGAATTTTGAGGCAATGTTACAACTGTCTCATGTACATGGACAACCCTCTCCTCCTCCAAACAGGTTCAAATATATGTGAGAGATGCAACTATTTAGCCAAACTGGAGGCTGAGCTTTCTCATCTCAAAACTGGTGTAACCAGTCAGGAGGAGAAGGTAACCTCACAAAACACAATTCCAGTATCACATAGTCCCACCACATCAGCGAACCAAACACATAAATACACAAAAACATACTCGGAGGCTCTAAATAAAAATCTACCTAAGCAACAGAGACCTCCAAAGCAGACATCCAAGCAAACGATACCTCAAAACAAAACACACACAACACATAACCCACAAAGTCAGTGTGCCAAGCAGCCACAGCCCTTAAAGCTGAATAACACACCTGATACTCTTGTTATAGGTAACTCTATTGTCAGACACACTGACATCCCGCTCACCAGGCTGAATAAAGAGAAGGTCACGGTGAGCTGCCTGTCGGGTGCTAAGATCCGACACATAACGCAAGCACTCAGGTCACTCCAAAGCAAATACAAATATGACTCAGTCATTGTACATGCTGGTGTGAATGACCTGAGACGTACCTCCCTGGACTACATGAAAAGAGACATAGAGGAGCTCTCTGATCATGTAGCCCAGGCTGGTATGACCCTGACCTTGAGCAGCATCTTACCCTCACCTAGAATGATGCCACAGTACAAAGACAAAATGATCGATTTTAACAATTGGCTAAAATTTTGGTGTCATTCAAAGGGGATCCAGTGTCTGTCAGCCTGGGAAGACATGCTCGACAAGCCATGTTGCTTCGCTAGGGACAGCTTGCACCTGTCACCACTGGGCTTTCGGATATTGGCAAAGGCTCTTGCCACCCCCATAGTGCCTTTTTTAGGCAAGGCTCAAAAGTCAAAACCACCCCCATAGACAGCACAAGGAACAAGAAACTAAGGGTAATGCTGCTGAATGCCAGAAGTCTTAACCTCAAGATGCACGCACTCAAAGCTCTCCTCAGTATGGAGAACATCGATATCTGTGCAGTGACAGAAACCTGGTTCAAGGCTCCAGAGAGCACCCTAGCACTACCAGGCTATACCTCGTATCATGCTTTTCGGCCCCAAAACCCGGACCAAACCACAAAAGGAGGGGGAGTTTCCATATTTATCAAGGATATCCACACCTCCAGGTTAGTGGCATTGCACGAAGTATCGGAGACCATCCATGTGCAACTAACAGTGGGCAAGACTGCTTTTCAGTTTATAGCATCCTACAGACCACCCTCTCAAAGTCAGGAATCCCATTCGGCTTTCCTGAAAACATTGGGGAACATGAAGATCTCTCCGAACACCATTATATTGGGCGACTTCAACTACCCAAACATTGACTGGGAGCACTACTCAAGCCCCAGCACCTTAGCCCAAAGATTCCTGGAAATTATAAACTCAAATGCTATGGAACAACTAGTCACCACTCCCACAAGAGGGGACAACATACTAGACCTGATCATTACCAACATGGGGACTCTATGCTCCACACCAGAAGTATATCCCTCATTGGTAAGATCAGACCATAAATTAATTTCACTGGATGTCCACATCCCGACCCCACCCCCAACCCAGAAAACCACAGTGAAAAACTTCTCAAAAGTGAACTTCTCACTTCTCAAAACCGAAGTGGAATCCTTCAAGGCCCCAGGGCCAGTGGAAACTACAGCCCAAACTGCAGAATCCTATATAAATGCATTCTACGGACATCTCCAGGAATGCAAGGATCATGCTATCCCAAACAAAACCAAGACCCAATCATCCAAAGGCAGGCGTCCAGTCTGGTGGACACCTGCCATAAATAAACTGTACAACAGAAGGAGGAAGCTACTACATGATAGAGCAAAATCCCTAATAGGGAAGGCATCTCTGATCAGTACTAGCAAAAAATTACGATCCCTCATAAAATCCTCCAAGGCCAGCTTCGAGAGAAAAATTGCACAGGACACCAAAGAAAATCATAAGGCTTTTTTCAGTTATGTTAGAAACCTGGGATGCAACTCCCAGACTTGTTCTGAGTTCATTCTAAACGACAAAAAATACACTGAACCCACAGACATCGCCAATATCCTGGCAGACAGGTTCAGTGCAAACTTCTCCACTCCCTCCCCCAAAAGAGCAAGTATCTATCCCGGCAGAGGGTTGCCTCCCAAACATCTCAGATGCTCAGGTGAAGGCTGCCCTCTCCAAAGCAAAAAACACTGCTTCCATGGGACCAGATGGCGTCCCAGATTGCGTCCTACATGAACTACAAGAGGAACTAATCCCTCAAATAAAACAGCTATACAATCTCAGCCTCACTACAGGATATGTGCCCACAGAATGGCGTACAGCAACAGTGGTCCCACTCCACAAAGGTGGATCCTCTACAGACCCTGGAAACTATTGCCCCATAAGCCTGACTAGCTATGGAGAGGATCATCATGGAGCTCATAAACAAGGACATTGGGGACCTACAGACACTAGATCCTACCCAGTTCGGCTTTGTCAAGGGCAGATCCTGCCTTTTGAACCTGGTTGACTTCTTTGAAACAGTCACCAAAGCCATAGATGAAGGGAAGGTAGTCCACACAGCCTATCTGGACCTTGCAAAGGCATTTGACACAATACCCCACTCGGGCATCATAGATAAGCTATCCAGCTTAAATATAAACCCCTATGTCACAAGATGGGTTGCAAACTGGCTCAAAGACAGAACCCACAGAGTGAGAGTTGCTGGAGCCATGTCAGACTCGAAACCGGTCACAAGTGGCATCCCACAGGGTTCTGTCCTGGGACCACTCTTGTTCGGTATATACTTTTCCGAGGTACAGGCAAACGTGGGAGGACTATGGCTCACCAAGTTCGCAGACTGCAAACTGGGCGCCATAATCAACTCTCCAGCTGACGCAAACATCCTTCAAAAAGGTCTCACAGAGACAGATAACCGGTGCCAGCACCATGGTTTAAAGCCAAATGCCAAAAAATGTATAGTCATACCCTTTGGCAAAAACAATGTGCCCACAAATTACCACATAGGCAGAAACCCATTAAGTACAGAGAAAGTTATTAGGGACCTGGGGACCCAAGTTGACAGCAATCTCTCCTTTGAAAACCACATTGCCAAAGTGGTTAGAAAGACCTTCTACATAGCCCACCTCATCACGAAGGGTTTCATATCTAGATCAAGAGAGGTAATCGTGCCCCTTTATTCATCCCTCATCAGGCCCATCATAGAATACAATGCCCCTTTTGGGATGTACCTTACCCGACACCTGCAGCAACTAGAAAGACCCCAAAAGTATCTCACCAAGAGCCTCAAGGGTCTCAAACAGATGCCATATGCTGCTCGGTTAAAAAACTCCAGCTCTACTCAGTTGCATACCGCCTACTTCGAGGCGATCTATGCCTGACATACAAAGCTATGTCAAATCCAGAATTAATGGACATGCTCCACCTCAGTAAATCTAAATCCCTTAGAGCCACATGCTCGAGGGACTTGAACCTCAGCACAGAAATAAATAGAACTTGCTGGAGGGATAGGTTCATAACCCAGAGGCTCCCTTCACTCTGGAATAGAATTCCAGTTCATGTGAGGCAGAGCACCTCACTGAATCTCTTCAAGAAGAATCTCGATAAGTGGATGGGGGATCGTAGGTTTGTTCCAGGGATTACTCCCGTGTCACTATTAGACAGAGGCACAGTAAACTAAACCTTAAAAAGGGCACAGTATACTCAAATCAAGGGGTGGCGTAAGCCATACAGAATCGGGCTAGGCTTATAATTGCCCCAGGGCAGATAGCCTAGTATGAACCTATGAAACTATGAACCTATGAACCACAGAGGTCACAGGTACACTTAAATACTTAAGCAGAATTGAAATAGTTAAAATAATTTAATTCTCTTTTCTCTTTTTGAAAAGCTAGTTACTCACACTTCCAAACCTATCCAAGTCTTGGATAAAAGTCCATTTCCAGTAGAGTCCTAGGGAGAAAAGCTTCACAGAATGTGTATGCAATAAAAAATACACAAAGCAATGAAGATTTTATATATATATATATATATATATATATATATATATATATATATAGTCGTGTAGCAGTAGGGAGAACAATATACAACTGAGAAGTAGTGCAATAAACAATACTGGAAGATATTAATAAAAAAATACTTCACTTGTAAGTGTGAGTGCTTATAGAAGCAAATCTCTGTTGGGTTGTTTTTGGGAAATGCTGCATTTTGAGAAGGTCATGTTTTAGCAGTGTTGTACATTTTGAGGTGTTTGTTCCTGTTCTAATATCATTTGGGATAGCATCCAATTTGGTAGCTATACAGACAGAGTACTGTGGGTTACTGCATCTCTTTTGTTATTTAGTAGATGGTGTTTGATTTTGGTTAAATGATCACAAGGGTCTTGCAGGGCTATATTTTCACCAGGTGGGTTAGGAATGAACATTACTTTGGCTTATTTCATATAATATGGATGAGGTTTAGTTGTGGCAGAAGTATCCTGTTTTTGCAGTGTACAGCACTGAGCTATTCTGCACAGCCTGTGACTGTGAACCAAAATCTGGTCCTAGCAGCTGTGGCATTGCATATAGCCTGACTTACTAACTTGGATATGGAAGGACAGCTTCCTTATGGTGTCATGCATATCACTCCTATAAGTTTTGGTAGTGCCCATCTTCACGTATCCTGATATAGGACTTCACTGTCTGTTAACGCTGCCCATCAGCTTTGTTATGCAGCTTTACACTTGTTATACTAGTGCTGTCTCTCACCTATGAATTCCATAATTACCTTTCCAACACTGCAGGCAGTGAACTCAAATGATTTTAACCATGTGCACCTCCAGGAATCCCACCTGGAGTTCCCTTTGCTCATTTTCAGTTATGTCACAAAGGTAAATAAATCTGACAATGTTAGTTTCCTTGTTTTCCTAATTACAGGCTTCTAAAGTTGATGATAGAAAATGATGTCTAATGTGTCTGTTCCTTTATTTAGTCATTGGGCTAAGGATAATCCAGTAGAACCACAACAAAATGGGTTTAATGCTGCTTGCCTCAGTGCCTTTGTTTTTGTAAGCATAAATTAGTGTGCTGAGATGTTATTTTAGTGCTTCACCAATCTTCAAAAAAAAAAAGAGGCAGGAAAAAGAACCGTGCAATCACTTCAGTTTTGCAGCTATTCATTCATTATAGTATTAAGATAATACATAACATGATGTTTCTTAGAAAGATAAGTCTATGTTTTTGCTTATTTTCTCAGTAAATATATTTGATGTTCCCAGTGATATATGGCCATAGCTTTTATTGTCTATTTTATATATACCCAGATTTGACCACTTAAGTGCCCGACTCATTGTCACCACTCACAGGTTAAGAATTTAGGCACATTTAATGTGCTGTGAAGCAGATGTTGGCAATGCCACTAGTTATCAGTCTGCTGTTGTTTTCTCTGTGAACATAGCCAGCATTTAGTTACATTCTTCAGGGGCTCTGTCACACTTCTTTACAAACACTTGTCAACATGTTAACATCTAGGACCTTGTTTTGTCAAATGACCTTCAGCTATACCCCAGAGATGAGTGCAACCAGTGGACTGTGTTATGTAAGTCATTCTGCATTTAATGAAATAAAACGAGAAATTGTCTCTCAGTCACACGCACAGCCAAGTCACCTCAGTTTCTCCTTCAGCTTCCCTGTCAACACCTCAAGTGGGTATATAGTTTGTTATATAATGTGTGTCGCTGAAAAAGAAAAGCATTTCTGTTTTATTATTTTATTATTTATTATTGGCATTAATTACCAGGAAAGTCTGACTGATCAGTGTTGTTTTTCAGCACAGTCCCAGGGAGGAAAACTCCATTATACAAACCTGATGGATATCATTAGCATTGTTTCAACATTTATAGTCAGTTTCATTCATGAGCAACAGTTTTGGGCAATCCTTGACATCAGTTACATAATTTACAAATAGTTTCAATTAAAAGTAACAGTTACATGGGTTGTATATGAATATTTTTTAATACAGGGAGGTATATACAGTGCAAAATCATTACTATGCATAGATTGCCAGGTTTTAAATTACAATATTTATTACTATAAAGACTTGATCGAAATCTAGGACATAAGTTAAGATGGAGTTAGTGTACCCCCAAAAATGGAAGGAAGGAGTGGGGGGTGCAAGGAAGTTAAAGGAAATGAGATAATAGAGGAGTATATCTCTGATAGTACATTTAAGTTTTGTGTAACAGCGAGTTATGGCAGAAATATATATAGCTATATTAGTACCAATTTAATCAGGGGTGGTGCAGGTGAAGAGACTATCTATTAGGTGTTGCTTCAACTGACATTTAAAGTCATTCAGGTTGCAGACTGTTCTTATCTTGAGTGGGATGGTATTCCAGCTATTAGCAATGCAGTATGTGAATACAGATAGTTGTTAGGTTTAGTTAGGGAGAGTAGTAATTTGTCAGTGGAGCGTATTGGTCTCTTAGTAGTGTATGGATGAATGATGATGAGATGGGCACTTTTCAGAGCTGTGCAGTAATTTGAAGATTTCAGTTAACTGTGAGTACAACAAAGAATTATGTAGTTTGATCCAGTTTAGTTCTTTTAGAGAGAGGCTGTGATGTGATCTGTATTGTAAGATGGTTGCAAATTTGGCAACTTTTTATGTAGCATTGTTCTAGTTTGGCTGATAGACAAGAGGTGAATTTAGTTAGGATAAGGAGAGGCACAGAATAGGGTGGAGAGTACAAAAGAAATGGCTGTGTCTGGTCTGGAAGAGCCAGTAAAGTGGTATTTTACTGTATAGAAGCAGCTTAGCTTTTTGGGTGTCTTTATGGCTTGCTGAAGGTGTAGATAAAAATTTTATAATCACATCTAGTAGTTTGGTGTGGAATACCAGCTCTATATTGGTCTTGTTGGATAACAGTATATTCAGTGTTATTTGTTTGGGCAGAGAACAAGTTGGGGGTGAACAGTACTAGCTGATTAAGGAGGAGTTGTGAGTTGTCAAGCTAAGCTTCTATGGAGGAGAAGGATTTCTGGATTAGTGTTTTGAGCATAGGTAGTGTCCTAGCAGCACCATATTCAGACAGGAGACATCAGCATATTATACTATGGCGGCCTCTTTGGCTGCTGTGTTTAGGTCATTGAAAAATAACTTAAACAACAGTGGTCCTCCTTGGTGAAGCCTGGTGGGACTCCAAAGGATATAGGAAGGAAAGAGAAGAAAACATCTTGCTGTTTCATTGCTTGGCACCTAGTAGTGAGGTAACTAAGAAACCAGTTAAGTGAGGAGGGTGATACCCATATTAAGAGAGTTCAGTTAGAGGAATTTAATGGTTGCCTGTGTTGACTGCCTTGGGAGAAATCCAGAAATAGGGTTGAAGTTAGAAGCCCTGAATTTCTGTAATGATTTATTATATCTGTAAATCTTAGAAAGGCAGTAGTTGTACTTTGATAGGGTCTGAAACCATGGTGTGAGGGAGAGAGGAGGTTATGAGAAGTAATATTTGTAGTAAGCTGAGAGTGAATACATCTTTTTAAGATTTTGGATAAGGGTGAGAGAATGGAGACTGGTCTATAAGTAGTGAGCTCAGTTCATGAGCTGCCTTTATGGGGGAGGTTATTATATAGTATAGTTTCATAGTATAGTACTAGGCTATCTCCCCTGGGGCATTTGTAAGCCTAGCCATAGTAATGTGGCTTTTGCCACCCCATGAAATGGTACAAAAATGTACAGAATAAATCTAGAATACTGTGCCTCTGTCTAGTAGTGACACAGTGAAGGTCCCCTTATATTATAAGATTTTCCATAAGGTGGGGACATTTTTCTTGGGTAGAGAGATTCATTAGAACTGAGGCAGGATATGGTAGGCTATCTGCAGCAAGTTTGAGGTATTCAGATGGAAGTTGGTCAGGAACAATGGTGGTTGTCTTGAGGGTATGTAGGGATTTTTTAATTATAGATTACAGATGTTGGCAGTGGAGTGAGTTTGAAGGTCTAATGCAGTTTCAGTGACTGGGAAAGGATGGCTGGATGTGCAGCACTTTTGTTTTATAGGAGGGAGATTACTGTATTATAAAATGTGAATTAAACTGTGAAGCAATGCTTTTGGGAGTTACTGGCTAGGGGTGGCCAAGATTGGGTTGATTTTCCAGGCTTGATTAATGCATTTATCGATTTCCTGAAACCTTTTTGAATCTCTGATGATGAATTTTGGGTGTTGCTATAATAAGCTTTTTTGTCCTGTTTTATGCATTACTTGCTTTTTTTTAGTTAACCAAGGGGCTGGTTGTTTTTTTTTAACTCTTTTGGTTCATAGTGGTGTTTGCTTTGCCAGGATATTTAGAAATATTGTATTAAATGTGTCTACTGCTTCATCAAAAGGAAGAGTTTTAAGTGGAGCCCAGTTGATATGGAGCAGGCTAGGAATAAAAGTTTCTTTATTGAAGTTACTGAGGTTTCTGACTGTGTTATAATGATGAACCTTGTGGAGCTGTTTTAGGTGCCTGATTTAGCTGTTGATCGCTTAGGGTCTCTGGTAGGGTGTCACTTGTGCCAACATTGTCTGGGATCAGTGTTAGAATACAACCTAGGGTGGACTGTTTAGATGTGGCCTTGTTAACTCTAGTTGGAATCATAATCAACTAACAGAAACTATACAGCTGAATTGAATTTGTTGGGTTTTCTAGGGCTATCTTTGCCAGTCTATGATAACAACTTCTAGCAAGATGGCTTACAGTCTTATATCACCATAGATCCAGGAGAGGATTTCTTCCAGGACAGAATGTTGTTACCAGGTGGGATGTATAGACCTATGATGGCAAGAGATGTGTGAGTGTTCAATGTGAGGAGTGAGATGAGAACTTTAGCATTATTGAAAGTGAGTAAGTGGAGAGATCTAAAACATTTATATACAAAACAGCAACTCTATTTGATTTTTTGTTGATTCTGTCTAGTTTGAGTATATTATAACCTGGTGGAAGTATTTGTGTATTTTTGGTAATTGGCTTTAACCAGGTTTCTGTGGCTATGTACAGATCTGGGGAGTAATAGGTTATACAGGCATGAACTTCAGTGATATAGAGACGCTTTAGGTTACTGTGTAGTATTGTGTAGTATTATGTAGTATTTTAAGCTTTAGGTTGTTGGGGATGCACCCTGTTGCTGTTTCAGGATGTGTGTGGGGGCTGGTTTGGTGGGGCCAGGGGTTAATTAACTGGGTCCATGACTAGGATGTATATCCCCCCTGCATTATTGTCCAGTTAGTAATGTGGCTATCGAAGACTCGCTTATATTTTGGCTTGAGTTTATAGATGGTTTTGGAGAATGGTGGAGCATGTGCTGCTTGCTAGTATTTTATGGTGCAAATGTAATTAATGTTGATTAGGCTAGAGAAGGTATTAGAGGAAATGTGTTGTGGTATTCTGGTTTAAGTATTGTGTGGTGGGTGTAGGTAAGTGACAGTGGGACAGAGAGACTTGTGACAGCTGGTTGAGCATGTGATCATAGTGAGAAATGCTAGTGACAGAAGATGAAGTAGTGGCATATTTGAGACTTACAAGGATGCATGGATAGGTGATAGTGTGTGGTGGGAGGAATGTATGGGTTGAAGTTATAGGTAGAAGAGGTTAATGGGAGGAGTAAAGTAGACTAAGATGATAGGTAGGAATGATAAACAGAAGGATTGATAGGTAGGTATAGGGATTGATAGGAAGGACTGATAGATAAGTATAACGATTAATAGGTAGATATAGGGAAATATTGATATGAACAAGGATGAATTCATATGGTGAGGAGTTTGTTAACAGTGCAGAACAGGTATGAAAAGGAAATGTAATAATAAAAAAACTACTGATTTAATTGTTCATTGACAGAGAGATTAAGGGTAGATGGATATAAGCAGTATAGAGAGATAAGGAACAGCTGAGGGATAGCACAGATGAAGAGAATGGAGATTTAAAATGTGATTGCAGTATATGAGAAGACATTGCAGGGATGAAAGGAAGAGGCAATTTTGCTTAGGAATGAGCTAGAGTTATAGTTGGTCTGATTAGGAGAGG
This sequence comes from Protopterus annectens, assembly GCF_019279795.1. Taxonomy (NCBI): domain Eukaryota; kingdom Metazoa; phylum Chordata; order Ceratodontiformes; family Protopteridae; genus Protopterus; species Protopterus annectens. Next base: position 308,637,588 of record NC_056735.1, on the reverse strand, counting down.
ATCTAGTGCAAAACAGTATGAGAGGGAGAATGGCAGTTGGGAATAATGCTAAATGTAAGATGAAAGTACAAAGGAGGAAAATAGAAACAGGAGTGTTACTGTGATGGTTTTAAAGTAGTTTGGGAGGGTGTAGGGAGTGTGAGTCATAAGTAATAAGTGCATGCTGGAAATATAATGGTAGAGAAAGGTCAGGTTGGTAGGAATTGGGGCTATTATAGAGGAGTAGGCCTCCCTCCCTTTGGACATTTATTATATAGAGCAATAAGTTTACTGCTGGTGCTCAACAGTTAGCAAAGAGGCACAAAGTAGAAGAGGTTTTCTTACATTTACTGAATGCAGATAACAAGAAGCTAAGGATACGAAGTAACTGGCTTACACAATGTAATACAATGGTCAAGTGACAGCTCAGTGGCCAATCTGGGAAGCAGTCCTTAGAGTGCAAGGACTACACCTTTGGAGGGAATGCCACAACCACTTTCCAGCACAGAGAAGGTACATATCTGACTAATCAGAGTTAATATTCAGCAAGGCTGTTTGTGTTAAACTTACACTGCACAGTGGGACAATATTCTCAGTGAAATCTTTTGCATATATATGCCTTGTGGCAAAGCTTCTGTTGTGTAAGGGAAAGGCACTGATGTGATGTTCACAGGCTTTGAAAGGAAAGAAAAAGAGAAAAACCTCACTTAACTGAAATATTATCTGTAGCCAATAAAGTTAATACATAGGTAGTTATTCCTAGACATGGAGAATGGAACACAGTGAATCTAAGCAAGAGGAGATGGACTATTCTAAGAGTAGAGGGGAACAAGATTTATGAATGTAAGGTCAAAATAGGTTTAGTAGGAGGTATACTGATAGAAAACCACAGTAATACACAATCTAGAGCAGTATAGAGCAAATATCAGAATATAACACTACAATGCTAAACACATTATAAAACCATCACTTAGTAAGCATTCATCTAATTAATCAGAATTTCATGCAATGGAATATCAAATGGAGTATTGCATGACATGACATACCATGCAATGGAATGCCAAAAGAGTCACATGATGGTGGACAAACAAACATTCTATTATAGCCATGTCCACTAAATCCATCTATCCATCCTCAACCCCTTTTTCCCATTTTGCACATGGGTCAAGGTGTCACTTCAACAGTGACAATCATCTTGGTTAACATGTGTTATTCGCCAGAAAAACAAGGTGACTGTTTGTATAACAATATACCTTTGAATGAGTGGCTCAAACAAAAGGTTGAGTTCAATGACGTTTTATTTACTGAAAACGAAAATGTTTGTACATATGTTGACAATATACACAAGTTGAATGATTTGTTGTTTAAATTTAACATTTTGAATATTGATAATACATATTTAAAAGAGTGTCTTCATGCTAAAATTGTACCAAAGGGCTTGCGCATTCACAAATTTCCTAACAAATGTGAATGAAGGCACAAAGTTTCATGACAAGCTATTAAACATGTTTGATGGATGGGGCTTTGAGCTCCTGAGAGCCATTATTAAGAATAATGAAGAAGAAATCGAGTGTTTAATGAAACAAATTGACATTGTTAATGGGAAGATAACTAGTGACCTCTTATTTACTGTGGAACAAGAGAAACAGAAATATTTAGATCTAAGAAGAGACATAGATAAGAAATGTAGTAAAATTGTAGAAAAGAAAAAAAGAAAGATAATGAGCGATACATTTGAATATGAACAGGGGATTCAGTATCCCAAACCTAGAACTACTTTTAACTACAAGAATGAAAGATATTTACACAATAATAAATACAGACATGAAATTATCAACTATCATGATGAAAGACAGGGTGATTTACAACAGGATCCTTTTGACCCTTTAGACCCCCCCCCTTCGGAGGTCAGAAAGGATAAAAAATCAGAAAGAAGGAAATTTTCAAATGAATGGATGGAGGGACAGGGGGAGGGGCATGAGGTAATTTATCCTGAATACACAGAATTTCTCAATATTAATAGCAATAATGTTAATACTAATAATGATAACATCAATAGAGAGTTGGAAAATGTACATGACAAAACTGTTATTTGTACAAGTGCTAATTTTAACAATTTTAATATATTTAATTACACAGAGTTGGACATTAATGACACCTATTTTGAATTATTTTCTAAGGGCTTTAATTTCGTCCCTAGGACTAAATGTGATATGAGTAGACTCATAATCAATGTTAAGATGTTTTTAAGGAAAATAAATTTAGGTTTAATTTGTGGTGAGGTTACATTAGAAGTTGACCATTCCAAAGAGTTAAAGAAAAAAAGTACTTGGAACCCCCCTATACATACACAATTAAAAAATGTTGAGAATATTGTGGAGAACGAACTTAGACAAGCTATTAGAAAGAATAGATTTATCCCCAACCTTACATTAGAAGAGCAAAAATTGCTCAACAGTTTAAGGGAGAATTCGAATTTGAGAATAATGAAACCAGACAAAGGTGGGGGGGTGGTATTTATGAACTCCATCACATATGAAGGTAAAATGTTTAATATACTATTAGAAGAGTCTAAATATAGCAATGTTTCTATAAATGAAATTAATATTGGTTATAAGAGAATTTATGCAACATTATATGATTTGTTTTTGGAGGGATTTATTGAATACAGTATGTTTGAATTTTTGCATAATAATAAACCCAAAATACCATCAATTTTCGGCATTCCCAAAGTGCACAAGAATTTGGAAGACCCTCCGTTATGTCCCATTGTAGCAGCGGAAGGTTCAGTGATTTCTCCACTGGCAAGATATATTGATATTAAATTGAAAAACCTAATGTTTAAAGGAACATCCTACTTGAAAGATTCTTGGGACTTTTTAAAAAAAGTGAATGATATTACCACCAACGAAGACATTATTTTTGTCACTATAGATATAGTAGATTTGTTTGGTTCAATACCACACGACATAGGAATAGAATGGTTTGAAGAAGCTATTAGGTTTTTTCAAGAACTAAAAGATGATGAAATTTATACATGTGTTAGTTTGATGGAAATGGTTTTGAAATATAATTATTTATTTTTTCAGGGAGAGTATTACCACCAACTAAGTGGGGTAGCCATGGGAGCAAGATGTGCTCCCATATTTGCAAACATGGTTTTAAATACATGGGAGGATAAATTCATACATAATAGTGTATATAAAGAATATTGGAGTTTATACAAACACTTTTTGGATGACATTATTATATTCTGGAAATATAGTATAGAAAGGTTAAATGAGTTTATTAAATACATTAATTGTACTACCTCTTTTTTAAAATTTACTCATGAAATGGATGCACGGATGATTAATTATCTTCATGTGACAATAGAAAAGGATGGAGACAAATTTAAATCAAAGGTTTTTAGGAAAAAAACCTTTTCCAATTCATATCTGCATTTTAAAAGTGGACACCCATTACATCAAAAAATAAGTATTGTAAAGGGCCAAATGGTTAGGATTTCTAGGATGACATCGAATGACCAAGATTTTATCACAGAATTAGAATTTCTAATAGATATGTTTTTGGATAGGGGTTATCCACTTGACTTTTGCAATCATATTAAAGAGGACATTATTCAAGGGAGGAAAAATAGGTTTGCACCTATATTGAATTATAGCCTCCCCATTAATAGTGACCTCGGTTCATTAGAACCCAAAGACTCAAACAAGGAAAAGACATATAGTCAGGCATTTATAACTGATTTTAGTGGGGATGCAGGTATTATACATCAAGTGATTCACACAGAATGGGAAAATTCCTTAACATCACAGATCTTAATTTAAACAAATCAAAAGATTTTTTTAACATTATTTTTAGGAGGGGACGTAACATTAAGGATTGGTTGACAGTTCGACATAAAGTGAAGAAGAAAAGTAGTAAAATAGGGGGATCTTATTCGTGTGGTATGTGTATGCAATGTGCACACATGACCAATTCACACAGTATTTTTATTGAAAGAAGAGAAAGAGAGATCATTGGTAAAGTATACAGTAACTGTAATTCTTTTGGAGTAGTATATATCGCTATATGTGATATATGTTCGGCCTTTTACATAGGGAAGACGGAGAGGAAGATAAGAAGGGGAATTTACGAACATTTGAATGACATTAGAAACAAGAAAGAATGTAATGCCTTATACAAACACACGAACACCTGCCCCCTAGCTAAGTATAAATTCTTCATCTTAGAAGAAATTCAGAAGGATGAGAGAGGTGGTTTGTGGGAGACTCACATCGAATACCGGGAATTATATTGGCAAATTGTTTTGGAGGCTAATAAATTCCCGGGTCTAAATGACTACATCTCACTCGCCCCAGTTTTGAAATTAAGGGCAGCAAAACTGTAATTACATCACATTAGGTGTCATATGTACACATATTTATACTTTTATACTTTTATATATGATAATATGCATACACAAATTTTAACATATTTTTCATTAATATTTTTATTAATATTTTTATTAACAATTTATCAATAATTCTAATTCATCCATTGCTTGGAGATATAATATTTCATTATTTAAGTGGTGTTTTGAGATGTTACATGTTTATCATCTGTTATTATTATTATATATACACTTATTTATACACTTATTTATATATTTATAAAGTTTAGGTTTATATTTATTAAATATCAATATTTTATATACTTTTTATAGAGGCATTTTAGGTGCCATTTATATTCACATGTATAAAACAATGTTTATCTATCTATTTATTTTACCCTATATACAGGATTTTATATATATATATATATCTACATTTTTACATATTTCTATTCATCTTTAGTTTCACTTTGATTTCAGTATAAAAGACAAAATATAAGTATATACACCATTTTAACCACTAGATGGGAGCATTGTCCCACTGATTAGTCACTCGTGTTTCTTGGCTGAATGTTGTTTTAACATTTATAAATATATTAAATACATTATGTACAAACAAACAAAAGGTTTTTAATGCATTATATACTATATGCATAATAATAGGGATGTATTCAAAGTATTTAAATTGTTGAATGAGTTTTTGAAATTGTTTGTTTATTTACATGTATATTCACGAGGATATTTTAAACAGTTTTATTGGTCAATTCAAAATTTGTCAGCATATATATATGTGGTAATTAGATCACGTTTTTGTCTGATGAAGTCTCATAGTTATTTTGACGAAAAACGTGGTGATCTGTCTAACGTTTAACTTTGGAATAAACCTGTTCAAATTATCTCGGCCGTTCGGTGCGGTTTGTCCTCTCCACAGTGCTTTATTGTTTATTGGTTACGTTTGCACTGTGCCTTGTTTTTCAAGTTTATCAGTTTATTATACTACTGCATTTGTTATATGGGGATTTATTCATGAATACCTTTGAATTTTGGCCACTCATGTACTGATATCATATTTAATCCATGTTACGTCATGGTGTCAGTATATCCCAGCAAAATCCACATCTATGTTAGTTATATTGCTATGAATTATAACACCTCATGTATTTCCTAAGATGATACATGGACCCTGGGCTTTCTTACTGTGACCTCAGCAGCAGTGAGGCTAGACCTATTGCCCCATGGAATCTGAGGATTATCTGTAATGATGCTACAATGGAACACTAATGTTTACATTAAATATATATATATATATATATATATATATATATATATATATATATTATATAAGAAGGCTCCAATTTATGTTTGAAATTGTGCGTTTCCCTTGCAAATAGTTATGTGCTGCCCTGTCATGAAACAAGATATTTAATCAGTTGGACAAAAATACCACTATGATCTTTGCCTATAACACTGTCAGTAACAGCCAGGAAAAAAGTGTAATACTTATCATTCACCATTATAGAGTCTATATTAGTTCATCAAATGTTCACTTCTGCAAACCTCCATTCATCGAACAAAAACCATCATTCACTTCAGCGAATATTCACATCAGTGAAGGATTTACACAGGGAAAGGAACTAGTTGGCCAGCATATGGCAATTTGCCCTTTTTCCCACTGCAGTGTGATCTTGGAGTTGGTATATATAGTTAGGGGCTGTGCCCCCACACCCCTACCTGGGTGGGTTTAAAAATACTCTGGTGTGTGTTATGGGGAAATGTTGGGGAAGTAGTTACTGTCCCCGTGTAACACATTCAGTGAAGTGAACATTCACTGAAGTGAACGTTTGATGGTTTTTGTTCAATGAACGGAGGTTCACTAAAATGAACCTTCATTGAACTGATATAGACCCCCATTATACGACATTTCTTCCATCAGGATGATAATATGAATCTCTTAAAAGAGTCATCCTCTTGCAGTCACTCAGATACTCAGTCTTGTAACTAGTAAAGCCTGCTAGCCCCAATCTGGCTGAATGCAACATTTTATACTGTTAGAGTAGCTGACATGTTCTAGTTAAGTATGACATGTTGTCAAGTTCAGGATGAAAATATCTGAAATCATGAACTAACTTAGGATTCTCTTCTGGTAATACCACTTGGTGATATTTGTTCAAGCATTTTATCCACTGAACTCATATGATAAACATATCAGCTTTTGTTTAAATTAAATTGGAGTAATAATTTTATGCAAGTGAAGCTGAAAAGGGATATTAACAAATCTTTTTACTTCATAGGATCATAAGATCATAGGAAGTTACTAGGCTTTTCGCCTTGAGGCCCTTATAAGCCTAGCCAAGAGTTTAGCCCATGTTTAGACAAATGAGCACTCGATGCCCCTCTTTTATACATAGTATTTAAATGTTTAGGAAGCATTTAATATAGCATGTCAGAAATGAAAGAATGAAATCTTCCATATAGTGCTAGCAGGGGAATCTCTGGATCTCATGGATATACAAAGACAGGGCAGCAGTGCAGTCTCCAAAGTGAGGACCTAAGAATAGGTGGACTTGGATGGAGCTATGGTGAATGACCTTTGCACAGAGTCTAAGAAGTTCTGACAGACCACTTTATAACTGAGGAGTTGGGAGTGAGATAGTTTCTAACTTGTTCTCAGCAAGAGTGGAGAAATGATGATATTGACTGGTGACATTGTCAGGAAGTGAAATAAACACATATTGAAGAACTCTGGAAGTAGAGCTGCATTTCTTTGAAAACCCAGTGCTGTAAGTAAGCAATGGGACTACTTACAGTTGTGTAGCTAAAGCTACCGGAGTAATTAACCATTTTCTTTATGGCAAGGATGCAGGAGTATATATGATCTGGCTAGAAAGGTTAAATGCAGTGGGGTTTGCTGGAGTGCCATGAGTATTTCTAATGCTGCATGGAAGGCATGAGCAGTGCCTCTGAACTTGCAACCTAGGAAGCTGGTCCCCAGTCATGACAAATCAGGCAAGGTGAGTTGCTATGACAGAAGTAATATGCAAGCCTTCCTGGAATAACCCTGTGCTAAGATGGTGGAAGAAGACTTATTCTGCCAAATGATTGTCGGATTTACTAAGGACAATGTGGATCTCACCTTAGTCACAAAACATTAAATTAGCAATTTATCTAAAGACAGATGTTGAAGGGATCAAAAGAGTTAGCCAGTGTTGTCTATATGCATGGGGGATCTGGAGAAAGCATGTGGAAAAGTGTTGCACAGTATGGTGTACTGTATGCAGTTATGTTCCTATATTTCCACAGTGACAGCTGTGACTACATTTTCAGCTTTATGTCAGACACATAGAAGTTGATGACATGACCTCATCAAGGTTGTGTCTTATTTCTGCGACTTTTCATGATTTGTATGAACAGAATATCAAGTTCTGCCAAATGTTTAGAGTGGCTATTTTGGGAGGGGGGATGTTGCATCTTTGCTGTTTGTAAATGATGATGTCATTTACGCTTTAATGACTTATGAGCCCTGGTATGGACTGTAGTTGTTTACTACTTTGTATGAAATGGCTGCTATGAAAATCAGCACCTTCAGTGTAGAGATTAGCATTCTCTTCTGGAATAGAGTTGATTGATCTTTCCAAGTGATGGGAAATCACTATGGTGGATGGGTGTGTTTATGTATCTTGGGATCTTGTTTATAATTGAAAAGGACAGAGAGAGTAAACAGAGTAACAGTGCAGCAAAGGCAGTACTTACCGAGGCAATTAGTGAGAGATGAGCTACAGGAAAAAGCCCTCAGTATATGTGTGTCTTTATCCTTCCATCTTCCCTAAGTACCTTACATGTGAGGTGTATCAGATATGGATCCCTGATGCTCCCTAAGTACCTTACATGTGAGGTGTATCAGATATGGACCCCTAATGCTCCCTAAGTAACTTACCTGCGAGGTATATCAGATGGGTCTATGTTAAATAAACAAATGCTTAACAGGTCGAGTACAACATACTCAAACACTTTTAAGCGAAAGTTTATTTACCCGACCACTCAGAATGTTGAAAACCACAATCCCAAAAAGTTTTGTTTAGCCACCTACCCCTCCCAAGTGCTACAGTACATGAAACCAACTAATAGAAGGTACATACACGCAGTAACAAAAAAAAAAAAAAAGGGAAAACATACTGTAACATTGCTGTGCCCCACACCCCCCTACTTAAATATACCAACTCAGAGACCACACTTCTGTGCAGAAAAGGGAAATTCTCCCATTCTGCACCATACAGCGCCGTTAGCACTAGCTTACATGATGTATTATGTCACATACGTCAGTGATGGCCAAACTACATATTTCAGAACTCCGTTTTTCGAAGTTCTGAGTGGTCGATTAAATAAACATTCGCTTAAAAGTGTTGGAGTATGTTGTACTCGACATTTTAAGCGTTCGTTTATTTAACATAGACCCATATCAAATATGGACCCTTGATGTTCCTTAAGCACCTTATATGTGAGGTGTATCAGATATGGACCCCAGATGCTCCCTAAGTACTTTACATGTGAGGTGTATCAGATAAGGACCTCGATGCTCCCTAAGTACCTTACATGTGAGGTGTATCAGATAAGGACCTCGATGCTCCCTAAGTACCTTACATGTGAGGTGTATCAGATAAGGACCTCGATGCTCCCTAAGTACCTTACATGTGAGGTGTATCAGATAAGGACCTTGATGCTCCCCAAGTACCTTACATGTGAGGTGTATCAGATAAGGACCTCGATGCTCCCCAAGTACCTTACATGTGAGGTGTATCAGATAAGGACCTTGATGCTCCCTAAGTACCTTACATGTGAGGTGTATCAGATAAGGACCTCAATGCTCCCTAAGTACCTTACATGTGAGGTGTATCGGATAAGGACTCGATGGTCCCTAAGTACCTTACATGTGAGGTGTATCAGATAAGGACCTCAATGCTCCCTAAGTACCTTACATGTGAGGTGTATCAGATATGGACCCCTGGGAATGCATGGGCATACCTAGGACATGCTGAACACATTATTCCTCTCAGTCTGCATGAGAATATCTGGGGATGTCATGGTATGATTGGATAACTGCTGCTACTGATTAAAAAGAAATCTGTTCTGCCCTACTCCGCTTCCTACCACATTGACGACCACAAGGCAAAAAGATTTTTCAGAAATAAATTGATGTGTGTCTTATCTTCAACAATGTAGCTAGAAATGCAGCCTCTACTGAACATACTGTTATTTAGGAGCTAAAGTGTAACTTCTGGTAAAAATATTTTAAAGCACAGCTATATGCATGCAGTTCTCACTTTAGTGTACCTGGAAAACCAGCAAGAGAGAGATTCTTCTCTTGAAAGTCAGATTGTTACTAATACTTTAAGCTCAGTCTAATAGCAATATTACATTCTTGTCTAAAAATATCTGAGAATCCAAAATACAAACTTATCATTTTACAAACTTATCATTTTTTTCTGCCTAAGCAATCCATCCTACACATTTATCCTTCCAGCTTCATTAACATCAAAACCTATCATAGTCTATTTCTTCACCTCATACTGGTAAACTATTATTTACTCCTTAATGTAATATCCACATTATTTTTGCAGACTCGAACCTTGCAGTGAATAGTTTGCATCATAATCCTTTGTTAGCTGCAGAGCAGTAAGTACTGACTTTCTTTAAGTCAGGTGTTTGTTATCCTTAATTTAAGCCATATCGCAAGTGTACCAAAACAAAGCTTGAAGTGTATACAACACTGCTACATTCCATTGTCCACCACTACACATTTCTTCTAAAGGCATAGCTGATTTACACAGTTAATCAATTCTCAGAAAATCATATTCAGTTCTATTTAGAGTGTAGGCTTTAGATATTGTCAGAATACTGTGTTAGTTTTATGTAGGTATTGTCAGAATACTGTCTTAGTTTTATTACTATTTTCTGTCAATTTCTCTCATTCACTAGACTGCATTGAGGTTCACAGTAAACCTACTTTGGAAAGTTTTTCATTGAAGAATCGGAAAACAGTTATTTGCTTCTGTTTTTGCAATTAATACCCAGCAGAAATGTGTTAGCATGTTTCAAAATACATGTATTTATTCTACCATTTCTATGCCATATGCTGCTGTATGAATGTCTGCATCAAAGATGCCTAAATCATCCTACATTATAGATTGCTAATTAGAAACACTCAGCCATGTTTGCTCTTTATAAAAATGTGTCCGTCTTTATGTAGTTGTGTCACAAGACACAGCAGAAATTGCATTTTGAGCTTCTTACCTCAGCTGCCATTTAGCTCAGCTGGATTGCTTGCATTTATTTTATAGCTGTTGATTAGATGTCGTAGACAACAGGTTATGTCCATCTTAAATCACCAGCTGTACAGTTTTAATATAAATTGGTCTTTTGTAAGATATTCATCATACTATAATAACCTAAGGGTAGTGTTTTTATTTTTTATGAGTTTGCCAAACCCAGAAAATTTTAACAACTTTAACTCTGTTTTCTAAGAGAACACCATAGTAACTGTATCAATGAAGTATTGTGATCTACTGAACACAGCATACACAACAAGATTAGAACTTAGGATATAGTTCTGTGTGCATTTATCTGTTTTATTTCACTGTTAATAGCATTATATTATGATGAGTAGAATATAATTAGAGGCCTTTATCAAATTTGGCATGATTTGGAAATTTCAACATGAATCACAGTACAGAATTCAAGATAATTATATTGGGATGAAACAAAACACTAAGGAAAACAATGTCTAAACAATTATCATACTAAATTGCTAAAACCAACAAGGATATTCTTTTCCATGTACTCCCTAATAATACATGATATTGGAGCATTATGGTCATGACTTGTGCCCTATGGGCTACTAAGGTTGAAATAACACAGTAAAGGCTACATTGCCTTTATTGTCTTGCTTTCTGAGGGCTTCCTATTGAAATGTCAGCACTCAAAAATGCTGAGTGCCTACAAGCCAAAAAAAAAAAACAGACAGAAAACACAGGAGAACACCATATTTTGAAAATCAGTCTTTTCCCTTAAACTTCTTTTTGAAGAGGGGTCAAGCACCCACTGCACCCCCTGAACTTAGATATATACTAAATCCAAGATCAACATACCTCTGAGAAAAGGGAATATTCTGAGAAATGGTATTTCAGACTTAGTATGTCTATTCTTTCAGCCATTCATTATCTGCAATGGTTACCCTCTGTAAGACTTGTAAGTTTGTATAGTATGTAAAATGCTATTGATGGTAACTGCTTCTGACAGGAGTTTTTTTAATAAGTAACAATTGCAATATCTGTGCAATGATACAAAAGTGAGCATACATTCTGTAGACTTCACAGTACATTATTTGTCATGAGCATGTTTTTGGTTTTCACACTTACTAGTATATACATATAAATTTAATATCTATAAATTACTGATGTGTGGAATGCTTAAAAGTCTTTCCAATCAAACTTTGTGTCATTTAAATCACACACTACATGCACGTGTTGTACATAACTGTCCTCCTCTCATTTCCTCCTCTCATTTCCTTCTGTATTCTAACTTCTTCACCTGTAGTCATGTGACTATCCACACTATTTGATATACCCTTGGTATAAAATTGTATACTGTATCCACAAATTTCTGAACTATACTGGGCACTTCTTCACATGTTACTTGATCATGCAGGTGCTTGATTACATTATATTAATTACCTGTGTTACTAAATAGGTTTACCTCTCTGACTATGGGCATATTATACTCACTAGGCACTGGTAATGTGGGTACTCATTTTTCTAAACTCTTGGTAACAAGAGTTATTGCAATTTTTCTGACTGTAAATAATCACAGCGAGGTAAGCTATTCCTGATTCTAAATGACTGTTGCAATTACATATTTTACATTTTATATATTGTATTTTTGGCAGTGTCCTCTTTCATGTTTGGAAATTATCCCTCTGTGCTAATTGACTTAACCCATTAATACATGAATACAACAAACAGGCATCACCAGACATAGACTTTGGTAATTCTGAAGTTAGCATGTGCTGCTGATTTCCTTTCACCTAGTTAATGTCAATGTGAAAGGAAATCAACAGCACATGCTAAATTCAGGGCTGCCAAAGTCTAAGTCTGAGTTCATTTAATCAAAATACATTTAGCCATCAGCATTAGGCTTGGTGAACACATCTTAATGCCAAGTTACATAACTGGCTTGTGAGACAGGAACACAGGCAAAAAGGTAAGGATTTAACAGAATCACAGCTTTCCTCAAAAAAAAAAAAATTATAAATCCATGCAAGCAATCTAGTTTAATGCAGATAATGGAGACCATAAGCTGATAATGTCTGCGATCCTGAGTATTACCCCATCAGACTCCATCTAGATTCTGGAGGACCCTGAATGAGTCACTTAACCAGACAAATGCCCCACAGTAGTTCCAAAGGAGATGCACTTGTGTCTAGTGGGCCTTACCAAGTGAACAAATTAAATAAAAGTAAATAAATATGTCCCTCAAACTACATGCCTGCACCTCAGAATGTTTGTCTTGACGAGATATTGAACAGATATGTACGGATTGCCTGTAGTTTGAGGACAATTTGTTGATTGTGAATGAATAAATACAGCAGATTTTTTATTTATTTATTTTTTTAGGAAAGGACCATAAATGGTCATTAAAGGTATATAAAATTCAAATTCAGATTAAAATACAAAAAGCCATACTAAAGTCTCAGGAATGAAACTGGAAAACCACCTATTTAAGCGTATTGAAACTTTAATATCTCCATTTTTCATCCTGAAGAGACTTCATCCTGATGTTAAAAAGTGGAGATATTAAAATTTCAATACGCTTAAATAGGTGTTTTTGCAGTTTCATTCCTGAGACTGCAGTGTGGCTTTTTGTATTTTGAATTATCTGGTTTGCTGCTTATCAGTTCCTTCTTCTTTGTGGTTCAGTCTGATTCAGATTAACCTCGCATACCTCTCAACCTCTTAGAGCAAGAAATCTGGACAAAGCCATGAATAAAAGTGGGAGAAAGGCCCAAAGACGGGGACAATTTTTAAATATTGCTTTTACAAACTTAGAAAGTTGATAGAATAACAGGGCTTGAATTAGCATAACTTTTCTGAAGGGTATGAAGTCTAAAACTCAAATGTCTGCCATTATTTTCTAACTTCACTCTTTAATGATTTGCTACTAATTTGCCAGAAAATCACAATTTTATGAAAAACAGACCAAAAATATGAGGCAAAAATCTGGACATTATGTGAAAATCTGTACAGTTGAAAGGTATGTACCCTAGTTTAATTAGCTGCACATCTGGAAGGTATGCATATGTGTGAGAGTGCTCATGGGACTTCCTAATGAAATAATGTATGTGGCAATCAACTGCCATGTGGAGAGGGTTAGGTATTCAGGGGAGGAGATTCATATTAAAACAAGAAAAAGCTATGTGATCTTTGATAAAATTGTTTAATATGGAGTTTATTGATATTGTCTGCACTGTGTTTGCCACTAAACTATGGAGGTTTTGCTATAATTAATTTACTGGTTCCTTTTAGTGGCAGAAGAAGGTTTCCAAGTTAGTTGTGGATGTTACTTGTTACAGAGGCTAAATTCAAGTGTCTTGACACTGAGCATCATCCAGCATTGTATATGACTATGCTGTAAAGACTCAGGTATTTAGAGCCTTAAATTTATCTGTACAATGTACTCCCCTGTTTGTATTTTTAAATAATCAGTATTTGTATAATGTGACTCATGTACCCACTAGGGTGCGAGTTGCTCTTCATGTGTACACTTTGATTATTAGTGAGATACAAGTAGCATCTCCAGTAAATCAACTTCATAAACATAAGCACAAGGGTCTATATTGGATGATCAAACTTTCAAAAGTTCGACTGTCATATGGTCAACACCATATGATCGAATTTTTGAAATTTCAAACATTTTAATGGAGCTCTACGTACAGAGCGGAATGGAAAGAGTTCCCTTTTCTGCATTGTAGTGGAATCTCAGATTTGGTATATTTAAAGAGCAGGGGGTGTTGGGGGTGCAGGGGGACATGCCCCCCTGCTTAAAACATTGAGGTAGGCTATTTGTGTAGTTTACTTTTTTTATTATTAGATTTTCGAACTTTTAAAAGTTTGATCATATGGTGTCAACCATATGACACTTGAACTTTTGAAAGTTCGATTATCTAATATAGACCTGCACAACAACCCCCTTCAGTCCACATTAGTAAGAAACTGGAATGATGGATTTGTGTTTTCGAACGATCTCTGTCACCAGCCTGATTGAAATGGGTATCCTGAGACAATACAGCAATTATGTCATGTTTACTGACAACTGTGGAAATATCCTACCCGTCCGGCAACTGCACGGCTCAAAAACCAAAACCAAAATGCAAAAAACAAAGCCAGCAGACCAGGGTAAGCTGTGTAATTTTATTAGCTTGTCTTAAAGCATAAAAAACAGACCAGTTTTGGCTCAATAAATCCTCAGCCTTCTTCAAAGTTTTAAACACTGAAAAAGGCTGAGGATTTATTGAGCTGAAACCGGTCTGTTTTTTTATGCTTTAAGATAAGCTAATAAAATTACACAGCTTGCCATGATCTGCTGGCTTTGTTTGTTTTTTGCATTATGTTTACTGACAGCCACTTACCAATTAAACCAGCAGACACAGTGTGTGAGAGATGTAGTTATATAATGTTATTGGAGGCAAAGTTCTGTCACAAACCCACAACGACTAGCATGCAAATCGTACCTCTCGACCTCTCAGTGACTCAAAGACAGAAAGAATGTGGGTGTATAGGCCCAAAAATAGGGACATAGTTTAAATATTGCTCCTATAAACTTAGAAAATTGCTTGAATAACAGATTTGCATTATTACATATTTACTGAGGAATATGAAATCTGAAAGTCAAATGTCTGTCATTATTTAGTATTATTTAAGGACTTCAGTTTTCAATGATTTGCCAGAAAACCACAAATTTTATGAGAACCAGACCAAAAATATGAGGCAAAAATCTGAACAGTTGAGAGGTATGATGCAGATTGTCAGTACCACACAACCCAGCAGTAATCAAAGCACACAAATCTCAAACCAAACACATAGACCTACATATGTTGAGGCTTTTAAAAGTAACCTACCTGAACCAAAAATGCCTCCTGAATGTAAACTAATAAACAAATACACTCAGCAACCTTACAAAAACATCACAGGCTGCACCTACCATGAAGCACATATCTAAGTGTCACACTGACTCAGTTCAAAAGCTAATAAGGAAACTATCTAAACATTCCAATTCCTTAGTTGTAGGTGACTCCAGAGTGAGACACACAGATACTCCACCCACCAGCTTGTACAAAGAGAGGAGCAGTCAATTGCCTATCAGGCACCACAATTCACCACATTATAAAGCACTCAGTTCATTACATCATAAGTATGCATATGACACAGTCATAGTACCCAATGGGTTTAAATGACCTGAGAGCTACCTCCATGGACTATATGAAGAAAGACATCATGGAGCTCTTGGAATATGTGTCTGAGGCTGGTATGAATGTAGCCTTGAGCAGCATTCTGAAATCACAAATAATAATGCCACAATATAAACAAAAGGTTATTGATTTCAACAACTGGCTTACCCTCTGGTGACATTTAAAGAAGGTACAATATATTCCATCCATGGAAGAGATGGTGGGCAGTTCCAGCTGCTTTGCTAAGGATGTCCTGCACCCCTCCCATCAAGGCTTTTGTATATTAGCTAAATCCTTGTCTACCCCCACAGTGATTTTTTTTAGGCAATGTCAGTCTTCCAAAGCTTCCAGCATAAGTAAACAGAACTGGTATATGGATCATCACTGAGACGTGATTCAAGACCATTCATCATCATCTTTCGGCTTTTCCCATTAGGGGTCGCCACAGTGGATCATCTCTTTCCATTTCTTCCTATCCTCTGCATCTTGCTCTGTCACACCAACCACCTGCATGTCCTCTCTCACCACGTCCATAAACCTTATCTTAGGCCTTCCTCTTTTCCTTTTACCTGGCAGCTCCATCCTTAGCATCTTTTTCCCAATATACCCATCATCCCTCCTCAACACATGTCTAAAGCAATGCAATCTCGTCTCTCTTGCTTTGTCTCCAAACTGTCCAAAATGAGCTGACCCTCTAATATACTGATTCCTAATCCTATCCATCCTAGTCACACCAAGTACAAATCTTAACATCTTTAACTCTGCCACATCCAGCTCTGACTCCTGCCTTTTTGTCAATGCCACTGTCTCCAACCCATATAACATAGCTGGTCTCACTACTGTCTTGTAGACCTTCCCTTTCACTCTTACTGGTACTCGTCTGTCACAAATCACTCCTGACACTCTTCTCCACCCATTCCACCCTGCCTGTACTCTCTTCTTCACCTCTCTTCCACATTCACCATTACTCGGAACTGTTGATCCCAAGTACTTAAACTCGACCACCTTTACCAACTCTACTCCCTGCATCCTCACCATTCCTCTACCCTCCCTCTCATTTACACACATATATTCTGTCTTAGCCCTGCTGACCTTCATTCCTCTGCTCTCTAGAGCATATCTCCACCTCTCCAGAGTCTCCTCAACCTGATTCCTACTCTCACTACAGATCACAATGTCATCTGCAAACATCATAGTCCACGGGGCCTCCTGTCTGATCTCATCTGTCAACCTGTCCATCACCACTGCAAATAAGAAAGGACTCAGAGCTGATCCTTGATGTAATCCCACCTCCACCTTAAATGCATCTGTCACTCCCACTGCAGTCCTCACCACTGTCACACTACCCTTGTACATATCCTGTACCACTATTACATACTTCTCTGCCACTCCAGACTTCCTCATACAATACCACAACTCTTTTCTAGCACCCTGTCATATGCTTTCTCCAAGTCTACAAAGACTACAATGCAACTCCTTCTGACCTTCTCTGTATTTCTCCAATAACACTCTCAGAGCAAACATCGCATCTGTAGTGCTCTTTCCTGGCATGAAACCATATTGCTGATCACTAATCATCACCTCCCTTCTCAACCTAGCTTCTACTACTCTCTCCCATAACTTCAAGCTGTGACTGATCGATTTTATCCCTCTGTAGTTACTGCAGCTCTGCACATCACCCTTATTCTTAAAGATAGGTATCAAAACACTTTCTCCACTCCTCAGGCATCCTCTGACTTTCCAAAATTTCATTAAACAATCTAGTTAAAAATTCCACTGCCATTTCTCCTAAGTACCTCCATGCTTCCATTGTGATGTCATCTGGGCCAACAGCCTTTCCATTCTTCATCCTCTTCATAGCTGTCCTTACTTCCTCCTTGCTAATCTGTTTCACTTCCTGATTCACTATCCCCACATCATCCAACCTTCTCTCTCTCTCTCTCTCATTCATCAGCCTCTCAAAATACTCCTTCCATCTACTCAACACACTAACCTCTCTTGTGAGTACCTTTCCCTCACTATCCTTTATCACCCTTACTTGCTGCACATCTTTCCCAGCTCTGTCCCTCTGTCTAGCCAATCGGTACAGGTCCTTTTCTCCCTCTTTAGTGTCCAATCTCTCATACAGCTCTCCATACGCCTTATCCTTAGCTTTCGCCATCTCTCTCTTTGCCATGCGCCTCATCTCCTTATACTCATGTCTACTTTCTCCATCTATTTGACAGTCCCACTTCTTCTTCACCAGCCTCTTCCTCTGTATACTCTCCTGTACTTCGTTATTCCACCACCAGGTCTCCTTGTCCTCCTTCCTCTGTCCAAATGTCACACCAAGCACCTTTCTAGCAGTCTCCCTTACTAGTTCTGCTGTAGTTACCCAGCTATTCGGTAACTCTCCACTGCCTCCCAGTGCCTGTCTTAACTCTTCCCTAAACTCCACTTCACAATCACCCTTTTTAAACTTCCACCATTTAATCCTTGGCACTGCTTTCACACTCCTCCTACTCTTCTTGATCACTAATGTCATCCTACAGACCACCATTCTATGCTGCTTAACTACACTTTCCCCTGCCACCACTTTACAGTCTCCAATCTCCTTCAGACTGGTCCTCCTACATAGGATATAATCCACCTGTGTGCATCTTCCTCCACTCTTGTACGTCACCCTATGCTCCTCCCTCTTCTTAAAATACGTATTCACCACAGCCATGTCCATCCTTTTCACAAAATCCACAATCATCTGACCTTCTGCATTCCTCTCCTTAACACCATACCTACCCATCACTTCCTCATCCCCTCTGTTCACTTCACCAACATGCCCATTAAAGTCCGCTCCAATCACTAGTCTCTCACCCTTGGGTACACTCACCACAACTTCATCCAACTCACTCCAAAATTTATCTTTCTCATCCATCACACACCCAACTTGTGGAGCATATGCACTAACAACATTCATCACTACACCATCAATTTCAAGCTTCATAAACATCACTCTGTCAGACACTCTCTTCACGTCCAAAACACTCTTGGCATATTGTTCCTTTAGTGTAACCCCTACCCCATTTCTCCTGCCATCCACACCATGATAGAACAATTTGAACCCGTTTCCTAAACACCTGGCCTTACTTCCCTTCCATCTGGTCTCTTGCACGCACAATATATCAACCTTCCTTCTCTCCATCATATCAGCTAGCTCTCTTCCTATACCAGTCATACTGCCAACATTCAAAGTTCCTACCCTCACTGCTACACTCCTAACCTTCCTCCTCTCTTCCTGCCTTCAGGCATGCCTTCACCCTCCTCTTCTCCTTCGGCCAACAGTAGCCCAATTTCTGCCAGCACCCTGTTGGCTAACAGTACTGGTGGCGGTCGTTGTTAACCCGGGCCTCGACCGATCCGGTATGGAAATATGAAATTTTCGCGCCATAAGTTATGTGGCAGAATTTTTATGCCGGATGCCCTTCCTGACGCAACCCTCCCCATTTATCCGGGCTTGGAACCGGCACAAAGAAATGCACTGGCTTGTTGAAAGTACTATATCAGTGCATGCTTTCAATGCCTACCAGAGGCCCTCTATATTAGATGAGGGTACTAAAGATGGTGGTGTCTCCATATTCTTAGAAAAAACACTTCATTTCCAGAATAATTAGACAAGATAATGACATGAAACTCCTCCAAGACAAACTTACTATTAACAAAACCCCTTAGCTTGTCATATCATATCATAACTAACTATAGGACCCCTTCTATGTTCCCCTCAGCCTGTACCACTTGCTTAACTAGCATGGTATTCCTGTGTATAAAGCCAAATACCATCCTTCGTGGAGACTTCCATTACCCCTGCATAAACTGTGAGATGTATCCATCCTCAACACATATGTCTAGACATTTTTGGACTTCATCAATATAAACTCCATGGATCAGTTAGTCTACACCCCAACCAAGGATGATAAAACCCTAGCTCTAGTACTTATCAATGTGGGACAGCCTTGCACCCCACCAATTGTAACTTCCTCCCTGGTCAAATCAGACCATAACTTAGTTACATTCAACAAGACTGAAACCCAAAAAATCTTCCAGTACCTTTGTATTCAGAGATTATGCAAAGGCTAAGCTACTAAAACTGAGAGATGACCTGGCTAGATTCAAAACTTCCTTTTATCTTGATGACCCCACTATTTATGTAGAATCTTTCTCTGCCACATTTTTGTATATGTAAATTGCTGCACAGATGCATCAGTACCACCAAGAAATAAATACAATGTCAAATTCAAAATAACTTCCTTTGTTGGAACCCAAATATAAACAAGTTCTATCAAGGAAAAAAATAATAATATATACAAAAATAAATCTAACTCTTAAGATGCCCAAACACCCTTGCTAAGCTAAACAAGGAACTCCTGACTTTGATCAAATCAACCAAAGCAAGATATGAGGTAAAGGTGGAAAGGAAGATGCTTTCTGCTGGGAAATACTCCCATCTGTAAGTTTTATTAAAGGGGAGAAAGGTGGGAAGGTAATGCCAGATGTCTGTGGATAGGCTAGATATAGAAGAGTAGTTAGCATGGGCAGACAGACAAACAGGGAACTCAGAATCAGACAGACAAGATTAGTATACATTCAAAATATGTAAAGGACAATGGATGGATACATACATATAGCGGTTGTACAAGTGCTGATGGGGAGGACTGAACAAGAAAAATGACACATAAGAGAAATGACACATAAGAGAGACGAAACAACAGAATGAGGATAGGGTAGGGTGCTGGCATTGTTGGATGTCAGATCAGTCCAGACAGCAATAAACCCAAAATCTTACATGTTATGGGCAGCATGCTCATATACTGGCCAGTGGGTGCAGCCTGTTGGTCATGTGATTAAAAAGCCACACCAGAAGGCATTGTATAATTCTAAGGATAACATCCAGTTGCTGGTGAATCTTAGCAGGTAGCAGTCTCCAAAGGCTGAAAGGAAAGAGTCAAGAGATGTGACTCATTCTTCTTTCATGAGCATTCATGTATGTAGAAAAGGTCTCTGAGTGCATTCAGCAAATCTCTTAAAATATATATATATTTATGTATAACATGAAAGTAATAGCTTTAACAGAGAAAAAATAATGGAAACTCAATGGTATAGTCCATTATACAATTCATGTTTTTGCTTAGTTTTCTCTGTGAATAATATTATAGCAGAATTAAAGCATTTTCTGTTTTTTGAAGGGATTTCTATTTCTATATGTGTCATGGCTGATACTTTGTTTCCTAGATTTAATAAGCATAACATGGTTCACTTTTGCACAAGACTTTCACATAAAAGTAAAGAAGGTGGCATAGTCAGTCTTCTTCTTCTTTGTCTTTCGGCTTATCCCAGTTAGGGGTCGCCACAACGGAACAACGGTCCGCAAAAATGTTGGCCCCAAACCCTCTGTTACTAAGAGGTCAACAATAAATTCTTCCAATTATTTGCTTCTGATTTAACCAAATTGACTACCATGTTTGCTATTGACAGCTACAGACCTCCACCATATCTTTTAAAAAATCTACATTTCATTTTTTATTTTAGATATTCAGTAAGGGAAAGACAGCAGTACCCCTGCTGTCACCCCTCATGTGCTCCCTCACTTCAAACCCTTTCACAAAACTCCACAGTGACAATAGTTTTCTGTACTAGGTCCAAAACTGAGAAGAAACAATCTCAATCTCTATTAGAAATGGAAACATATATTCAGAATTCAAAGCAAAATTTAAAATCCACCTTCTAGAAGAAGCAAACCATCAATGTTTCAAGCCAAAGGGCACTTCTAAATTATTAAATTGTGATAAACAGAACAAGACAGGCTCATCAATTAATTAAACTATGGACACATATAAATATTTCAAACTCTTACTCTTATAGACATATTTTTCATTTTTACTGCTACAGTTTAATGCTAATGCCATCTTCAGGTAAGTTTTATAGATATATATATATATATATATATATATATATATATATATATATATATATCTATACTAAGAACTGAACTTCGTGACAATAAAAGCATTCAAAAAAATAGTAAATCACACAACAACTCTTGTAGAACTTTAGCGCTTTCGTCTTATTTATTATCAAGACTTCTTCAGAAAGACATGTTTCATAAGTATGAGCAACCATTTTCACTTCCTTTATATACATTAGTTCTAGCAGGCCATTTAAATTAATAACAGTTCCTTTCCAATAGTAAAGTGTGAACAAGCAGGGTGCTGTGTGCATTTTCATTAACATTACAATCGCAGTTACATAACTGAAGAACTGTGCAAGAGGGTTTGAAGAATTGTGCAAGTAGATTTAATGTGTTTATGGATTTACAACTGTGCAATTGAATATAATGTGTTTCCTCTCTCTCTCTGACTTTTGACTCCCCCATACCCCCTACACACATGCTCCCAATCACCAGGCTAGCCCCCACTGACCGCACCAACTATACCCCCCGGTCTCACTATTTCACGCAGCCATTCAAGGGGTGATACCATCCAAACCAGCCCACAGCTGGTACCATCCGCACTGACAGTCTTCTGGGACACTCTGTCATTCATATGCTCCTTGTCATGGGTGGCTCACTACCAGCCCCCCCTCAAGTCCACACCGCATTCCTCCCACTCCCCCATCAGGTGGCATACCCACACATTACTCTACACACACACCGATACCAAACCATAGTAGGACTCTCTACCTGACTCCTCCACCTTCCTCCGTTCCCTTCTTTGCTTACCTTTGGAGGCAAAGACTCATAAGTTACGTGTTTATATTAGAATCATCACAGCATGACTGTCATCCTTCCCGGTTCCCACCAAAAATTTTTTTTTTTTTTTTTGCACACAATCCCTTTTTGCACACAGTCCCTTTTTGCACACAATCCCCTTTTTTGCACAGGATCCCTTTTTGCACACAATCCCTTTTAGTATGCACATGGCACCACAAGGCTATTACTGTCTGACTAATTTACCTTATGTAACTGCGATTGTAATGTTAATGAAAATGCACACAGCACCCTGCTTGTTCACACTTTACTATTGGAAAGGAACTGTTGTTAATTTAAATGGCCTGCTAGAACTAATGTATATAAAGGAAGTGAAAATGGTTGCTCATACTTATGAAACATGTCTTTCTGAAGAAGTCTTGATAATAAATAAGACGAAAGCACTAAAGTTCTACAAGAGTTGTTGTGTGATTTACTATTTTTTTGAATGCTTTTATTGTCACGAAGTTCAGGTCTTAGTTAAAATTTCTTCTCTTCGTTCAAAATTTTTTTGAGTGCGGTTAATTTTAGTTGTATATATATATATATATATATATATATATATATATATATATATATATATATATATATATATATATATATATATATATATATATATATATATATATATATCTATATATATATATATATCATAAATATAAAAATCAACACAGCTACCACAGCCAGGGTATAACGAGTAAAACATAGGCAGAAGCCACCTTCAAAAACACATAAAATCACTAAAGCGCTTTCGGATCAACAAGACCCTTCATCACATCCACGAATGAAGGGCTTATCATATTAAAGTGATTTTATGTGTTTCTGAAGGTGGTTTCTGCCTATGTTTTACTCGTGATACCCGGGCTGTGGTGGCTGTGTTGATTTTTATATATATTGGATTATTTATATACATATAGTTTCTCTATATATATTAGGATAGTATTACCGGAACGAAAAATTAAAATAGCCATTAGTATTTGCTGTATATTACAACACTTTTACATTTGTCTCTTACTTCTGTAATTTTAACTTTATTAAACTTTAGTGTATTATATGATTTGTTTATTGTTTTTCACTGAATTGGAAATTTCTATATTTTGCTCCAAGGCTGAGCCTGAAAAACATACAGCTGGATCAGTTTTCTACTCTGATCAACAAAGACATATGAATAGATAAGCAGATATAGATACATTTGTTAGTATTAGGGACGTGATACTTTTTAATGTTATGTGAAGTAATTTGTAATGACTTATCAGTCAGCCATTTCAGAAATGGTCCATCTCTCATTAGCTCATCTATATGCATGTTTAGATCATATTACAAATGTGCTCTGCCTAATGCTTCCTAATATCAGTTTGCTTTGTCTTTAGCCTTTAG